>NC_133459.1:9227500-9577500 GCF_048565385.1 Saimiri boliviensis
CACCACCACGCCCGGCTAATTTTTTTGGTAGTTTTAATAGAGAGGGGTTTTCACTATGTTAGTCAGGCTGGTCTCGAACTCCTGACCTCATGATCTGCCCACTTCGGCCTCGCAAAGTGTTGGGATTACAGGCCTGAGCCACCACGCTCGGCCTATTAAGGTATTTTTATTAAGACTTGGAGGATTTATGTTTGGGGTTGATATAGTTTTAGGTTTATCTTTATGATTCTTATCTTACGTACTAATAAAAATCTCATCACATTTAATTCTGCCCTCAAAGGGCATAATTTGCTTCTTGCTTTTCTAGCATAGTATGTTAAATTATAAGGCTCTTTGCCCTTTTAACTATGTACTTCCTTCCTTAGGAATCAGAGAAGATCATTGCTGAGTTGAATGAAACCTGGGAAGAGAAGCTTCGTAAAACAGAGGCCATCAGAATGGAGAGGTCAGGCAGGGGGTTAAAATCTGGAAATGTTTCTAAGTTTTCTAGGGAATGTGGATTACTTTATAGTAAGAAAAGATAAAATAGAAATTAAAATCAAAGAATCTGCCCTTCTAAAACACAAAACAAAACAAAAAACATGGTCAGGGATTTATGGCCAGTTGAATTTATGCTTATAATATGTAATATGACTCCAGGGAGTCACGTGTTTAATAGTTGTCATACTGGCCGGGCGCGGTGGCTCAAGCCTGTAATCCCAGCACTTTGGGAGGCCGAGGCAGGTGGATCACAAGGTCAAGAGATCGAGACCATCCTGGTCAACATGGTGAAACCCCGTCTCTACTAAAAATACAAAAAAAATTAGCTGGGCATGGTGGCGCGTGCCTGTAATCCCAGCTACTCAGGAGGCTGAGGCAGGAGAATTGCCTGAACCCAGGAGGCGGAGGTTGCGGTGAGCCGAGATCGCGCCATTGCACTCCAGCCTGGGTAACAAGAGTGAAATTCTGTCTCAAAAAAAAAAAAAATAGTTGTCATACTACATGTTGCTAGGGATCCATAAAAAATGGAACATATGGCTGGGCATGGTGGCTCACGCCTGTAATCCCAGCACTTTGGGAGGCCAAGGCGGGTGGATCACAAGGTCAAGAGATCGAGACCATCCTGGTCAACATGGTGAAACCCCGTCTCTATTAAAAATAAAAAAATTAGCTGGGCATGGTGGCACGTGCCTGTAATCCCAGCTACTCAGGAGGCTGAGGCAGGAGAATTGCTTGAACGCAGGAGGCGGAGGTTGCGGTGAGCCGAGACCGCGCCATTGCACTCCAGCCTGGATAACAAGAGCGAAACTCCGTCTCAAAAAAAAAAAAGGAACATATTGGCCAGGCCTAGTGGCTCACACCTGTAATCCAAGCACTTTGAGAGGTCAAGGTGGGAGGAATGCTTGAGGCCAAGAGTTCAAGACCAGCCTGGGCAATATAGTGGGACCCCGTCTCTACAAAATATTCAGAAAATTAGGCCAGGTGCTGTAATCCCAGCACTTTGGGAGACCAAGGTGGGCGGATAATCTGAGGCCTGGAGTTCAAGACCAGTCTGGCCAACACTGGTAAAAACCCCCATCTCTACTAAAAATACAAAACTTAGCTGAATGTGGTGGCAGGCACCTGTAATCTTAGCTACTCAGGAGGCTGAGGCTGGAGAATCACTTGAACTCAGGAGGCAGACATTGCAGTGAGCTGAGATTGTGCCACTGCTCTCAAGCATGGGTGACAGAACAAGACTATTAAAAAAAAAAAAAAAAAAGTACCTCAGCATGATGATGGGTGCCTGTAATCCCAGGTACTCATGAGGCAAGAGAATTGGACCCAGGAAGCAGAGGTTACAGTGAGCCAAGATCATGGCACTGTACTACTCCAGCCTGGGTGACAGAGTGAAGCTCCATCTCAAATAAACAAAAAACAAAAATGTTAAAAAATAAGCTGGGTATGGTGGCTTATGCATGTAGTCCCAGCTGCTTTGGAGGCTGAGGCAGGAGGATTGCTTCAGCCCTGAAAGTCAAGGCTGTAGTGAGCTGTGAATTCACCTCTGCACTTTAACCTGGTGGACAGAGTAAGACCCTGTCTTAAAAATAATAATAAAAGGAAATAGGCCGGTCGTGGTAGCTCACACCTGTAATCCTAGCACTTTGGGAGGCCAAGGTGGGTGGATCACCTGAGGCCAGGAGTTCAAAACCAGCCTGGCCATCATGGTGAAACCCCATCTTAAAAAATAAATAAATAAATAAATAAAAGGAAATAGGAGCATATTGAGCGATAGAGTAGGCTTTTCTTGATAAAGGCTGACATCCAAATAGCTATTCTGATTATTGTCTTTCAAAGGTGCCTTCTCTAGACCTTCTTTCTTAAAGAGGTGAAGGAGTTTAGGTTGAAAACTTTTTTTTTTTTGAGATGGAGTCTCACTCTGTTGCCCAGGCTAGAATGCAAGAGCACAATCTTGGCTCACTACAACCTCCACCACCCAGGCTCAAGTGATTCTTCTGCCCCAGCCTCCTGAGTATTACAGGCATCTGGAATTACAGGCGCCTGCCACCACACCCAGCTAATTTTTGTATTTTTAGTAGAGATGGGGTTTCATTATGTTGGCCAAGCTGGTCTCGAGCACCTGACCTCAAGTGATCCACCTGCCTCAGCGTCCCAAAGTGCTGGCTTACAGGCATGAGCCACCACACCCAGCCTGGCTGCAAACTTTAAAAATCCCTTTTCTGTCCTAATATCTATGACTTCTCTACCCTGAAGGTGAGCACAACCCACCTTCTTTTGCTATTAGAATAGACTACATTTGAAAAAGCCAGTTTCTGTTTTTCTTCCTCATGAAGATGAGGCAGAAGTTACTAATAATTTAGTGATATAGTAAATGTAACAAACAGAATTTTGTTACTTATTACAGCAATTTTAAGCTAAATTATTGAAACAGGTGGGCAAGGGAACATAGCATTTGAGAAAATCACATTTATAGACTATACTCCACGTATCAAAATTACTTTCTGATTGCTTTCTTAGATTTTGAAGAAATGTTTCTTCAGGTTGAATTTATAACTTAAGGAATAGCCTCTTCTTTTTTAATATTAATATACATATTATGAATTATTGGCTGTCTCCAAAGTTGGTTGAGACAAAGTTCTTCTTTGAGTGAATATGACTAACAAAGCAAGATTTAATTTATTTTGAATGTGATGTTGCTTTTAGAAATAACTTCTCATTAATGATGAGATAAGCACATTATTTTACGTTTGCATTATTGACTTTAAATATGGCCAGTTGTTTTTGGTTTGCAGGCTTTATTTTCCAATCCTTATTAGACTGATTTAATTGACATTTTGGTGTTGGTATTCTGATATACCTGTTTTTTTCCCAGAGAGGCTTTGTTGGCTGAGATGGGAGTTGCCATTCGGGAAGATGGAGGAACCCTCGGGGTTTTCTCACCTAAAAAGGTAGGAAACAATGTTATGAAACCTAATCAGACAGAGACACTTTTTGTTTGTCTTTGTTACTGGGGCACTTCTTATCTTTCAGGACTTACCCTCTTCCCCCTTTTATGATCTTGATACTTGGCTTAATTTCAGATATTTCTGATTTCTTCTTAGAGTATGGTCTTGTAGTATAAAGGCAACCTATCTCTAAAATGCCTATCATGTTTACTATTTACAAAAGAAAAAACCTAAGGCAGTATATCTGTAACTTTTGGCCATGATTCAGTATGTTCAGTCATCTTTATTTGTTGCTTTCTCTTAATTCCCCAGCCTAACCTAGCGTATTTTGCCTCAGTTTTGGCTACTCTTTGATGTAGATTTTCTCACAGAAGTCATCTACCCTGCTTTATAACTTTTTGGAACCTATTTCAAGCTTGAAGTTCAGGTTTGTGTAGAATAATACTGCTTCCGTCTGCTTCTGCAATTTGTATTGTAGACATCCATTGTACTGAGTAAAGAAATTCCTGTCCCTATCCTTCTAGACTCCTCTGCTTCCTTCTTAGGTTGTTTTTAAATAAGTGACTCCAATAGTTACCTTCCTACTTATAGAACCATTAAGTAGTTAGGAACTTTTTTGCCAATTAAAGTAGTATTGTTTTGTTTGTTTGTTTGTTTGCAAAATAACTTATTGTTGGATACTGGAAAATGATTATCAAATGGTAATTTTGTGTGCTTATGTATCAGAGAACAGGAGAACATATATTGATGTACAAAGCATGTATTTTATGCCACTAATAAGTGGTCCTTTATTTTAAGTGACCTCAGATTGGCTATTGGAGACTTAAACATCTTTATGCATAGGTTCTGATGATGGCCTCTATAAGTTAGGATACAAGGGGTGGTGAGTTTTGAATTGGTACTTTTATGTGATATGAAATATTCCTGTGGTTTTTGCTACAGTTATTCTGGTTAAATTTTTCTGTCCTGGTCATATAATTTTTTTTTTTCCAAATTCTAATGTGTTATTTTTAACAGCAAAGATTTATGTAAAGACATTTGCATATTGTAGAATAGAGCAATAAGTATTTTATATGTTTATGTTATGAAAGGTTAGTGTTTTTCAGTTTTAATAGTTGGTTTTTTTTTTTCAGTAAGACATATTTATTCAGACGTGTTACTTATGATTGTATAGATTTTAGCAGTTACAGTTTTGGTGGGTTTTTTTGTGTTTTTTGTGAGACCAAGTCTCTCTCTGTCACCGCGGCTGGAGTAGAGTGGTGTAATCTCAGCTCACTGCAACCTCCGCCTCCCAGGTTCAAGCGATTCTTCTGCCTCAGCCTCCCGAGTAGCTGGGACTACAGGTGCAAGCCACCATGCCCAGCTAATTTTTGTATTTTTAATAGATACGGGGTCTCACCATGTTGGCCAGGATGGTCTTGATCTCTTGACTTCATGATCTGCCCGCCTTGGCCTACCAAAGTGCTGGAATTACAGGCATGAGCCACCATGCCCAGCCGGAAAATTTTTACTGTAACAACTTGTCAAAATATGGCATTTAACATGAATCATAAATAACTTGAACAAGTGTTGAGATCTCAACTGCGTTGAATTCCAAAGTGAGATCTCTGTTTCCAAAGCTTTTTCTGTAATTTTACCCATCTTTCTACACTTCTTCATGAAAAGAAGAGTTATACCATGACCACATCCAAACTCAGTCTTAGGATTTGTTTCTGAGCTTCCATTTTTCAAATCATGATGTGCTTTAAAGAACACTACCCACAAAGGGCTTTGACGTTCTTAAACCAGTCAAGTTCTTTAACTACAAGGTGGATGCTAGTTGAGAAGATGTGGAGGTTTTTTCCAAATTTCTCTTTAACCATCTTTTATAGTCCCTTTTCTTACCCCCCTTATCTGACTCTTTTTTCATTCTTCCACACTTGCTGGCACTCTCTTGAGTAGATTTTGGCCCCAAGACCATGTGACTTATTTTTGGATTCCAGTGGGGTATTTTCACCAAAGAAGGTTGGTTTTTTTAAAAAAAGAATTTAGAAATACTAGAGTTAAATGAAGAGGATTGTTAGAGGACGTTTATATTATCGAATGTCAGTAATTTTAATTTTTTCTTTAAGGTAAAGACTAATAAACTAAAGGCAATAACTGGGACCATAGAATAACTGATAAAAATTACACTGCAAAGTGGCAGGGGGTGTATGGGGACATTAATTATTCCATTCAGCTAATTGGCCTGTCCTAATTTTTTCCTTGTGTTTTGACTTTATCGAAAATTGGCTCTTGTTTGTTTTATCCCAGAACTCATGTTTTAAAATAGAATGCCAGGTGAAGTGGCTCACATCTGTAATGCCAACACTTTGGGAGTCTGAGGAGGGTGGATCACTTGAGTTCAGGAGTTTGAGACCAGCCTAGCCAACATGGTGAACCCCTGTCTCCACTAAAAATACAAAAATTAGCCAGGTGTGGTGGCGGGCACCTGTAATTCCAGCTACTTGGAGGCGGAGACAGGAGAATCGCTTGAACCTGGGAGGTAGAGGTTGCAGTGAGCCAAGATCATGCCACTGCACTCCAGCCTGGGCGACAGAGCAAGACTCTGTCTCAAATCATTAATTAATTACATTTAATATAATAGAATGCGTTGGTTCAGTATGGGGATACCTGAAGAGAGTATTTTCTCTTTATTGTGGAACTGCAACTAGAGATAAAAGGAAATCCCTCTCTAAGCTCTGTGGATAGTTGAAGGAGCCTGGCCTCCTATAGGCCCCTGTTGTTACCACAGCTCTCTCATGGTGCCCTGCTCCAAATTGATCATCTGTAACCTTTTTCAGACCCCACATCTTGTTAACCTCAATGAAGACCCTCTAATGTCTGAGTGCCTGCTTTATTACATCAAAGATGGAATTACAAGGTACATTTCTTTCTTGTTTTGGTCACTTCATGTTTTTTTCCCCCCTCTTAGATAATTCAGTAACTAAAGAGGTGTTGAAAATTTTAATGTAATGATTTGCTGTATTTTTTGTCTGAAATAGTTAGAAACTATCCTCTTTTTCCAAATAATGTGTTTTTGCCAATGGAACCAGTTAACATGTAGTTTTTCTCTGAAGATCCTAAATAAATTTTTTTCCTTTAACAACTTACATACATTACTTAGGGATTTTATTTCACTCATGTCTTGTTATAATGCTGTATGAGTTACATTGGGTTTCAGTGTTCCTTATTTCTTATTCTGATATAGAGAAGTTGATCATATATGAGGATATAATTTGTAGTTGAAAGCTTCTGATGCAAAAAGGCAATACCTTTTTTGTACGTACCAAAGGATTTTCTTTGAGAGAAAGAGGTTCATTGTTTGTAGTGCTTTCTGTGTCTGAATTTCCCTGGGAAACACTTTCTCTTGTGTTCAGGGTTGGCCAGGCAGATGCTGAGCGGCGCCAGGACATAGTACTAAGCGGGGCTCACATTAAAGAAGAGCATTGTATCTTCCGGAGTGAGAGAAGCAACAGCGGTGAAGGTGAGCATCCTGGCTGGAGCTTCAACAACAACTTTTTCGTTTTATATTATAAGTCCTTAAGACTTTGTGTTCTCTATCAGTAGTACTTTCTTATACAACCTAATTCTGAAAAATGGAGAGACCTGGACTGCTTGTGAATGCAGAGATGGACAGGGCTACTTTACATGAAAATAGCTTGGACAAAAGAAGCCCTTTTATTACTGCCAAGAACTGAGCAGGATATAGGCAATTAGGCTTGGTCTTGAATGTTAATTATTTAATAGAAAAGTAAGAAAATAACAAATATCCTGGACAATAGGAGACTTGAAAGATATTAAGTCTTAACATAGTAGAATTAATTTTTATCTAAAAGGGAAGAAAAAGTCTTGATTTTTGCCTGGGTTATTAACAAAACAGCAACAATCTAATAATATTTTTGTGTTATATAGTTTACTCATTCCTTTATGAAAATACTGGCTTTTTGGCTGGGTGTGGTGGCTCATGCCTGTAATCCTAGCACTTTGGGAGACTGAGGCGGGCAGAGCACAAGGTCAGATGTTCGAGACCAGCCTGGGCAACATGGTGAAACCCCATCTCTACTAAAAATACAAAAAAATTAGCTGGGTGTGGTGGTGACCTACTCAGGCAGCTGAGGCAGGAGAATTGCCTTGTCCCCATGGAACCCGGGAGGCTGAGGTTGCAGTGAGCCAAGATTGCACCACTGCACTCCAGCCTGGGTGACAGAGTGAGACTCCATCTCAAAAAAAAAAAAAAAAGCTTTTCAATCTTAAGTTTCTGGTTATTACCTGTGTCTCATCCTTAACAATTTCTGACGGTTTTGAGTTGTATTGACTGAACTGTCAGAGATCGCCAAAACTAATATTTTCTGTCATCTTAGGTTAATCACATAGAGTTAAATGATAGCCTCTTCTGTTGGGACTAGTTCTAGTACCCCAAAGTGAACTACTGTATAGACACTTTAGCCACTTGATTGCAGGGATTTATTCTACTTACCACAAATCCTGATAAGCAACTGCTTTCCATTGTTTGATTCCAGTGGTTTGTGATAATAACATTTAGTTTGTGTTCCTCTTAGTTATTGTGACCTTAGAGCCCTGTGAGCGCTCAGAAACCTACGTAAATGGCAAGAGGGTGTCCCAGCCTGTTCAGCTGCGCTCAGGTGAGACTGGGAGAGGTTTGCCGTCTTCAGCAATGTGCACATGACTTGTGTGATAACTCTAATTTTTGGCTGTTTAAAGGCTGAAGTACTAGCATTAGGATTTTTGTTCTTATAAAAACAACGGCTCTGAAAGCTGTCTTCACATTAGGGAGGGTGAGTTTATTAAATAGATACTATATATTTAAAAAATTACTTCTTAACCTTATTTTTCTATTTTGGAAACCCTGTTTTTCTGTTTCTAGGAAACCGTATCATCATGGGTAAAAACCATGTTTTCCGTTTTAACCACCCGGAACAAGCACGAGCTGAACGAGAGAAGACTCCTTCTGCTGAGACCCCCTCTGAGCCTGTGGACTGGACATTTGCCCAGAGAGAGCTTCTGGAAAAACAAGGAATTGATATGAAACAAGAGATGGAGAAAAGGTAATGCGCAATTCCGCAGCCCACGTGACTATCTCTTCTTTTAAACACTTAACACTAATAGCATTTTCAAATAATAGTTCGGTGACTTCACAGTTTATTCTTTTTTGCTCTTTTTTTTTTTTTAACTTCTAGGCTACAGGAAATGGAGATCTTATACAAAAAGGAGAAGGAAGAAGCAGATCTTCTTTTGGAGCAGCAGAGACTGGTAGGAGTCCTGAATCCGCTAAACTGTTGGGAAAAGGGCAGCTTGCTCCCATGCTTTCCGTGTTCCACAGAGCACCACTCACCCAAAATGATACCAGCACTATTCTTTCATTTCCTTAATGGAGAATGAACTTAAATGTCCTGGTAGCCTTACCCTGAAAAATAGTCCATAGAGGTACTCTTTTGGGCTTTTTATGACTTAAAGCCAAATCTTTACTTCTATTACAACCAAATACTTTTTAAGGAAATAGAGCTTTTCTGGTAGCCTTTACCTCTTGATAGTGGTTTTGGAATTTGCATCAGTGATGGTTCTTTTAATGATAATTACTCTGAATATTGAATTGGTGGGAGTTTGCCTTGGTTTTGTTTCTGATCACTTGATAGTACTAATTCTCTGCTCTTGGGCTGACTTTGGGATTGTTCTTACGCTGGGCAGTTTTTTTTTTTTTGAAAGTTAAGCTGTGTCCAGATGTGTTGCTGCACAGTTGCATGTGTTACTCCTTTCCTGTTCCCCTGCATGGAGTCTGAATTCTCAACCAGGT
The DNA here is from genome assembly GCF_048565385.1 of Saimiri boliviensis. NCBI lineage: Eukaryota > Metazoa > Chordata > Mammalia > Primates > Cebidae > Saimiri > Saimiri boliviensis. Next base: position 9,236,759 of record NC_133459.1, read on the forward strand.
TCTCAGTGGCATGTGTGGTAGTGGTCGGAGCAGAGGCTGCATACCCAGCACAGGCAGGACAGAAGGCCTGCTTCCTTTGAGGGAGGGAGGATTTGGGTGAGCAGCTAGAAAGTCTGTTTAAGGTCCCAGCTATTGATGTAATACTAATGGTTTCAGCATTTTATAATGGTAATGGATTTCCCAGATTTGATAGAAACTGAATCTCATGAATAAATAAGTTGATCCATTAGTTAGATTTTTTTAAAGCCAACCAATTTTGGTTAACAAAGCTGTGGTTATAAGACCTTCTCAGCATTCATTTGATATGTAAGAATAAAGTATAACTAACCTTTGGATACTGTGGATGCAGTTTAGGAAGTTCTCATTTTTTAAGATTCATTCGTATCTTTTATTTAAGATAAGGCTTCTTTCCTTAGTATAAAATACAGCATGTAAATTACAGTCTGATAGTCATGGTCTGTGTTTTGGAGAAGAAGGGGCTAGTGCTATATGGGCCAGAAAAGCGAAGGACTTGAGCAGAAGCAACCTTTTCCAGGGCACCTCATTCTCAGACATGGGCATGGATTAAACCAGTTAGTTTGTTATCTTGCAAATTCTAGTAAAACCCTAAAAAGAATGGATTGTAAGAATAAATCAAGGGTTTGGGGCAAGATAATAGTGTTACTGACAGAGGCGCTTTAGGAGGCCTTTTTAGCATTAAGTTTTTCATGAAAATGGAAAGTACTAGCTACAATGTGATTAGTGGCTTAAAAGGTTTGTGACACACAGAGAAATCTTTTATCTTAATAATGTAGTACATTCTAATAACATGCCTCTGATGGTCTGTGAGAGATCAAATGAGGACAGGTGTAATTAAGCTCTATTATTAACGATAATGCCTTGTATTTGTATAGTGCTTTATAATTTACAGAGAGCATTAACATCCTTCAATTTATTTGATCCTCAAAACAACCCTCTTTGGTAGGTGTATATATAAGTAAAATGTGTAATATTACCTCCAGTTTATAGTTGAGGAAACCAAAACTTGGCTGGGTGCGGTGGCTCACGCCTGTAATCCCAGCACTTTTGGGAAGCCAAGGTGAATGGATCACCTGAGGTCAGGTGTTAGAGACTAGCCTGGCGAACATGGTGAAACCCCATCTCTATCCCAGCTACTCAGGAGGCTGAAGCAGGAGAATCGCTTGAACCAGAGGTGGAGGTTGCAGTGAGCCGATACTGCGCCATTGCACTCCAGTCTGGGCAACAAGAGCATAACTCTGTCTCAAAAAAAAAAAAAAAAATTAGAAACTGATTGAGTAGGTCTGGGTTGGGACCCGAGCATGCATTTCCAACAAGCTTCTAGGTGATGCCAGTGATCCTGGACCTGGGACCTCACTTAGAGTAACTAGGCACGGCAGAATAAGGATGCCTGATGCTGTCCATAACCAAGAGTTGGTGATCATTATGTGCCCTAAAATAAAGATGGCCACTAAATAAAGAGAAAGTGAATGTCTGAGACATATTTAGTTTCTAGGTGACATACATAGCCTGCAGATAATCAGATTCTCATTGTTATTTGCTCTTTGTATGTGAAAGGAAGCCAGGATTTCTAGAGCAACTCCTTAAAGCAAGGAAGTTGCTTTCCTCTCAAAAGTCTGTCTGTTCCTCTTCCATTTCTTGACTTAAGGGAGGACCTGATTTCCAACACTTTAACCTGAAGAACATCTACTAGTAGTAATACTGAAAGGAAAATGTATTTTTATTATCCTGTATTGGTCAATTAACAGATATATTTGTAATGCACCCTGTGAATAAATATTGAGAGAATACAAAGCAATTATTACTCGGCAAATATTTATTTAATATTTACCATATGTAATCATTTTTTGCATACTCTAAGCATTAAACAATGGAATTCAAGCTCATGAGTTTTCTGATAGTTCCCAGATGCATCACATTATTACGGTGCTGAGCATTCCCTTCCAGTTAGTGCTCCGTGATACACCTGGTCCTATCTGTGCTTGCATTTTACACAGTTTTGGGATCTTCCCTCTTATTTGCATAAGTTCCTTGCAGAGTCTCTTTAGGAGACCTGCTTTGCATCTGGCATTTAATGAAAGCCGACGGATCATTTTGTGACATGTGAATTGACCAGACCTCAGTAGCTTTCCAGCTTCTTAGTGAATGAATCTAAATATTATAAAAATTCGGCCAGGCACAGTGGCTCACGCCTGTAATCCTAGCACTTTGGGAGGCCAAGGCAGAAAGATCACTTGAGGTCAGGAGTTGGAGACCAGCCTGGCCAACATAGTGAAACCTCGTCTCTACTAAAAATACAAAATTAGGCATTGTGGTACGTGCTTATGATCTCAGCTACTTGGGAGGCTGAGACAGGAGAATTGCTTGAACCTTGGAGGCGGAGGTTGCAGTGAGCCAAGATCAAGCCATTGCACTACAGCCTGGGTGATAAAGCGAGACTCTGTGTCAAAAAAAAAATAATAAAATAAATAAATAAACATTATAAAACATTATTTTTTTGACATGAAGATAGGATTTATATCACATAAACTTTGCATATAGTTTTTAGTATCACTGTCAATATTCGACAGGGTGACATGTTTGAACTATAAAGAAGACATATTCTACAGAGTCAAAATGGCAGTATTTTAAAAAGAAAGAAAATGATGGCTGCTTCATTTAACTTGAGTTGAGTTCTTTTGGATTTATGTAGACTCACATGTATTTTAGAATTTAAAGATAAATTTTGTCTCTCAAGCATGATATTAAAACAATGTTCAGAATACTTGTCATTTCCTGAATTAGGTAATATTCATTTCACTCTTAAGCAGTTTGGAGAGGAAAAGAAAAACAGCCAGAAAAAAGATGATAGTTGTTAGTCATGTGGGAAGAATCAAAGAGAATTTATTTATGTTCTGTAAAACTCAGTTTATACATGTTTGAAAAAAATCCTCTTCAGGAGTCAGACAAACTTTTTCCTCTAATATTTATTAATGTCATCTTTATCACTTAAAATTAACCATTCTCATTTTTAAAACTAAAAATGAAAAATCAGTATAGAATATGTATAAATTTAGCTTTACTGCTTTTTCAACTTTTTTCCCTTTTTTTAAACATCTGTTACAGCAAGCTTTTTTTTTCTCTATTCTTTTTTTTTTCCTTTTTTTTAATCAAGAAATGCTGAGTGTATGATAGAATACAGCAAGCTTTACTGCTTTTTGTTGCTAAGTTATCAAATACATGAGAGTTATAATGGGCACAGTACTCATTTGTAGGTCAATAGAACTATATAAATCAGTGGCAACAGTTTGAAATTCAGAGGCCAAATTATTATGATTATTGTTGAAAGTTACTTTTTGGTTCCTTAGAAAGTGGCTATCCAGGCAAATCTTTAGTTTAGTTTAACCAGATGTGGTGATGTGTGCCTGTAGTCCCAGCAAAGGCAGGAGGATCACTTGAGTTCAGGTATTTGAGACCAGTTTGGGTCCCTGTCTCAAAAAACAAAGCAAGCAAACAAAAACGACAACAAACTTTGGTCTAGAAGGCAAGGTACTATTTGTCAGTTCCAGTTCCTTTAAAAAGCAAACAAACCCCTCTAGAAATATTTTTTGTAACCACAGTGAGTAAAAAGAGACTGTTAAGTAACGATATATTGTCGTTTACTAGACTATCTTAAACTACTCATCTATGAGTTGAGTTTTGTTGTTTTTTTAAGTGAAAGCAAGTTTATTTAAAAAGTAAAGAAATAGGCTGGGTGTGGTGGCTCATGCCTGTAATCCCGCACTTGGGGAGGCTGAGGCGGGTGGATCACCTGAGGTCAGTCACCTCAGCCAGGCCAACATGGTGAAACCCTGTCTCTACTAAAAATAAAAAAATTAACTGGATGTGATGGCAGGTACCTGTAATCCCAACTACTTGGGGAGCTGAGGCAGGAGAATCTCTTCAACCCAGGAGGCGGAGGTTGCAGTGAGCTGAGATTGCACCACTGCATTCCAGCCTGGGCAACAGAGCAAGAGTCTTTTTTTTTTTTTAAAAAAAAAAAGCAAAGGAATAAAAAGTGGTTACCCCAGAGGCAGAGCAGCCAAGTATTTTCTTTTCCCAGTAATTTTTATCTCTTGAATATAACTTCTTTCTAATCCCACTTATTATTTGGAATTCTAAATTCAACATTGCTTTCATAGGGATTCATGTTGTCAAATTTTGCTTGTATTAGTTAAGAACTATTGGTTCTTATCCAAACAGCCCTTGAAATTACATTGTTGTGAAGTCAGGCTGCTGATTTAGGGCTAAGTAAGGTTTTTTGAAAAAGAGGGAAGGGTGCAAAGACACCTGGAAAGACGGTTAAAGATACCTTTTAAAGTGGATCAGTTTTATGTGACCAGAGTATAATCTTTGTGTTTTATGTGTTTATTGAAAGAGTTGTCACTTAAAGTGATATTCTTCAAATAGCTAAAAATGTCCTAGGTTTTCTAGATAGAAAACATCTCTAAGTTGTACTTACTAAAATATGACTTGGGGAATTTTAAATTATATTCGGGAAGTATATTTGCCCAGCTTAATTTTTGTTGGTAATTTATTTCTCAAAATTTTGGAGGTGAGATATTTATTGATTTGTATGTGTGAAAAACAAAACACACCCACTATGAGGATCTTTAAAAAAAAATGCTTCCTTGTTATCCAGATAACAAACTTTAATTGTACAATTAAAATGGATACATTTAACATGACAAAAAAGTAGCAAATCCTCTGCTGATGGAAAGATGATTTTCAAACCCTCTTGTCTTACAGAAAAATACCATTTGATTGATTAAGAACTTACATGGTCTGCTCATATGGATTTTTAGCGTTTTTAACATCATCCCTGTTTGATTGCTTCTTTTTCTACATTCTCATCTTCTAACTTTTTTCTAGGGCTGCTCTTTTTAGTAAAGCTAAACAAAACTTGGCGTCCTACAGCCTTACTAACCTTTGTTAATCCGCCTGCTCGTCACATCTTTCTATGGCATCTGTGCTCACTCATGGGGGAAAGAGATTCTGGAAGAAGCAACAGCAATAACCAAGGCAAATGTGGGGGAAGTGTCTGCATGAGTTGTTAGCATGATGTGTGGGGCCTAGGTTTTACTTCATTTTCTTTAGATAGTGGGATTGTTAAGTCATGCCATTTGAATAATCTTGTGTGACCATAGGGTGAGAGACTCATCCCTGTTGTCAATCCTTCTAAGAAATTTGGTGGCAAATTTCATCACTTAAGCCGGAAAGTGGAAATTTGGATTAGGGACACCAAATAAACATATCTTTATATTAATAGAAATGTACATAGGTATATATCTTAATAGATTTCCACATTGAGGGGTGTTTTTTTTTGTTTTGTTTTTTAGTCTTTTTGGTTATATTTTTAAATTTGGTTAAGGCTTTTTTGCTTGCTTTTTTTAAAATTTAATTTTCCTTTTTTACATTTTAATTTTGGTTATTTTGGGGCCATTTTTTGATTTTGTTTTTCCAAAGGACGCGGATTCTGATAGCGGGGACGATTCTGACAAGAGGTCGTGTGAAGAGAGCTGGAAACTGATTACTTCTCTGAGAGAAAAGCTACCTCCCAGCAAGTTGCAAACCATTGTTAAAAAATGTGGCCTCCCCAGCAGTGGGAAGAAACGAGAACCAATTAAAATGTATCAGATACCCCAAAGAAGGCGCTTGAGTAAAGATTCCAAGTGGGTCACGATCTCAGATCTTAAAATTCAGGCTGTCAAAGAGATTTGCTATGAGGTTGCTCTCAACGACTTCAGGCACAGTCGACAGGAGATTGAAGCCCTGGCCATTGTCAAGATGAAGGAGCTTTGTGCCATGTATGGCAAGAAAGACCCCAATGAGCGGGACTCCTGGAGGGCAGTGGCCAGGGATGTCTGGGATACTGTTGGTGTTGGGGATGAGAAGATCGAAGACGTCATGGCCACTGGGAAAGGCAGCACTGATGTAGATGACCTCAAGGTTCATATAGACAAACTGGAAGATATTTTGCAAGAAGTCAAAAAGCAAAATAACATGAAAGATGAGGAGATAAAAGTCTTAAGAAATAAAATGCTCAAAATGGAGAAAGTCTTGCCACTGATTGGATCTCAGGAACAGAAAAGCCCAGGAAGCCTCAAAGCCAAGGAGCCTATTGGTGCTGGTGTTAGTAGCACCTCTGACAATAATGTAAGTAAAGGAGATAGTGGAGAACTTGCAAAAGAAGAACGTGTTTCCCAGCTGATGAATGGGGATCCAGCTTTTAGACGTGGACGTCTGCGCTGGATGAGGCAAGAGCAAATTCGGTTTAAGAACTTGCAACAGCAGGAGATAACGAAGCAGCTTCGTCGGCAGAATGTACCTCATAGGTTCATCCCTCCTGAGAACCGGAAGCCCCGCTTCCCCTTTAAGAGCAACCCTAAACACAGAAACTCGTGGAGTCCTGGTACACATATCATCATAACAGAAGATGAGGTTATAGAGCTTAGAATTCCAAAAGATGATGAAGCAAGGAAAGGGAATAAAGAAGAGAGCCAAGAAAAAGGGGGTAAAGGAGCTTTTAAGGATCCCCAGTTACCATGGGGCTCTCAAGGAATGAGAAGTCAAGATCATATCCAAGTTAGCAAGCAGCATGTTAATAATCAGCAACAGTCACCTCAACTACGTTGGAGAAGCAATTCTCTCAATAATGGCCAGCCGAAAAGTACGCGCTGCCAGGCATCTGCCTCCGTGGAGTCATTAAACTCCCACAGTGGCCACTCCACTGCTGATGTGCAGACTTTCCAGGCAAAGCGCCATATTCATCAACACCGTCAGTCTTACTGTAATTATAACACTGGAGGTCAGTTAGAGGGCAGTGCAGCCACTTCCTATCAGAAGCCGACTGACAAACCCAGCCACTGTAGCCAGTTTGTGACACCTCCGCGGATGAGGAGACAGTTCTCAGCACCCAATCTCAAAGCTGGTCGAGAAACCACAGTATAAATCAGTTACTGGACAAACTTGAAATCATGGTGGAAGAATCAGACCGTATTAGCTCATGATTTGATTTGGTTCTACCTTTGACCTTGAGTTCTTATTATTTACATTATAAATATTAACTGGTTTTATATTGTTAAAACACTGGTAAAAGTTTCAACACCTCCCTTTTGCTTGTATACCATAAATGGGCAGTTTCTGAAATTTTGGATAAAGCATCAAGAACTCCTTTTTCTGAAACGTTCCTCCTTTTTTGGTGCCTAGAAAATTAATATACTTACACAGACTTGTCCCATCTTGGTATACATTTGTTATGTTTTTATAATGCCTATAAATTAACCTGACATCCAGAAAGACCTGCCTCTTAGTTTATACTTTCAAAAGGAGAATTTGATAAGCAAATTTAAGTGTCCGTTATTCTCCTAAATGTTAGAAATTGGTTTAAAAATGACATGCAACTGTGTGGACACAGCTTTGGGTTTCTCATTCATGTCTGTTCCCTTATTTAAATACAATTAGAATCTTCATAAGCCAAAACTAAAGGTCTTCAAACATATCTTCAAACATTATACATAGCTTTTCATCTTCCTCAGAACTTCCACATCTTCTTTTATTCTCTACTTTTCAAAAAAACTCATATAATAGTTTTTTTCTTTTCAATGTATCAGAATATGTATGAAATTTGTCATACCAGAATCTGTAAATTGACACTGTGTCTGGGATTCTGTTTGTGGTTTGTGTTTTGAAGTTCAGTGTGTCATTTGACACATATGCACACAAAGTGAATTATTCACCGAAATCATGCCAACAGAAATACCAGCAAAAAACTTGCATACATGCTTTCAGCAGTGTATATAAGTTTGTAAGGAGGATATTTGGCCTGAGAGGGAAGAGGTGGGACGTGAGGACAAAGCTACAGCGTATGTCTCTGTGGTGCTGCTTTTTTCCAATAGTTGATGAAACAGTGAAATAAAAGTTAACTTTGGTTGGGTTTGGAATAAAGGAGATGATACGTGATAAACTATTCTTTGATTAGCAGTAGTAATGCTCGTAGACACTCAGACAAGAAGGCGAAGTCCTGATGAACATTTATTGTGTCAATACCTCATTTTATTTGGTTATGATCTCAGTTTGCCTCACTGGAAAATCCACTATGAAAGATGGGTTTTAATGGAAAGAAAAGAATCATCTTCTACATCGTTCCTTATCTCTTGAGTTGTCAAAAACGTTTCTAAGAGGCAGTCTGAAGAGCCAGAGATGTCTGAAATTGCCTAACTTCGTGTTCTGGAAGATTACTAAGTCACATGAAATCATCTAGCAAACATTTGTCTTCCAAATGATGAGAAAAACTACAACCAAGATAGCAGTTAGCATTCAAGGAAGCCTTAAAAATTGTGATTATGTTTTTTTTTTTTTTTCCTTTGCATGTGGGCACTATGCTTTATTAGAACACATTATTTTTAATCATAGTATTTTTTCTTTGCCTCTAAAAAATACTTAATGCACAGAAAGTTGCTTCCAGTTAACTTTTTTTTTTTCCCTTAAAAAGAGAAGCTTTGAGAGGTATTTTTGCTTTCATAGCTAGAACAGTTGAAGTCTTCAACTGAGGTTTTATGGCAGATTAGACATGGGTAAATGATGTCTGTAGTGGGTTGACTTACCGAGATGACAATCTCCTGTGCCATTTGGTTTGAATGTACTTGATAGGCTGCTTCAAATCAGTCACTTCAATGCGTCTTGTATAAACCCAGTTGACCTTTTTGTTCCTCTTTAGACATAAATGTGCTATTTCTTTCTAGACACAATTTATTTAGTAAAGTTAAAAATAGTCATTCCTAGGTGTGGTGGCACACACCTACAGCCCCCAGCTACTCAGGAGGCTGAAGTAGGAGGATCACTAGAGTCCAGGAGTTCTGGGCTGTGGTGCGCTATGCCAGTTGGGTGTCCGCACTAAGTTGGCATCAATATGGTGATCTCCCTGAAGCGGAAAACCACAAGGTTGCCTAAGGAGGGGTGAACCCATCCCAGGTCGGAAATGGAGCAGGCCAAAACTCCGAGGCTGATCAGTAATGGGATCTTGCCTATGAATAACCAGTGCACTGCAGCCTGGGTGACAGAGTGATAACCCGTGTGTGTGTTTTTTTTAAGATAATATTTATTATATTATTTGGGTTTCAACTCTGTAGCAAAAATGGGCTCTCATTTCCCTAACTTGAGATAACATAGAGTAGGACCATATATTTTCATTCTTACAGTGGTCTTTTAATCTTGTTATGGACAGATACCCTTGTTTTCCACTAAACCGTGGGAGTGAATGAGTTACTTTCCACTGGTGATTAGGTAACACTGTAGAGTCTGACAGTGGTTCACACCTGTAATCCCAGCACTTTGGGAGGCCGGGGTGGATGGATCATGAAGTCAGGAGTTTGAGACCAGCCTGCAATATGGTGAAACCCAGTCTCTACTAAAAGTACAAAAAAACTAGCCAGGCGTGGTGATGTGTGCTTGTAATCCAGCTACTCAGGAGGCTGAGGCAGGAGAATCGCTTGAACCCGGGAGGCGGAGGTTGCATTGAACGGAGATTGCGCCACAACTCTCCAGCCTGGGCAATAGAGGGAGACTCTGTTTCAAGAAAACAAAACAAAACAAAACAAAACACTGCAGAATGAAGAGTTATGTAATATTTTCATTTACAACTGTGGATTATGGTAAGGACTATGTCCACAGTGTTATTCCAAAGAATTGGGTTTATATTTGTGCCTCATCTACTAATCCCAGGTATCCTCATGTTGCTGAAATGTTGTTTAGATAGCTAAAGGATCCCTTAATTTCATAGATGACCAGGAATAAATTAACCAAGGTTTTTTGGACTGCTATCTATGCCCCATGATGCATTTCTGAGCAAATGCTTATCCTAGAAAATAACTTTGTATGAATAAAATTGCTTAATTGAATCTTTTACTGAATAAGTAACTAGTGCCGTCCTTTTGTGAACTCTTGGTATGGCACATATTACTTTTTTGTTTGTTTGTTTGTTATTGTTGCTGTTTTGTGACAGAGTCTTGCTCTGTTGCCCAAGCTGGATTACAGTGGTGTGATCTTGGCTGACTGCAACCTCTGCCTCCTGGGTTCAAGCAATTACCCTGTTTCAGCCTTCTGAGTAGCTGGGATTACAGGTGCATGCTACCATGCCTGGGTAGCTTTTGTATTTTTAGTAGAGATGGGGTTTCACCATGTTGGTTGATGTGAGCCACTGTGCCCGACCTGTTTGTTTTTTTGTTAATTCTTTTTTTTTTTTTTTTGAGACGGAGTTTTGCTCTTGTTACCCAGGCTGGAGTACAATGGCGCAATCTCGGCTCACCGCAACCTCTGCCTCCTGGATTCAGGCAATTCTCCTGCCTCAGCCTCCTGAGCAGCTGGGATTACAGGCATGCACCACCATGCCCAGCTGATTTTTTGTATTTTTAGTAGAGATGGGGTTTCACCATGTTGACCAGGATGGTCTCGATCTCTTGACCTCGTGATCCACCCACCTCGGCCTCCCAAAGTACTGGGATTACAGGCGTGAGCCACCGCACCTGGCCTGTTTGTTTTTTTAATGTGATTTCTCTCTAAGCTTAAATACCACAAGACCAAAGAGAAATGGTCATAATTAAACCATTATTGTTGAGGTAGCCCTAGCTATTATTATAGCGGGAGAAAGTGTTTGTGCTATTGAAGTTATGTGATGATCTGACAGTGGTAATATGGAAGAGTCCTAATTAATTGGTATAGTTTCATAAACCAGAATGGTATTCATTGGAAAGTTAAAGACATTTTGTTTAATAAATCCAAACCAAAGGGCATTTTATTTATTCCTGCTTCTAATTCCTTCTAGCCCAGTGAATTATTTCTCTTTTCATTAGTAATGTGGTGAATGGGAATTGTTTATTACATTGAAGTGATTTGAAGTGACCTTTTGTGCTTTAGGTACAGGTTGACGCTGAAAAACAAAACAAAACACTGAATTTGTCATACCTATGTCTGCATTAAAGGCTGTTTTACTACAGGAAGTTACATAGACTTCCTGAAGTTAGCTGCTGTGTCCCAGTGCCTTATTGGTCCATTGTAGACTCGCCTTAATGATTTGTATAAATCACTGGGCGGAGGAGATGCTGCCTGTGTCCTGGTGTACCTTAACGGAGGAGCCTTCTTAGGTGCAGTGCAAAACAAGCATTTGTTCTGTACTATTAGAGCCAAAATTGTGATAAGTGACACTCGTAATTGTCCAGTTTGTGTCATCTTTTTCAGATTTTAATACCTGTTCTAGATATTCTTAGCTTGAACCACTTTTGATTGTGAAATGTATTAGTTGTTGTCCCATTATTACTGTAAAATGAAATTTTGAATCTTCTTGTTAATGAACTGTGGATTTCCCCCTCAATTTCTTAAACAACAAAAAATGCTTGAAGATTGTCTTTGAGTGTAAGATCTGCCTTTTAAGAAAGGGAGTGTTAGTTTGTAATGTTAAAAAATAAAGACCTCATTCAATAAAAGTTGAAGTCATCTTTTAAAAGTGTGATTTCTCTCTATGTGGGAAGAGGGAAAAGGAAAGCAAGGTAATGCTAACTAAACCTAGTTTTTGACTTTTATTTATTGCTTTTCCATCTGAAGATGATTGTAAATCAAATCTTTTTAAAAAATATTTCTACGTGAACTTAGTTTTAAAGCTTTTGCTTTAGCTACATATTTCTGTTTAACAAAATTCTACCTTAAATGGGATCTTTCAGCCTTATTTTATGCCACATTTCACTTACATAAAATATTTTCTCACAAAAGATAAATAAGGAGATCACTTTCTGATCTGAGTTTACTTTAACCGTGTTCTCAGTTTTTTCTTTACATAGTCTTGATTTGAATTCTTTTAAATGAAATGATTTATTTCCCTCATATAATATAGGTAGACACTAAATTTCTGAAAAGTTTTGAGTGACTCTGCAGCTTTTCTTTCTCCTTTAATGTCTGCCTTTTTTCACCCAGAATATCAGTGGTACACTAGAGAGGAAACAGAACAAAGCAGAATATTTTTCTGGAGTGGACCAGTAGTCTCAATGAAAATTTGAACCTGACATTATTTTTTAATACTTAAAAACAACATAATCATGTATCATAGGGTAAAATACAAAATCTCCATGAGTTTTTAAATATGAAATCTGGAATCGGTCTGCTTCTGGCCTGATACGATTTTTCTTCAGGTACTTTGTATTCCTCTGCTGTTGGAGAAACTAATGGAAAAGTTGCAATGTCCCTACTATTTATAGGGTGACACAGAATATTAGTGTGATATGTGCAGTAACATTGTGCTGATGAGACTGTGCCCACACAGTGCTGCTGGTAGTGAGGAGCAAAGTTAACTGGGGTATCATCTTGGGTGTGGATATTTTCCTTCCAGCTATTGCTTGCTAATTATAATCTGCCATTAGGAGCCAAGCGTCTAATGTCAAAAACAGCCTAACAGGAAAACTCAGAATGGTGATATTGATTTTACCTTAAATATCACCACCTCAGAGGTGCCCTACTTGTGCCACCATCATCTTTCATTGAGAGTACTGAAGTACCGTAACTTGTCTCTTTGCTTCTATTCTTGACTCCTGTAACCATTGTCCACATAGCAACCAACATCATCTTTTAAAAATATAAATCATGTCTTGTCAGTAGCCTCAGGTGCTTTGCATTGCATTTAAGATTCTGAGTCTTACTTTAGTCTCCAAGGCTTTACGTGTTTTGGCTGCTTGGCCCCCACTCTTAACGCTTTCACTCTCACACTGCACTCTGGCCTTTTGTTCCTTGTACATGGCAAATTTCTTCCCACCTCTGGGCTCTTGCACTTCTCAAGCCTGGAGCCCATTTCTATCATGCTTCCCTCCCCTTCCAGACCTGAGCTCCTGAGCTCTTTCTGCCTAGCCCACCACAGGTTGACTCACTGTTTCAATAATGATAGCCTGTAATTATCTTTTCTTTGTACTTGTTTGGTTCTTCCATGAGAACATAAACTCACCTAGAATAAATGCCATATCTGTCTCGTTCATTTTTGCCAGTCATATGAATCCATTACCTGGAAAAGTGGTTCTCAAACTGTAATGTCCATTAAAATTTTGGGGGTCTTATGAGAACTCACACTATTGGGCCCACCTCTAGAGTTTCTGATTCACTAGGGCTGGGGCAAGACCTTATAAATTTGCATATCTGATAAATTCCCAGGTGATACTGATGCTGCTGGTCCAGTAACCACCTTTGATAACCAGTGATCTGGAATGAGGGATTGATCAGTATTTTCTGTAAAAGGCTAGATAGTAAATATTTTAGGCTTTGTGGACCATGTAGTCTTTTTTGTGAAACTGTTCAACTCTGTTGCAGTAGGAAAGCAGCCAGAGACAATATGGAAATGAACAAGGGTGGCCGTGTTCCAGTCAAACTGTGTTTATAAAAACGGGCAGTGGACTGGATCTAGCCCAAAGGCCATAGTTTGCTGACCCCTGATCTAGAAGATAGCTACTTCTGATAAATATTTATCTAAAAGATCAGTATATGACTGTGTATGTGATCTGGAAGACAGATACATGCCAGTTGCTGGGATAAGTGGTAAGTGACAAATGTGTGGTCCTGGGCTCATGAAATTCTCAGAGTTACAGAGGGAGACAACTTTAGTAACCACACCAGTAGTGATTCAGTACATTGTGACAAGTGCCATGATGAAAAAATACAAGGTACTCTGAAAGGTTTTAAGGTAGCCTCTCATTGCTCTTAGCTGATGATGTTTTTGTTTCACTGAAGAAAAAAGAAGCAATCAGAAGAAATTTCCTTCTAGACAAAGGGATTTTGTCTAGTTTTGCCTGAATGATCCATCCATAGCTATACTGAGCTTTCCTTCCTATTAGTGGATGAACTGTCCTTAATCCTCTCCCAGCCCAGCCCGTGTTCCCTGCATTCCATACCCTCTCAAGAACTTGCTGTAGGTTTACCCTCTTCCCTTTTGCATCATCAGTTTTTCTCCTTCTGGATTATTCCTGCCAGCATGCACACATGTCACCAGTTGTAAAAGGTTTTTTTTGTTTTTTTTTTTTTTGAGATGGAGTCTCACTCTGTCACGCAGGCTGGAGTGCAGTGGCACAATCTCAGCTCACTGCAACATCCGCCTCCCAGGTTCAGTGATTCTCCTGCCTCCCAAGTAGCTGAGACTACAGGTGCACGTCACTATGCCCAGCTAATTTTTGTATTTTTAGTAGAGATAGGGTCTTACCATGTTGGCCAGGCTGATCTCGAACTCTTAACCTCAGGTTTTTTTTTTTTTGATCCACCTGTCTCAGCCTCCCAAAGTATTGGGATTACAGGCATGAGCCATTTTTCCTGGCCCCGTTTTTTCTTTCCATTATTTCCTATCCTCATTCCTGCTGGAACTCATCTAGTCAGACTCTTGCTCCCCCGCTCACCACCAAAGCCGCTCTTATCAGGGTCCTGAGAGCCCTTATTGATGACAGACTGAATACATTTTCTCAGTCCTCGTCTTACTGCATCTCTGGCATTTGACACTGTTGCCTACTCTTTACTTCATGGGATACTTCTCTTGGCATCTTCTTTTCCTCCAACCTTTCTAGCTGCTCCTTCATGGTCTCTGGCCACGGACCTTGGCTATTTCTATATCTTTGTCTGTTCCCCCTTCCATTTTTATACTGATGTTGAAGATAATGATAACTTGTGTATTGAACATGTATTACATGTATTAATACACATCAACTTTTACATGTATTGACTCATCGAGTCCTCACAATACCCCTCTCCTGTGAGGTAGGTATTACTCCCTTTTTACATACTTTACCAGAGTCACACAGCTACTCAGCAGGGGAGCCAGAGCCAGTCCCAGGGAGTCATTCTGTCTGCCCCGCCTCACCTTCTGCTGACTCTCAGGTGTCCTCTCTCCAGCCTGGGCCCCTCCCCTGAGCTCTAGATGCTGACATACAGCTACTGCCTGACATCCAGATCGCTGGCAGGCGCCTTACATTTAATCCATCTGAACTGGAGCAGTTAGCTCAGCTAAAGTTGTTTCTCTTTTTCTTCACATCTCATGATCAGATCATCAGTAGGTCCTGTTTGCTCTCCCTGTAAAACATATCCTAACTCCATCTCTTTTCACCACCTTTGCTGCTAATAACCCTAGTCAAAGCCACCACCATCTACCTTGGACACTGCTGTGACAGCCTCATGACTGTTCTTGTTTCCACAGTTCCTCCAAAGTCCCACAGAGAATAATGTTCTTAAAACACATCCCAGCTCTAAACCACACAGTGGTTTCCATTGGAATAATATCCCCGGACCTTACCATGGTCTATAAGGCTGTCCTTAACACATTTGCCACCTGACTACATCTGCTGCATCTCCTACCCTTCTCCCCACTCTCCCATTCCATCCACACAAGTTTTCTTGCTTTTCTTGAGATACGTGGTGCTTCTTTCCATTTCAAGACCTTGGTACTTGTTGTTATTACTTTGAGGAGAAAAACCCCCACCAAAGACCTCTGCATGTTTGCTTAACCCTTTCCAGACTACTTAGTCTAGAAGTTTGTTTCCCTTTCTTCTCCCTGGTAGCCTCTAACCTTACCTTTATCTTTCTCCATACAAGTACTCTCCACTAAAATCAGTGTATGTTTTGTTTACTGTGCATCACCTCTGTCTCCCTTGTCAATGGGACCCTTGTCTTATTGACCACTAGCATCTGGCATATAGTAGGAGCACAAAAGGTATTTGCTGAGTGGATGACTGGATAATGGTTTAAAAGCATGGTCTGCATTGCCTGGGCTCAGGTCCCATTTTTAGCACTTGCTTAATCTCTTTCTTTCTCTTTAACATGAGGCTAACTATAGTACCATATTTATTTTGGTGTTTTGTTGTTGTTTTTATTGAGACAGAATCTTGCTCTGTCACCTAGGCTGGAGTGCAGTGGCATGATCTTGGCTCACTGCAACCTCTGCCACCCAGGTTCAACCAATTCTCGTGCTTCAGCCTCCCAAGTAGCTGGGACCGCAGGCACATGCCACCACGCCCAGCTAATATGTTTGTGTTTTTAGTAGAGACAGGTCTCGCCATGTTGACCAGGCTGGTCTCGAACTTCTGACCTCAGGTGATCTGCCCACCTCAGCCTCCCAAAGTGTTGGTATTACAGGCATGAGCCACCGCGCCTGGCTTAGTACCATCTTTATAAAGTTATTGGGAAGATTGTAATAATTCATGTTTAACATTAACATTTCCAAATACAAAATAAGCTTAAAAACCAGAGTAGGTGGGTAGGAGAGAACATTCCAGAAAAGAGAACAGCCAGTGCTGTGCCTTTATAAATATGGGGCATATTTTGAACTAGTTAGGATTTCTTATAAACATAAATGCCTACTGGAAAATATATTATTATTATTATTATTATTATTATTATTATTTTGAGACGGAGTTTCACTGTTGTTGCCCAGGCTGGAGTGCAATGTCATGATCTCGGCTCACTGCAACCTTGGCCTTCTGAATTCAAGCAATTCTCCTGCCTCAGCCTCCCGAGTAGCTGGGATTATAGGCATGCGCCACCATGCCCAGCTAATTTTGTATTATTAATAGAGACGGGGTTTTACCAGTCGATCAGGCTGGTGTTGAACTCCTGACCTCAGGTGATCTACCCACCTCTGCCTCCCAAAGTGCTGGGATTACAGGCATGAGCTACTGCTCCCAGCCAAAATATATTATGTGCCTTCCATAATTAGTTTTTATCATGAAATGAATAGAACAATAGTATGTAAATCTCATTAGCCACTTGTTGTGGGAAATGGTGATATGTGAAATGTCCTTTTTAAAAGTTCGTAAGTAGCCTGATTTGGGGAGAGGGCCAATTCAATAGATGATGTTGATATTTTGACTACCAATTGTGGTCAAAATGTAGTTAAAGTTTTTTGTTTGTTTGTTTTTTGCCTGTTGTTGTTTTTGAGGTGGGATCTCATTCTGTCCTCCACGCTGAAGTGCAGTAGCACAATCTCGGTTCGTTGTAACCTCCTCTTCTTGGCTCATGTGATCCTCCTACTTTAGCCTCCCAAGTAACTGAAACTACGTATGCCCTCCACTATGCCCTGCTAATTTTTGTGTTTTTAGTAGAGGCAGGGTCTCACCACGTTGCCCAGGCTGGTCTCAAACTCCTGAGCTCAAGTGATCCACTTGCCTCAGCCTCCCAAAGTGCTAGGATTACAGGCACGTACCACCACGCCTGGCCCAGTTAAAGTTTTTAGATTTATAGGGCTATGGGAAGTTTTCCATGTTTGTTTTGGTTACTAAAGCACAGCCAGAGCTGTTGGGGAAGGTCATCCTCAAAACTGTCAAAGTCGGAGGATTTTATGTTCATTCATAGTTTGACCAACCTGTCAACTTATTCTTGAAGAAATCCTCAAGATAAAGTATTAACATTTTTTTCTACCTGACGATTTTTAGGTAAACCATCAGCCTTTCTCTTTTTGCTAAAATAATTCCATGTAATATATAGTTTTTTTCCCCTACTCCCCAAGTTTTTATTTTGAGACATTTTAAACAGAGAAGCTGAAAAAAATACTGGAATGAACTTTTGTATACTTGTACTAATATGTATTTTTTCTGAATCATAAGAAAATTATAGATACTATAACCGTTTACCCAAATACTTCCATGCTTTTCTCCTAAAATCAATAATTTTTTTTTTTTTTGAAACTGTCTTGCTTTGTCACCCAGGCTGGAGTGCAGTGGCAAGATCTTGGCTCACTGCAACTTCTGCCTTCTGGGTTCAAGCGATTCTCCTGCCTCAGCTTCCCAAGTAGCTGGGACTACAGGCACCCGCCATCATGTCTGGCTAATTTTGTGTTTTTGTAGAGATGGAGTTTTACCACATTGGCCAGGCTGGACTTGAGCTCCTGACCTCAGGTGATCCACCCACCTCAGCCTCTCAAAGTGCTGAGATTACAGGTGTGAGGCACCATACCCAGCCACGAATATTCTCATAATACTACTATGCCATCCAAGAAATTTAATACTGATTCAGTATTGATTCAATGTTATAAACAGTCCATTTTCAAATTCCCTAATTATTTCAAAAATATAAATGTTAGGAAAGGGAATGTTTTAATCCAAGATCCAGTCAAGGTTTATATATTTCATTTGGTTATAATTTTTAAAATCTTTCATTCTACTGGTATTTTTGAAGTGTCCAGGCCATATTCTGATTTGTCTGATTGTTTCCTCAATATTAGATTCAGGTTAAACCTTTTTGTTAAGAATGCTATAAAGGGACCGGGTGCAGTGGCTTACACCTATAATCCCATCACTTTGGGAGGCTGAGACAGGTGGATCACCTGAGGTCAGCAGTTCAAGACCAGCTTGGCCAACATGGTGAAACCCCCTCCCTATTAAAAAATACAATTTTTTTTTTTTAATACTGAGTCTCACCCTGTCGCGCAGGCTGGAGTGCAATGGCATGATCTCACCTCGTTGCAACCTCTGCCTCCTGGGTTCAGGTGATTCTTCTGCCTCAGCCTCCTGAGTAGCTGGGATTACAGGTACCCGTCACCATGCCCAGCTAATTTTTGTGAGTTTTGTTTTTTAGTAGAGAGGGGGTTTCACCATGTTGGCCAGGCTAGTCTCAAACTCCCAACCTCAGGTGACCCGCCCGCCTCGGCCTCCCAAAGTGCTGGGATTACTGGCATGAGCTACCGTACCCGGCCTAAAAATACAAAATTTAACTGGGTGTGGTGGGCATACCTATAGTCCCAGCTACTCAGGAGGCTTAGGCCGGAGAATCGCTTGAACCCAGGACACAGAGGTTGCAGTGAGCTAAGATTGTGCCACTGCACGCCAGCCTGGGTGACAGAGCAAAACTCCATCTCAAAAAAAAAAAAAAAAAAAGAATGCTATAAAGGGGCCAGGCATGGTGGCTCACTCTTGTAGTCCCAGTTACTTGGGAGGCTGAGGCAGGAGGATCACTTGAGCCTCAGAGGTCAAAGTTATAGTGAGCTGTGATTGTACCATTGCACTCCAGCCTGGGTGACAGAAGGAGACCCTGTCTCCAAGAAAAAAGAAAAAGATTGCTATAATGGTAATATGTATTTCCCATTGCATCACATCAGTAGACATAAAATGTCAATTTCTCCTATTATCGATAATGTTACAGTTTTGTAAATTTGGTTAATGTGATGTTTCCCAGCTCTCTCCATTGTAAATATATCATTTCCCTTCTTATTAATAGGTATCTGGGCATGGACTTTGGATTATATTCATATTCTGTTTTCCATGCATCTTTTACTCAATTATTTTAGCTTTTTGTTGTTTGTTCTTTTGCTCTGTAGCCCAGGCTGGAGTACAGTGTCACAATTACAGCTCACTGCAACCTCCACCTCCTGGGCTCAAGTGATCCTCCTACCTTAGCCTTTTGAGTAGCTGGGACTACAGGTGTGTGCCACCATGCTTGGCTAATTTTTGTATAATTTTTGCAGACATGGGGTTTGGCCATGTTGCCCAGGCCAGTCTGGAACTCCTGGGATCAAGCAGTTCGCCTGCCTCAGCCTCCCAGAGTGCAACGATATAGGCGTTGAGTCACTGTGCTTGGCCTATTTTAGCATTTATTAATGATCCTTGCTTGATTCAGTTATTACATCTGGGGTTGCAATATGGTGATTTGCCAGTTGTCATTTTTCTGCATTTATTAGCTACCTTTTTTTGTTTCTGTTTTTCAGATGGGATCTTGCTATGTTGCTCAGGTTGGAGTAGCTATTCACAGGCCTGATCATCAGGCATGGTGGCTCACACCTATAATTCCAATACTTTGGGAGGCCAGTAACTGCCTTAGCCTCAGCCTCCTAAGTAGCTGAAATTAAAAGTGCATGCCCATGCCTGGTAATTAGCTAGCTTTTAAAAAAAATTTTATTTAAAGAAAAGAGCTTCCCCTTTTTCTCTCCTTCTTTCAGTATCACTAAGGAGTCATGAATTCTTTCTATATTCAATGTACTGTTATTTTTCTGTTGATTTATTAGCCAGTGGGATCCTGTGTCCTTTTGAAATAGCCCCAGTAGTGTTTGAGTTCTTCCGTCCTTTCTGACACCAAATGTTTCAGACTCACCTTGTACTTTCCTTGCTTCAAACCTGGAAGCAGCTAATTTTTTCAAGGAGCCCTGGTTCCTTTTAGTGGCAATGGCATTTGGAAACCAAGATCTAGTTGCTAAGTATACTTAAAAAATAACCTTTAAGAAAGAAACATTGCCTGAAGCTGGGAGCAGTGGCTCACACCTATAATCCCAGCTCTTTGGGAGGGTAAGGCAGATGGATCATGAGGTCAAGAGTTTGAGACCAGCCAGGCCAAATTAGTGAAACCTCTTCTCTACTAAAAATATAAAAAAATTAGCCGGTTGTGGTGGTGCACACCTGTAGTCCCAGCTACTCAGGAGGGTGAGTCAGGAGAATCGCTTCAACCTGGGAAGCATGAGGTTGTGATGAGCTGAGATTGTGCCACTGCACTCCAGCCTGCCCAGCCTAGTCAACAGAGGAAGACTCCATCTAAAAAAAAAAAAAAAAAAAAAAAAAGCCATCATCTGACATTTTGATAGTGTATTACCATGTAAGAGGGCTTTGACATGTTTTTAAAATGGTTCACCTATTGGTCCTTCCTCTAGTACTGTATGGTAGGCAGGTCAAATGCTAAAATCTTCATTTAAAGATGAAGAAAGTGAGGTTTGGAGAGGATTTAACTTTCTCAGAATTACAAGACTAGTAAGAACAGTTTGCAGGACCCAAACCCAAGCCTTTTACTTGCTTAATTTTTTTCTTTATTTTTTCTTTTTTTCCTAATGTGTAGTCCTTAAAAAGTGTGTTTAGATATCTAATAAAGCTATGTAGTTGGCTGTTGGTCTTGGTCACTGCCAGCCCATCTAGAGAGAACACTTCCTTTGTGAAACTAACTGACAAATGACCAGAACCATAGAGGATTTTTGCATCCTTCTGAGCATTGCTTTGGGAGCTTCTTTTGTAATGGAACTTACTAAAGGGCTTTCAGCACTGGGTTGTGATGCATGGAATGTTTGATGTGGGACTTGGAGAGCTCTGTTTGGAAGCAGTGTATGGTCATACTTACACCCTTTGTCTCATGACAGGCTGTAATTGGGTCACTGCTAGGGAACCAAAAGAAGAAGGAAACCCTGGCAGTAAATCTTAAAATGCTATGCTTATGCTATAATTTAGTATTTCACTGCTGGAAGGTCTCTTACTTAATCCTACTTGTTTTATTTTCACTAAAATTCAAGTTTTGCAAATTAACAGCCAAAGGAAACTTTTTAGACATTTGTCCCCTAATCTCTCCCTACCCACCATCAGATTTTAATAACTCAGATATACTACATAGCTGTACACTGTATATATTTGTGCTTTATATATTAAAAGAGCTAAGATTTTTTCATCCTCGAGAACCATTTTTTGGCCTCTTTGGGAATGATATTACCCTTACTGAAAAATACATGAAGTCGATGGTAAAATGAAGGATAAATTTGATTTGTATTATAATAATTCATCTTTTTGTTTTTGAGACGGAATCTCTCTCTGTCTCCAGGCTGGAGTGCAGTGGTGTGATCTCAGCTCACTACAACCTCTGCCCCCCTGGTTCAAGCGATTTTCCGGCCTCACCCTCCCCAAGTAGCTGGGATTACAGGCGTGCACCACCACACCCAGCTGCTTTTTGTATTTTTAGTAGAGATGGGGGTTTCACAGTGTTGACCAGGCAGGTCTGGAACTCCTGACCTCAGGTGATCTGCCCACCTCAGCCTCCCAAAGTGCTGGGATTACAGGCGTGAGCCACACCTGGCCAATAATCCATCTTATAATTGCATATTGAAAATAAAGTGTCTTACTTGAATAACTAAATACAATCTATAAATTATTTCAGTCCTAATAGCACTATGAGATTTTGGTTACCTGAAGGCTAAAGTCATCCTACTGATCAAAGATAGTAATTTTTCACCCATAGGAAGCACCAAAGTCTACAATCTTAATTTCCTTTTTCTTCCAAAGAGTTAGATAATTGAGATTTTTGGTGATACTGGTGAATTTAATCATTTTCAATATTATTTTTCTCTGGAATTTATTGATGTGTAAGATATTACTTGAATATATTATAACACACTTAAGATATATATATATATAAATTTTGCCTAAAAATTCCCCCTTTCTCCTACCACCACCCCAGATAAAGAATGGAATCTTTGAGGGAGTAGAAACATATATTGTAGTGAGTTTTTTTTTTTTTATAGCATTTACCCATTACACACCATCTTGTGTGCTTTGTGGGTTTTTTCCTAAACATTTCTCTATATGTCTTTTCATTATTGTTTTCTGCCTTTGTCTCTTTTCTTTGTCCTTTGCCTTCTGTACTTCCCCCAATATTCCTTCTGTCTCTTTTCCTGCCCTCCTATTTCTTCTCTCTCCTACATGTTGTCTCCTTTCTTTTCATTCAGGACTATGAGAGTAAATTGCAGGCCTTGCAGAAGCAGGTTGAAACCCGATCCTTAGCCGCAGAAACAACTGAAGAGGAGGAAGAGGAGGAAGAAGGTGAAATCTAGAGACAGAAACTTTCCTGTTTATATCTTTTTGGAGTTACATTATCAAATTAGTCATTTATGCATAACCAAAGCTGGATTCCTCGTAGTGGGCCCTATCATTTATTGACATTTTACTGAGCCAGTTTATTGATTTAATAGATGTGCAGTGTTGAGAGTCCAGGCTGTATTTTATGTGGTGGGATGGGGGTGATAGTGTTCTTAGACCTTCACAAGGTTTCTGAACACATCTTAATATAAATGTCTTAGAAAGTTGCAGGGCACAGTGGCTCACGCCTGTAATCCAGCACTTTGGGAGGCCAAGGTGGGTGGACCACTTGAGGTCAGGAGTTCGAAACCAGCCTGGCCAGCATGGTGAAACCCCATCTCTACTAAAAATACAAAAATTAGCCGGGCATGGTGGTACATGCCTGTAATCCCAGCCTCGTGGGAGACTGAGGCAGGAAAATTGCTAAAACCTGGGAGGTGGAGGTTGCAGAGATCACTCCATTGCACTACAGCCTGGGCAGCAAGATTGAAACTCTGTCTCAAAAAATAAATAAATAAATTAGCCAGTCATGGTGGTGTGCATCTGTAGTCCTAGCTACTTGGGAGGCTGAGGCAGGAGAATCGCTTGAACCAGGGAGGCAGACATTGCAGTGAGCCAAGATCGTGCCACTGCACTCCAACTTGGGCAACAAAGTGAGATTCTGTCTCAAAAAAAGAAAGTTTACATGCACTGCCTCATATTGCTGTAGATGTGACATTTTTATATATGAATTACAAATAAATACAGAACTTAATCTTTGTTAAGACAGTCTGTTAAATTTGCTGGCTAATGTCAGATTTCCAAGTGAGGACTTCGGAATGTGTCAGTGTACTTTGAAGACATTTTTGGCAAATTTCTAATCATACTGCTTAGTCATGTTTGCCTATGTTAGGTTTTCCAGCATTTCTTTTTTTTTTTTTTTTTTGGAGATGGAGTCTCGCTCTTGTTACCCAGGCTGGAGTGCAATGGCGCGATCTCGGCTCACCGCAACCTCCGCCTCCTGGGTACAGGCGATTATCCTGCCTCAGCCTCCTGAGTAGCTGGGATTACAGCCACGCGCCACCATGCCCAGCTAATGTTTTGTATTTTTAGTAGAGACGGGGTTTCACTATGTTGACCAGGATAGTCTCGATCTCTTGACCTCATGATCCACCCGCCTCGGCCTCCCAAAGTGCTGGGATTACAGGCGTGAGCCACCGCGCCCAGCTGGTTTTCCAGCATTTCTTAGCTGAGTTAGGGCTTTCATTGTTACTTATTGCCTTATAATGCAGTATGAACACTTACCATACTTCATTTTTTCACCCAACCTCTTGGCAGTCTCAAAGCTTCAAACTAACTTTGAAGGAACCCTTAATTTATGTATTGAATTTCTTATTTATTCATTCATTTTTGAGGCAGAGTTTTGCTCTTGTCACCCAGGCTAGAGTGCAATGGCACATTCTTGGCTCACTGCAACCTCCACCTCCTGGGTCCAAGTGATTCTCCTGCCTCAGCCTCCTAAGTAGTTGGGATTACCGGCATGCGTCTCCACGCCTGGCTAATTTTGTGTGTTTTTTTTTTTTTTTTTTTTTTTTTTTGAGACGGAGTTTCGCTCTTGTTACCCAGGCTGGAGTGCAATGGCGCGATCTCAGCTCACCGCAACCTCCGCCTCCTGGGTTCAGGCAATTCTCCTGCCTCAGCCTCCTGAGTAGCTGGGATTACAGGCACTCACCGCCATGCCCAGCTAATTTTTTTGTATTTTTAATAGAGATGGGGTTTCACCATGTTGACCAGGATGGTCTTCATCTCTTGACCTTGTGATCCACCCGCCTCGGCCTCCCAAAGTGCTGGGATTACAGGCTTGAGCCACCGCGCCCGGCCTAATTTTATGTTTTAAGTAGAGACAGGGTTTCACCATGTTGGTCAGGCTGTTCTCAAACTTGCCATGGCCTCCCAAAGTGTTGGGATTACAGGCGTGAGCCACTGCACCCAGCTAGTTTCTTATTTTTAAATAAGTGAAATGGTACCTTTTTTCTCTCTATAGTAGAATTTAAAAAAGAGAAATATATGAAGTCATACAGTTTATCAGGGGTCAGAGGTCAGGAGTTTGTCTTTCTTTTTTGAGACAGAGTCTCACTTTGTCACCCAGCCTTGAGTGCAGTGGTGCAATCTTGGCTTACTGCAACCTCTGCCTCCCAGGTTCAAGTAATTCTCATGCCTCAGCCTCCTGAGTAACTGGGACTACAGGCACACACATCACGCCTGACTGATTTTTATATTTTTAGTAGAGATGTAGTTTCACCATGTTGGCCAGGCTGGTCTCAGATCAGATAACCCCTGATCTCAGGTTATCTGCCCACCTCTGCCTCCCAAAGTACTGGGATTATAGATGGGAACCACTGTACCTAGCCAGTTTTTTTTTTTTTTTTTTTAAGAAAGAGTTTTGTTGTTGTTGCCCAGGCTGGAGTGCAATGGTGCGATCTCGGCTCACTGCAACCTCTGCCTCCCAAGTAGCTGGGATTACAGGCTGCACCACCACACACAGCTGATTTTGTATTTTTAGTAGCGAGGGGGTTTCTCCTTGTGGTCAAGCTGGTCTTGAATTCCCGACCTCAGGTGATCCACCCACCTTGGCCTCTCCAAGGGCTGGGATTACAGGTGTGAGCCACCGCACCGGCCCAGGAATATTTTTTTATTGTGGCCATATGTTATAATAATAATCTTTTTTTACTCCAAGAATGTTACGAAGTTGTCAGGAAAAAATAATAATAATATCTTTTTTTAAAAAAAGAAAAATGTATTTTTTGATGTACTATTTTAAATAAATTCAAAAGTAGGATTTGTTTGTTTTGTTATGTTTTGTTTTTGTTTTTGTTTTTGTTTTTGTTTTTTTGAGATGGAGTTTCGCTCTTGTTACCCAGGCTGGAGTGCAATGGCGCGATCTCGGCTCACTGCAACCTCCGCCTCCTGGGTTCAGGCAATTCTCCTGCCTCAGCCTCCTGAGTAGCTGGGATTACAGGCACGTGCCACCATGCCCAGCTAATTTTTTGTATTTTTAGTAGAGACGGGGTTTCACCATGTTGACCAGGATGGTCTCCATCTCTTGACCTCGTGATCCACCCGCCTCGGCCTCCCAAAGTGCTGGGATTACAGGCTTGAGCCACCGCGCCCGGCCGGTTTTTCTTTTTTTAGTAGAGGCGGGGTTTTTCCATTTTGGTCAGGCTGGTCTCAAACTCCTGACCTCAGGTGATCTGCCCACCTCAGCCTCTTAAAGTGCTAGGATTACAGGTGTGAGCCACTGTGCCCAGCCAAAAGTAGGATTTTTAAAGGTTTTCTGAAATGTATATATTGCTTTCCTAATATCAAAAGAATTGAGTAAGCTTCACTAAAAAGAAGAGAAAACAAAAACAGCTGAATGCAGAGAAATTAGAAAACACCATCTTGGTAAAAGATAGGCTAGAAGAGAGATGTAATTTTTATATAATTGTAAGATTGCTATTAAATATGCATCATTCATTCTTTCAGTTTCTTGGACACAGCATGAATTTGAGTTGGCTCAATGGGCCTTCCGGAAATGGAAGTCTCACCAGTTTACTTCATTACGGGACTTACTCTGGGGCAATGCCGTGTACCTAAAGGAGGCCAATGCCATCAGTGTGGAGCTGAAAAAGAAGGTATGGAGCAGGAGAACACAGGAGATGTGGAGGCAAAGCTGAGCCTGCTGTGGGCACATCTGGGCTCTCACCTTGAACTAACCTTTCCTTTGGGGGAACTCAGCTGCTTTGTGCTGTAAAACAGCTTGATATATGTCTTTATTTAATATATGTGCCTGGAACATAATAGGTACTAATTAAATTTTTGTTAAATAAAATTGAAAAAAATTAAAAAAAAAAAAACAGATGTTTTCTAGCTTATTTTACAAGTGAAGAGACTGTATACCTAACAACAAGAACTGGAGAAACATAGTAGTAGAAAAATGCTTCTCCTGGGTTTCTGAATAATTTTAATTTTCTTCTGCTTTTCTACCGTTAAGTTTGCACCTCTAAGTTTGGTATGCCCCTTTGCCACTGATCTGCTCCTCCTCTAGGGTCTGAGAGGCACTGTTGTACAGTGGACAATCACGTGCACCCTGGACCCAGACAGTCCAGGTTGCAGCCCCAGCTCCACGAATGGTGTTGACCCCAGAGGCCCTGTGCCTCCATTCCCCATCTGCATAATGGGATTAGCAACAATACCTGGCACCAAGGGATTTTGTGAGGAATGAAAATGGGCATATGCATGAAACACTTAAAATAGTGCCTGGCATGGTAAAAGGCAATAAACGTTACTCATTTTTGTAAGTATGACCAAAACTTCCCACCAAACCGTAGATTCTGTCTTCTGTATGCCCCACTGTTTATCAGTTTCTTCACTGCTAAGATTACAGTTGAAAACCATATTGTGTAGTAGGTAAGAGCACAGACTGCCTGACTTTGGGGAAATTAATTATCTTCTCATAGAACTAAATTATAGTTCTAGGGAATAAGATCTTCATTCATACTCTGGGCAGCCTTTCTCATTTTATAATTATTTATTAACCACTCCTCTCCACACGTAGACTAAAGGCAGTAACTGTCATTTTTTCTTACTGCTATGCATAGCATTTAATATTAAATAATTTGTTTAAGAATAATTTCTTGGTGAAAATATAGGTGGTAGTGAGAAATAAATGACAATGTTGTGAAGCACTTACCTTATAATAAACTCTTTTTTGAGACAGGATCTGGCTCTATCGCCCAGGCTAGAGTGTAGTGGCACAATTATGGCTCACTGCAGCCTCCACATCCTGGGCTTAGTTTGTAGAGACAGGGTCTCACTGTGTTGTCTACGCTGGTCCCAGACTCCTGAGCTAAGCTTCCAAAGTGCTGGGATTATAGATGTGAACTTCAATGCCCAGCCTAAAAAACACTTTTAAGAGCAGTAGTTGTAACTCTCTGAATTTAAAATGGGAAACCTTGCTGTGTTTCCATCCTCTCTCATTAGTGAGGGATTAGATGTGCATTTTGTGGTCTACCTTTTGGTCTCTGGTATAAGTTCTATAGAAGTCTTCCTTCAGTCAATCAAAATATATTTATCAAGATTTTAGCCCAGGCGTAGTGGTTTGACCTGTGATCTGAGCCCTTTGGGAGGCCAAGGCAGGTGATCTCAAACTCAGGAGTTCTAGACCAGCCCGGGCAACATGGTGAAATCTCATCTCTACAAAAAATACCAAAAATTAGCTGGGCTGGTAATAAATGCCTGTAGTCCCAGGTACGCAGGAGGCTGAGTTGGGAGGATCACCTGAGCCTAAGAATGGAGGCTACAGTGATCTGTGATTGCACCACTGCACCCAGCCTGACAGAGTGACAGAGTACAACCCTGTCCCTCTTGTGGATCCCCCAAAAAAGATTTTGGTTTGAAGTTAGGGTTATTCCCTATGACTGCTAACAGGTGGCCTTTTTTTCCAGTTAGTCACAAGATATTTATTGAACACATACAACACATTCAACCTCTTTCCCATTGGGCATGATTGTATTGTCTCATCTCTGAAGCTTGCTTGATGAAAACCATTTGTCAATGGTTTATTCTTTCCATTCAGGTGCAGTTTCAGTTTGTTCTGCTGACTGACACACTGTACTCCCCTTTGCCTCCTGAATTACTTCCCACTGAGATGGAAAAAACTCATGAGGACAGGCCTTTCCCTCGCACAGTGGTAGCAGTAGAAGTCCAGGATTTGAAGAATGGAGCAACACACTATTGGTCTTTGGAGAAACTCAAGTATGAAAACATTCATAAAGGCTGATTGTTTTATTTAGGAAAAAACAATGACTTGCTTAAGTGGGCTCCCTCAAACTCTCCTCTCTGAGGACACCGTTGCTTACTTCCTTGTACTTTCTTTTTATTTTTCTTTTTTCACCCAAATCTCTTCTTGAAACTTCCTTGTACTTTCTAAATGCTGTTGCTGGCCAATGATATGACCATCTGTTTTCTTTTAAGTGAATGAGTTGTACTCCTCACACACCTCTGACATTTGTAGATATTTAAATTTACCCTCTGTAGACCCTCTTTTAAATTTTAAATATTCCAATTTCATGATATTTCTATTTGAGATCTGGAACTTACTCATCTTTTCTATCCTGGACCTCAGGATGATCAATAATAAATATGGAAGTTATAGCTTTTTTTACATTTAAGATGAGATGTTTCCCCGTCTCAGTGTACTATTTAAGATGTCACGTACAATTGACTTACAGTATTCCCCTTTGTGACTTTTCACTCAGTAGAGGATAGGTGACCATTCTTGACTTTTGATGGCTTATCTCTAGACTCAGACACTTGGGATACTAAGTGTTGGTTTCTGTACTTTTGGCCTTCATTCTTTTCAAATAACATTAAAGAGTGGGAGTAACTCCTTTTTTTTTTTTTTTTTGAAGAAAATCTTGCATGGAAGATGCTTCCAAAGTTTAGTGTAGTCTCATTATATTAACTCAATGTACTTTGTGTTTGCTAACTAGGCAGAGGCTGGATTTGATGCGAGAGATGTATGATAGGGCAGGGGAGATGGCCTCCAGTGCCCAAGACGAAAGTGAGACCACTGTGACTGGCAGCGATCCCTTCTATGATCGGTTCCACTGGTTCAAACTTGTGGGGAGGTATGTGATGATTTTGTTGATGTCTTTTTTTTAAAAATAATGTATAGTTTTAAGTGTTTAAAACCTGAGCAGATACTATAAAAAGTTAAGAGAGAAAAAAGAGTGTAAAAAGGCATCTGTAATCTTATATACTCAAAACCACTGTGTCATTTATACTCAGTGGGCATATTTGTTTTGAGTCTCAAACTTTCAGCCAAGGTATTTGAGTCTTCCCTGACTTACAAAATGTTCTGCACCTGATGAAGATAAATTTAAAAGGAAAAGAAAACTTGTATACAGTTTACATTCATAGTATGGCTTTTCAGACACAATCTCTTCATGATCTAATTTTTTCTTTCTTTTTCTTAAAAAAAAGTAGTTCATCCCACTTTAGTCATTGCAAGGGTGAATTCATTGTACTTTGGTAGTCCCCTTCAGCCTCATTTTTTATACATTATTTTCAGCACTTAATGAAAACACATAGTGCTTCTATGAGTCCATATGGAGTCAAGTTCTTAAAGGTTTCAAATTTTCAAAGCAGGGAAACTTAATGATTTCAGAATTTGAATTGCTTTTCAATTGCAAAAAACTCTGTAATAGTTTTTAAAGAGGCTAGGTAAAAAGGAGTTGCTGAAGTCATAGTATGTTGCGGAAATGAAATGAATCTTTTCCACTCTACTCTGATAGCAAAATAGTTTTTCAAAGAGATGAATTGGCCAAACACATCTTAACCTTAGCAAAGCATGTGCTGCTTTGTCATATACCATTTCATCCATTTTGTTTTCTGCTCCAAGATGATGTCAGAATTTCAGTAAAGATTGAAAGCTTCCTTATTTCACTTTGATGTTGAGTGGGTTCTTTGAGGCCTAGATGCTGATCTTTTATGGGAACTGGAGAATGTAAACCTGTTATAACACCATATTTACCTAGGATGGTCTACTCATGTGTTTCCTTTGCTTTTCTTATTCTAAGGATCAGTCCTTACGTAACTTTTTCAACCTGTCCCTTGTTCCCTTTCACCTGACCCAAATGATTTATGCTTATTTTATCCTTTTGCTTTTCCATTTGCTTTTATTGTGTTGATTCCCCAGTGGATTCTGTCCTGTTGGCACCTATTGCTTCCTGTTTAACCAACTATTCCTCTCTCCCTGGCTGTGTTAATTGGCGTCTTACCTGGTGTCTAGCTCCCCCATTTTCCACGGCTGTGTGAATGAGCGCCTTGCCGACCGCACACCCTCCCCCACTTTTTCCACGGCTGATTCCGACATCACTGAGCTGGCTGACGAGCAGCAGGATGAGATGGAGGATTTTGATGATGAGGCATTCGTGGATGACGCCGGCTCTGACGCAGGGACGGAGGAGGGATCAGATCTCTTCAGTGATGGGCATGACCCGTTTTACGACCGATCCCCTTGGTTCATTTTAGTGGGAAGGTTGGTGAGGTTATTGTGAGAAAGGCAAAAAGGGACCAGCTCTTGCTCTGAAGGCCTCCCTGCCTGTGCAATTTTGGGTAACCTTGCATTAGCCAATTAAACTCATGAATGCTCTTTTCCAAGTTTTCCAATACTTCAAGCTCTTTATCAATGCTGATCTGGCTGAGAGAGTTCTCAGGCATTGTTGGTGAGGTCCTCAGTCTACTCAGCACATTATGCAGCAATATATGATGACTACATGAAACACACCTTGTCTTAAATTGCCCAGTAATTTTGTTCTGAAGAAAGGAACCCCAAAGGAGAAAGTCAAATGTAAGAGTCAAACGTAGTGGGTTCAGTGAATGGTATCATGGTCTAGATGTTTTCTTTTTAAAGGAATGTGATAGAAAAGCATGCAGAGATAACACAAGAGAGGGAGCAGAGCAAGGCCAAGGTTTGGCCAAAGAATCTGTGGTACTGCAGGAATCAGAGGACAAAAGTAGATTCAGGGGTAGAGTTAAATTTATTTTTTGCTTAGTCTACTGAGTCCTAAAAAGAATCAGGAAAGTCAAGCTTCTCCTTTACCTAAAATGAATGCCTTTCTCTGGCCAGTTTCACTGAGCCTATCTGTAGATCTTTGGCATCTGCTAAAATTTTAACCTATAAGGTTTATAATGATAAAGCTCAGAAAATCATCTATTGACCCCATCAACGATGAATATTGGCCAGGCATGGTGGCTCACGCCTGTACTCCTAGCACTTTGGGAGATTTAGGCGGGTGGATCACCTGAGGTCAGGAGTTCGAGACCAGCCTGACCCATGAAACATGTCTCTACTAAAAATACAAAAATTAGGCCGGGTGTGGTGGCTCACGCCTGTAACTGCCTCCCAGCAGTTTGGGAGGCTGAGGTGGGTGGATTACCTGAGGTTAGGAGTTTGAGACCAGCCTGCCCAACATGGTGAAGCCCTGTCTACTAAAAATAACAAAAGAATTAGGCAGACTTTGTGGTGGGTACCTGTAGTCCCAGCTACTCAGGAGGCTGAGACAGGAGAATTGCTTGAACCCAGGAAGTGGAGGTTACAGTGAGCCGAGATCACGCCATTGCACTTCAGCCTGGGCAACAAAGTGAGATTCCATCTCAAAAAAAAAAAAAGAATATTTATTTGGTGCTATATGAAACTACTTTGTGTTAAGACTAGTTCACCAAACTGAGACATTGTCTCTGGCTCTCAGTTTGTGCATCTGTCAGTGATGCAGAACTCTGTATGCACGTGTTCATAATACTGGTGTCTTTGTCCATATCCAGTCTTCATGCTGTGGTAATTTGAATTACAAATTCAACAGTAGAGTACACACTGGATTAACCAAACAGTATGTCCAGGTTTAATAGTATTAAGTTTAACTTTAATGGTACATTAGAACCACATATTATTGTTGAATCCTTTATAAATAAGGGAATTATGTCAGTGTTAAATTGATAAGTACCAGTTATCTAAAAATTAAAGGATAGCAAGTCTCCTGACCTAGTAGAGACAGAAGTTTTAAAACTTATCTCACCAGGTGCAGTGGCTCACATCTGCAATCTCAGCAAATCTGGAGGGTGAGACCAGGAGTTTGAGACCAGAGTGGGCAACATAGTGAGACACTGTCTCTTTAAAAATTTTAAAAATAGGCTGGGTGCAGTGGCTCATGCCTGTAATCCCAGCACTTTGGGAGGCTGAGGCGGGCGGATCTTGAGGTCAGGAGATCGAGATCATCCTGGCTAACACAGTCAAACCCTGTCTCTACTAAAAATATAAAAAATTAGTCTGGCGTGGTGGCACATACCTGTAATCCTAGCTACTTTGGAAGCTAAGGCAGGAGGATAACTTGAGCCTAAGAGTTTGATGCTACAGTGAGCAGTGATTGCACCACTGCACTTCAGCCTGTGGACAGAGCAAGACCCCAACTCTACCAAAAAATATAAAATGAAACAGAATTTATAGGCCGAGCACGGTGGCTCATGCCTGTAATCCCAGCACTTTGGGAGGCTGAGGCGATTAGATCACAAGGTCAGGAGATTGAGACCATCCTGGCTAATATGGTGAAACCCTGTCTCTACTAAAATACAAAAAATTAGCTGGGCGTGGTGGCAGGTGCCTGTAATCCCAGCTACTTGGGAGGCTGAGGTAGGGAGAATTACTTGAACCCAGAAGGTGGAAGTTGCAGTGAGCTGAGGTCATGCCATTGCACTCCAGCCTGGGCAACAGAGTGAGACTCCATCTCAAAAAAAAAAAAAAAAATTTATAGTATGATATTGGTCACATGGTCAGAACCTCATAACTGATTTAGAAGATGATCACTGTTACGGAAAGGGGGAAAATAAAAACTTCTTTGATAGAAATGAAAGTCTCAAGTATAACAGTAGGTCGTAATATTAGACAGTCTCTGGGTTTTCCGGTGGTGAAGGAGCATTTGGAATTCAGTTTTTCCATGAATAAACATAAAGGGATTATGTGACCATTAATATTGTTTTCTACTAGTATATCTCCATGAATAGATACTTAGAATTTCACAGAGGCTGATTTTTATGAAAATAGAGAAAGATGTATACAGACAGTGGGACAGTAATGCTTGCTTTATTTGATGGCTGCCTGTGTGCTTCAGCACATTTTTATCCTATTCTAAGGGAGTTAGAAGGTAGAACCCAGTTTCTGGCCATAAACTTTTTTCCCAGTTCCAATTACACAGCTTCTAAAACTGTTTATTTGTGTTCTTTACCATTGCAGTGAAGAGTAGGCAGCTTCATCTTATATAACATGGTGAGGAGAAGCCTGACCTAATTGTCAGGAGAAGCCTTGGGTTTTAGACCATCTCTATCACTAGGACAGGCAACTTAAACTGAAGCCTTTTGGGCTGTCAAGTGTAAAGCGAATGACAGGTAGAAGTAAAGAGCCTTAAAGACATTTTTCAACTTTCATATTCTGTCATCTGCCCTAGTAAAAAAGATTATCCTGGATAAGACTTCTAAGAAACATTTGTATTTTGAGCAAGTTGTATGGAAACTCAAGACAATCCCACTTAATGTGGAAATTAACTGACTTAAGATGCATGTATTCTTTTCTCTCTAGTTTTATTTCTTTTAATCATATTAGATGTAAGTATAGGTATACAATCAATCTATTTTGATTTCCACATAAAATATTTATGGAGCTATGGCTCAGAATTGACTTTTCCATGTGTTTAGGTTCCCAGGTTCTAACCTTGCAAGAAAGGACTAGGGGAGGAAGTGAAATCAGTAAATAGCAATTAGTAAAGTGAAGGATAATAACAATCAGTAAAGTGAAGGATAGCTTTCCATTTTCGCTCTTGACTACATTTCTCATCTACAAACAAAGTCTATAATAATGCAATATCACTCAGTTGTGTAGTGGTCATTGTATGTGTAAGGGAAGTAACTACTTTCCTGTTTTTGTGATTCACAATATTGGATTTCCCGTATTGGCATATAATTGCAAATATAATTCACTTGCAACATTTTTCGTTTCTGGCCAGGCTTGGTGGTTCATGCCTGTAATCTCAGCACTTTGGGAGGCCCAGGTGGGCAG
Organism: Saimiri boliviensis; assembly: GCF_048565385.1. NCBI lineage: Eukaryota > Metazoa > Chordata > Mammalia > Primates > Cebidae > Saimiri > Saimiri boliviensis. Next base: position 9,271,019 of record NC_133459.1, read on the forward strand.
AGATCACAAGGTCAAGAGTTTGAGACCAGCCTGGCCAACATGGTGAAACCCCCTCTGTACTAAGAATACAAACATTAGCTGGGCATGGTAGTGCATGCCTGTAATCCCAGCTGCTCAGGAGGCCGAGGCAGGAGAATCGCTTGAACCTTCGAGGCGGAGGTTGCAGTGAGCCAAGATTGAGCCACTGCACTCGAGCCTGGGCAACAGAGCAAGACTCCATCTTGCAGGGCAGGGGAGTTTATTTTCTTCTGAAATTTCATTAGTAAGTTTATTTTTTAGCCATGACTGCCTCTGGTAACATTATGGTAATTCTGGTAAACATTCTGCCTCTGGTAACATTCTTTATATTACAAGTGAAAAGAGCTTGTCCCTTTAGCTATTCTCTTATGGCATGCTGGGATGTTATGAACCATCCGTCATAATTTGGGATGAAATGTAAAATATTTAAGCTAGTCTTCTGGGTTAAAAGGGAGTAAACGATGATTATTCTGTGATCTCAACTGGTACTCTTTCTGTAAGTAGCACCATAATTTTGCTGATTTTTCTTATCTTTTTGTTGACCATTTGTTTCCCTTTTTGATGTAACTTCATAGAACTTTCTGCTAACGTATCCTTTACATAATCTCCCTCTCTCATCCCTGTTCTCCTTCAGTCTGCTAGATCAAAGTATAAGGATTCTCAAAAATACAGAGTAATTATGAAAATTCTGTTTAAAAGCTTCAGAATGTAATTTTTATATAGCATTGATTTGGAGCTAAGGACTATATTCTGGTAACATGACAAGGAGCTGTCTAGTGAGTGTGTGATTATATAGTCATGGAGGTAAGGTCCCTGCCATAGAATTATAGAATTCTCTAAAAAGGGAAATCTATAATAATGCCTTCAATGTTCCCACACTTGGACTAGCCATCGCCATAGGCAGAAAGGCAATCTCATCTTTAGTGTGTGTGTAAACAGTACTTTTGTGGAATGTGTGCATTAATATGATGAACTTCTTTAAAAAAAAAAAAGGTGGCTGTTGTTTTTGAATAGCTGTTTTTTTGTGTTTTGTTTTGTTTTTTGAGTTGGGGTCTTGCTCTGTCACTCGGGCTGGAGTTCAGTGGTGCAATCTCAGCTCACTACAACCTCTGCCTCTTGGGTTCAAGCAGTTCTCTGACTCAGCCTCCCGAGTAGCTGGGATTACAGGCGCCCACCACCACGCTGAATGAATTTCTGTATTTTTAGTAGAGATGGGGTTTCACCATCTTGGCCAGGCTGGTCTTGAACTCCTGAACTTGTGATCCACCCGCCTCGGCCTCCCAAAGTGTTGGGATTACAGATGTGAGCCACCGTGCCTGGCCCAAATAACTATTTTTAAGATAACAAATTAGATGTAGTTAGGAACCTAAATGTGTTCTGTATAGTTAATCCATTATGAGATGGCTCTGGAAAATTAGCCTAGTATAAGTTAGATGGCTTTACTTTTCTGCTTCTGGTATATCTTTAAGTAGAAGTGGAAGATTTTCCATTTTTCTGGGAACAGAACAGAACAGAAAAATGATCTGCCTTTTATATTTCAGTAGAAGTGGAAGATTTTGTTCACTTACCAAATATTTGTAGAATGTTCCACCCTCTGCAGACAGTGGTGAGCAAAGCCAGACATGGTTCCTGACCTCACAGACTTGTAGTTTGATGGGTGACACAGACATAAATTAAATAATTGCACAAATAAATAAATGTGAATTATAGCAATCATGAAATAGTTGTGTGTTGCCGGAGATCACATACCGTTGGGAGACCTGTTATGAGAAAGTGGTGTTTAAAATAAGACCTGAAGATGTGAAGAAACCAAAGTCATGAGGCCAGGCGCAGTGGCTCCCGCCTGTAATCCAAGCACATTGGGAGGCTGAGGTGGGTAGATCACCTGAGGTCAGGAGTTCAAGACTAGCCTGGCCAACATAGTGAAACCCATCTCTACTAAAAATGCAAAAAATTGGCCAGGCGTGGTGGTGGGCACCTGTAATTCTAGCTATTCGGGAGGCTGAGGCAGGAGAATCACTTGAACCTGGGAGCTGGAGGTTGCCATGAGCCTGAGATAGTGCCTTTGCATTCCAGCCTGGGCAAAAAGTAAAACTCCGTCTCAAAAAAATTAAAAAGACATCAAAGGCATGAGGTGGGCAGCAAGTGCAGAGAAGACTCTAGGCAGGGGACATGTGCGATGGCTCTTTAATGGCTCAGGCCTTGAAATGGGCAAGTCTAGCTGGGGTGCTCATAATAGAGGAGAGTGATCTGTGTATGTGTTGACTTTGAAAGTGAAATTATCCATTTGAGCCAGGCGCGGTGGCTCAAGCCTGTAATCCCAGCACTTTGGGAGGCCGAGGCGGGTGGATCACGAGGTCAAGAGATCGAGACCATCCTGGTCAACATGGTTAAACCCCGTCTCTACTAAAAATACAAAAATTAGCTGGGCATGGTGGCGCATGCCTGTAATCCCAACTACTCAGGAGGCTGAGGCAGGAGAATTGCTTGAACCCAGGAGGCGGAGGTTGCGGTGAGCCGAGATCGTGCCATTGCACTCCAGCCTGGGTAACAAGAGTGAAACTCTGTCTCCAAAAAAAAAAAAATTATCCATTTGATACCTTATGCCAAATTCTTAGTCTTTTAAATTCTGTTGCAGTACTAGTTGTTTGATGGTCTTGTTTATAATCCTTTTTAGAAGACTTCTCATTCTTATATTTTTTTTATACCACACCTTCAACTCTCTGTTTCTTAGCATTTCTCGCTCTCCTGCTTTGGAGCAGACTGAAAGGAAAATAGGCATTATTTCATCTGATTTAATGTTCATTTGCAGTTATTTTTGTTGTATTTTTCATTCTTATTTCATAGATGTTCTGAAGTCATATTAACATTTGTTTTTCTGTGATGTTTTAGTCTGTTTTCATAATTTTCATTACTGCAAGTTGAAATCCCAAATACCTACTCCATCCTCCTCCTCTCTTTGTTTTTAAATAGATTTCAGAGCAGGAAAAGCATCAGATAAGCATGTGTGTCACTTGGTTTGGTTGGATTTATTGATGCAAGTGTCTATCTTTGTCTTTTGTCTTATGTTCAAAGATCAGCATATACCAAATGGAAAGACAGGAATAATAATAGGAACTAGATTCTATTTGCCTTTCTAATTGGAATAAACACACTTAAGCTTTGTGGCCACCAGTTTTTATCAGTTTTTTACAAAAGTAAGAGCTACAAAATAATGAAAGAAGAAAATAGAAATGTGATGGGACTTTGCTAGTTTGCTTGAAATATAAAGTATTAAAGCTATAATTTACCTTTTACTTATGCATTTCTGAATTAGGTTTTGAACTCTAGAAGCAAAAGCAAACCCTTTAGGCATCAACTGTCATCTTCTCCCTTAACATTTATGTTGACGCCCATTCAGAGTCTCCTCTAGGCTTAGAACTCAAAAATTTCTGGCTGCACGGCCTCTCTGCTTGTATGTGGCTGCTGACCTCACCTTGTTAGTCACCCTGCCTGATTTAAAATAGTCCTTTTTTAAATTTTTATTTATTTATTTATTTATTTATTTATTTATTTATTTATTTATTGAGACAGAGTCTCACCCTGTTACCCAGGCTGGAAAACAGTGTGCAATTTCGCCTCACTGCAACCTCCACCTCCCCAGTTCTCCTGCCTCAGCCTCCCAAGTAACTGGGACAACAGGTACATGCCACCATGCCTGGCTAATTTTTATATTTTTAGTAGAGACAGTGTTTCACCATGTTGGCCAAGCTGGTCTTACAACTCCTGACCTCAGGTGATCTGCCTGCCTCAGCCTCCCAAAAAGCTGGGATTACAGGCCTGAGCCACCACACCCAGCCAATAATAAATAGTCTTTGCGATGGAGTCTTGCTCTGTAGCCCAGCCTGGAGTGCAGTGGCGCGATCTCAGCTCACTGCAGCCGCCGCCTCCTGGGTCCCGGTTCAAGCAATTCTCCTACCTCAACCTCCCAGGTAACTGGGATTACAGGCACAAGCCACCATGCCCAGCTAATTTTTGTATTTTTTAGTAGAGATGGGGTTTCACCATGTTGGCCAGTCTGGTCTTGAAATCCTGACCTCATGATCCACCCGCCTCAGCCTCCCAAAGTGCTGGGATTACAGGTGTGAGCCACTGTGCCCAGCCAATAGTCATTTCTTAAAATAACAATAAAGACCCATAATGCTGTGATAAGGAATTTATTTTAGAGTTATTAACTGTATTTTGGCCCATTTCCCTTTCCTTTTTTGTCTCCTGGTTTCTGTTTTACCTATTGGGAAAAGTGAAACAAAACCTTTTTATAGTTTCTTAAATTGAAAGGTTAAGCTCTTTAATGGACTCCTCCTCAGACCTGTCCCTAGCTGCGTTCATAGAGCAGTATTTTGAAAGTCTGCTTCCAGTTGTTACTCTATTCCCTACAATAGTTGAGTTTTAGAGTGTGATTTGGTGTGTGTTGATCTTCGTCAGCAGCTCTGTCAAACATTTGCTATTTGTTCATTTGTTATCTGTGCTGAAAAGGCAGCTGGAGGCAAATCTGAGAGGATAGGACTGAGAAGGTGTCTTAAGACAATGCCAGGAGTCAGCTTACAGTTGCAGGAAGATGTTCTGAGTGAATCTGAAAGCCAGCTTCTCTCTCCACGGGCCACTCTGATATTTGTCTCCTGGATTTTGTCTCTAGGGCATTTGTTTACCTGAGCAATCTGCTGTATCCCGTGCCCCTGATCCACAGAGTGGCCATTGTCAGTGAGAAGGGTGAAGTGCGGGGATTTCTGCGTGTGGCTGTACAGGCCATCGCAGGTAGGTGACCCTCTTCTGAAATGAGAGCTGTGAGTTCTTTGTCTAGAGACAAAGCAAGCAAACTTGGTGTGGGTCACACTTATATTACACATACAAACTGTGAGGATCTTGTCTTCTTTGGAGAGAGCGTTTATTGCTCCTTTGTAGCAGTTGTTGCCAAGTATCATAAATAGATCCTGCTTAGTCCATACTACTGCTGTTTTGGAATAATGAGGTAAAGAGATTTCCTTCAGCATGTTAAAGATCAGCTCTTGCATTAACTATATAAAAGTCATTGGCCTGCCGGGTGCGGTGGCTCAAGCCTGTAATCCCAGCACTTTGGGAGGCCGAGGCGGGTGGATCACCAGGTCAAGAGATCAAGACCATCCTGCTCAGCATGGTGAAACCCCGTCTCTACTAAAAATACAAAAACATTAGCTGGGCGTGGTGGCGCGTGCCTGTAATCCCAGCTACTCAGGAGGCTGAGGCAGGAGAATTGCTTGAACCCAGGAGGCGGAGGTTGCGGTGAGCCGAGATCGCGCCATTGCACTCCAGCCTGGGTAATGAGAGCGAAACTCCGTCTCAAAAAAAAAAAAAAAAGTCATTGGCCTTTTCTTTTTTTGAGACAAGGTCTCACTTTGTCGCCCAGGCTGGAGTGAAATGGTGCAATCATATCTCACTGCATCCTTCACCTCCAGGCTCAGCCATCTTCCCGCCTCAGCCACCTGAGTAGCTGGGACTACGAGGCACACACCACCATGCCCAGTTAATTTTTAAGTTTTTTGTAGAGTTGGGGTCTAATTATGTTGCCCAGTATAGTCTCAAACTCCTGAGCTCAAGTGAGCTTCCTGCCCTAGCCTCCCAAAGTGCTAGGATTACAGGTGTGGGACATTGCACTCGGCCAGTCGTTGGCCTTTTGTTTCGTTTTGTTTCGTTTTAGTTTTTTGAAACGGAGTCTTGCTCTGTCGCCCAGGCTGGAGTGCAGAATCTTGGCTCACTGTACCCTCTGCCCACTGGGTTTAAGCAATTCTCCTGCCTCATCTTCCAGAGTAGCTGGGACTACAGACGCCCACCGCCATGCCCAGCTAATTTTATATTTTTAGTAGAGATGGGGTTTTTCCATGTTGGTCAGGCTGGTCTCAAACTCCTGACCTCAGGTCATCCGCCTGCCTCAGCCTCCCAAACTTTGTGCTGGGATTACAGGTGTGAGCCAATGCTCCCGGCCCATTTTGTTTTGTTTTGAGACTGAGTCTCACTCTGTTGCCCAGGCTACAGAACAGTGATGCAATCTCAACTTATATCAGTCTCCACCTCCTGGGTTCAAGTGATTCTCATGCCTCAGCCTCCCAAGTAGCTGGGATTATAGGCACCTACCACCACACTCAGCTAATTTTTGTATTTTTATTAGACATGGGGTTTCACTGTGTTGGCCAGGCTGGTCTCAAACTCTTGACCTCAAATGATTGGCCCACCTCAGCCTCCGAAAGTGTTGGGATTACAGGTGTGAGCCACCCACGCCTGGCCTGGCCTAAATAATGTATCTTGATAAACTGTTTCATTAGTAACAAAGTATTTTTAGTCCTTTGTCTTGCTTAGTTTTTTTTCCTCAGGGTACTTAAATAATAGACATTTGTTTGGCTGCTGTTTTGTAATGCATGGGTCAAGCTGATATAAGCTGGGTGTGGTGGCTTGAACCTGTAGTCCCAGTTACTTGGGAGGCTGAGGCAGGATTGCTGGAGCCCAGGAATTTGAGGCCAACCTGGGCAACATAGTGAGATCCCTATCTCTTAAAAAAAAATTGAAAACAAAGATTTTAGTATTTTCCATTTTTTCTATGATCCAGCCTATGTTCTGAGGGAAAAATGTGGTCGTTTTCTATAATCTTTCTGTCTTAATTCTCAAATACTGTGCTGTGTCCAGTGACCTTTCAACCTTTCCTCCATGGAAACCTGTGACACAATCACCAGTGTTGAGTATATAGAAGTTTCCTTTATAAGTACAATATAATATATTCAAATACTTCTTGGATATTATTGACTATTGCCAGCATAGAAGGAGTCAGTATTTCTAGGTATGACATTTGAACAATCTCAAGAATAAAACCGATTCTTTATTGACTAGTCTTATTTGAACTGAGGGAGTTGGATAAATCTACATGAATAGAGTGTGAAGCAGCCCATGCAGTTTTATTACTTTGGTATCATTTTCTCATGCAAAAGGATTTTATTTTATAATCCAGTAAGAGCCTTTTCCCTTCCTCCCCCTGTGTAGTCTCACTCAATTCTTGCTAATTTTTTTTCTGCTTCAGCGGATGAAGAAGCTCCTGATTATGGTTCTGGAATTCGACAGTCAGGAACAGCTAAAATATCTTTTGATAATGAATACTTTAATCAGGTGAGAAACCATCAGGAAGAAGGAAAACCCTGTGGAAAGAGAAAGAAGTAGAATGAATTTAGGAGGAAAATGTTCAGCATTGGAGATCAGTTCCCCTTCAAAACTGAAAAATATATAGGGTGTTGGTTGCCAGAGAGTAGTTGAATAAAATATGGAACATGCCTAACAATTATGAAGGTAAAGATGTACAGACCCAACATTCATATTTTATTTGTTGCCTTTCCTCAGACAGCGCTCAGTCCATATAATTTTCCAATCACTGTTTATTTGTTGAGCAGATAACAGAAGTAAGGCAACTGGGGGAAAATATGTATTTATACTACTTTATTATGTATCTGCTCCTGCCTTGTTTTCAGAGTGACTTTTCATCTGTCTCAATGACTCGTTCTGGCCTATCCTTGGAGGAGTTGAGGATCGTGGAAGGACAGGGTCAGAGTTCTGAGGTTATCAGTCCTCCAGAAGAAATCAATCGAATGAATGACTTGGGTATGTCCAGAGAGTTTACTATGCTTGGGGACATTTTCAACAAAGGGAAAATACCATTATCAAGGGACATAGTGACCTTCATCAACTAGGTATGGAAAGAATGCCCAATTCCCTCCTCTGCATTATTTGAACCATCTGTGTGTTCATTTGACCCTCTTTAGATTTGAAGTCAAGCACTTTGCTGGATGGTAAGATGGTAATGGAAGGGTTTTCTGAAGAGATTGGCAACCACCTGAAACTGGGCAGTGCCTTCACTTTCCGAGTAACAGTGTTGCAGGCCAGTGGAATTCTCCCAGAGTATGCAGATATCTTCTGTCAGTTCAAGTAAGCTGCCCCTTTGCTCTGCCTCCCAGCTAACTGCTAACCAAGGTGACGTATTTTGTGCACTGCAGAGTGCATTATGGGTGTGAGGGATTAATACTCTTGAGAAAAAGACTAACCAGTCTCTGAAGGAAAATGCTTTCATCACTCCGATGGGAATGAGAGCCGGAAACCTGTCCTGGAATGCAACAGGGTTCACTGGCGAGAGGAGCATGCTGCATATCCTACTACAGGGGTCTGCTGTGGGTGGACCCCCTTTACCAGGAATGGAGGGTCTGATCAGATAAGCCTGTTGATGAGTCTGTCTAGCCCTCTTCATGTTGAAATTTGTTATTAATAAGTGTGAAAACAATGACTTATCTAGCCACCAATTATGCCTATTTAATAGGGAAAAGGCAAATTTAAACAGTGTAAAGAAGGATAAATTCTATGTCAACTGAAAAAAGCTAGTATGTAGAGAAGATGTGACACCTCTCATTTCTCATCTATGTAGGACTTGCTCTGTCCTGCAGCCCTCTCAGACCCAGTGCTCTGGATGCTTTCTTCTCAAGATTGCCCAAGGAAAACACTTTCTTGGGAATGTTTTTTTTTTTTAAATTCTACTTTAGGTTCTGGGGTACGTGTGCATTTTTTTTTTTTTTTTGAATGTTAAGTTTTAATACCTCCAAACTTGAGTATGTCTTTTCAGTACTTGGAAAAGGCCACGGTAGGAGATTCAAGTCTCACCCCTCCATACCTACAGCCCTTAGTTTGCCACTGGTGCCACCAAGAGGCTGCTTTGGGTTCTGCCATCCCTCTCCCCTCAGAATGTGCCTTGGCCTTCCCGCAGGTCCTAGTGTAGTTTACAAAGCTTTTGTATAGGTTATATCCCAGAAAATTGAGTTAAATGTGATCTGAATTAAATGTGATCACTATATAGTAAGCCACTAATATCATTTGCTACAACTCATAATTGTTGAAATATTACCCAGTGAGCACTGACTGCACCTATTTAATGTGTTTTCACTCACACCCTCAAACTTAGGACAGGATAGTGTTGACCAGATTAATCTGTTTTTTGAAACTGTCACTATTATTCTAATCAGGCAACTGATACTTTTTATGGAAAACATCTATTTGGTTAACTGATGTCTGAAGTGACAATAATAGTGAGTTGGCCTTTGTTCTAAAATCTCCTAAAAAGAGCAACATCTCTGCCTGGTGTTAGCTCTGGAGGAAAGGGCAAGTTCCTTGTACTGAAAGGAGCCTCAGGCCAGGCACAGTGGCTCACGCCTGTAATCCCAGCACTTTGGGAGGCTGAGGCTGGTGGATCACCTGAGGTCGGTTTCACCAGCCTGACCAACATGGTGAAACCCCACCTCTACTAAGAATACAAAAGTTAGCCGGGCATGGTGGCACATGCCGGTAATCCCAGCTACTCAGGAGGCTGAGGCAGGAGAATAGCTTGAACCCGAGAGACAGAGATAATCGCCTGAACCCAGGAGACAGAGGTTGCAGTGAGCCAAGATCACGCCATTATACTCCAGCCTGGGCAACAACCACCACCACCACAAAAAAGCCTCAAAGGCTTATAGTCGCTCCTCTGGCCTGTTCTGGGAAGCTATAGCTGCAGAGCACCATGAATGTGAATGAGTTCGCCAGCAGTATAGGCATCAGGGATTTGGAGCACTTCGCAAAAGCATGCTAGTGTTCTCAGACATGGTGAGCTAATTTGGACGACAAGTTCATGCTACTGGTCTCTCTCGGTCCCCCCATTCAAAATATTTTCTTTTTCTCCATTTTTTCTTGACAGAAGGGGTGTCCTTCTGATGGATTTTTCTATCTGGCAGTAAATCTTTGTGGTGGGTCCTCTTTAACTGTGCAGTTCTTTTTATTTCAGACTAATAATAGAGAGAGAGAGAGAGAGAGAGAGAGAGAGAGAGAGAATAAAATCTCACTATCTGAGAAGAAATAAATATAGCCCATTGGTTCAACAAGTTTTTCCAGAGTATCTTCTATGCATCGAGATCTGTGGGAAAACACTTGCTGTCTGGTGGGGAGAGAGGCATATAGATACATTATGACAGTGAAATCATTGCTATTAAGGAAAAACAGGTTACTAATAAAGTGGAACACAAAACTGTCAGGGTAAGTAAGGGAAGACTTCGTGGAAGAGGTGACATTTGAATCCACAACAGGCTCTTAGGTAACTTATGCAGCCACAGGCTTTTGTACTAACCATAGAAGCTTGAGTCTGCCAAATTTTTTCTATTTAAAATGACGTTGTTTTTATTTTTTTATTTTTTATTTTTATTTTTTTTGAGACAGAGTTTCACTCTTGTTACCCAGGCTGGAGTGCAATGGCACGATCTTGGCTCACCGCAACCTCTGCCTCCTGGGTCCAGGCAATTCTCCTGCCTCAGCCTCCTGAGCAGCTGGGATTACAGGCACATGCCACCATATCCAGCTAATTTTTTGCATTTTTAGTAGAGACGGGGTTTCACCATGTTGACCAGGATGGATGGTCTCGATCTCTTGACCTGGTGATCCACCCGCCTCGGCCTCCCAAAGTGCTGGGATTACAGGCTTGAGCCACCGCGCCTGGCCTATTTTTATTTTTTAGTAAAAAGCTTTTACAAAGGAAGAGGAGTTAATTGAATTTACTTTTCACTCTTTCTAAAGCATTCTTGCATATACATCCTTATAGCTAAATGATGAGGGTCAATTAATTTTTCAGTCATTTTTGAAATAAAATCTAAAATGTTCTCTGTGTGATAGGGAAAAGGTTCTTGACAAGGGAATGTAAATAACTTAAAGAACTGCTTAAGTGGGATGATTCTTTCTCTAGGATCCAAATTGGGCTCTTAAAACAGATTCTGATAAAAATCATTTAATGCAGTGTTAACGATTCTTTTTTTTTTTTAATGAAGCTTTTTGCATCGCCATGATGAAGCATTCTCCACAGAGCCCCTCAAAAACAATGGCAGAGGAAGTCCCCTGGGCTTTTATCATGTACAGAATGTAAGTGATGTGGACATTTTTGCCAAATATATGTTTTTCTGGTACCATCGCTTTCTCAGCCCAGGAAGGGTAATAAGAAGAGGTACAAGTCTCTGGCTGTGCAGGGGGAGAGTAGACAATAGAGGGCGTGGCTAGAGTATGGACAATAGAGGGTGAGGTCATCCACAGTGGTCTGAGCAGCACGCCTTCTTGTCTCAATTACAATGGGCCTAGTGAGTAGAATGTGGGTCGGTCTGCCAATAAAATCTTCCATCAGTTTGAATGCAGTGAGTTGTTTTAGTGTTTCTGTCCTAGAAAAATAAGCATACTTAATAAGAGTTTTTTAAAGTGAATGCATTCTCCTTTTAACTCTAAGATACTTATGTTGCTTGATTGCAAATAACATGAAAATTATCAAATACCTTCTGTAGCTAAATTAAGACTTAGGGTCTGTTTTCCTTGCAACCGATAGTATGATTAACACTTTAATGCCCTTTACAACTGTCTTCCTACGTGGAGTAAGAAAACAGACCTTCCATCTTTAACATGAAATTTCACTTAAACTCTATTACAAAGTCATCATCCTCATCACAATAGCTAAGAGTTTATTTTGTGTTAGTCACTGTTTTGAGAGTTTTTGTGTAATTTAATTTTTACCTTTATACCAAGGATTAGGATAATCCCTGTGTTAGCTGAGATAACTGAAGCATAGAGCAATTGAAGTCACTCATCAGGCCGGGAACTGTGGCTCACATCTCTAATCCCAGCACTCTGGGATGCTGAGGCCAGAGGATCACTTGAGGTCAGGAGTTTGTGACCAGCCTGGCCAATATGGTGAAACCCTATCTGAGGCATGAGAATTGCTTGAACCCAGGAGAGGGAGAGAGGTTGCAGTGAGTCTAGATTGCGCCACTGCACTCCAGCCTGGGCAACAAAGGGAGACTACATCTCAAAAAAAGAAAATAAATAAATAATGAAAATAAAGTTACTCATCAGTGTTACAAGAGTCAGAGATGGGACATAAACCAAGAGAAATGTAGCTGTGGCATTCAGGATCTTCACTAGTACATGAAACTACTTCTCATTCTCTTGCTAACCCTGTTTGCTCTCTAAGAGAGGAAAGAAGAACTCCAAAGATGGAACAAGCAAACACAAAATATGCTATCTTCTTTTTCATGCTCGTATAAGTATAAGCAAGCATGTATCTGATAAACTTTGATCAGCTGCTGTGCACAAGGATTGTGCCTGACAACTGGGAAATGCAGATGAATCTCAGATGAATCTTAGAATTATGATAAGGGAAATGAAATGCATATGTTAAAAACAGTCGTGCAAGATGGACATGAGAAAATATTCACTAAATGCAGTGGGAGTGGAGTGGGAGTAGAAAAAGGGAAACTTTTTTTTTTTCTTGAGACGAAATCTCACTCTGTCGCCCATGCTGGAGTGCCATGGCATGATCTTGGCTCACTGCAACCTCTACCTCCCAGGTTCAAGTGATTCTCCTGCCTCAGCCTCCTCAGTAGCTGGGATTACAGGTGCCCACCACCATACCCAGCAAATTTTTTATATTTTTAGTAGAGATGGGGTTTCACCATGTTAGCCAGGATGGTCTTGATCTCCTGACCTCCTGATGCCTGCCTCGGCCTCCCAAAGTGCTGGGATTGCAGGCATGAGCCACCGTGCACAGCCAAAAAATATTTTTAATTAGCCAAGCATGGTGGTGCATGCCTGTAGTCCTAGCTACTCAGAAGGCTGAGGCAGGAGGATTGCTTGAGCCCAGGAGGTTGAAGCTGCATGAGCTTTTTTTGTGCCACTGCATTCCAGCCTGGACTACAGAGCAAGACCTTGTCTCAGAAGAAAACCCCCAAAAAATAGTACTAAAGTTCTAATTGAAGCAAAATGTGTATTTTCTTAAAATCTTTTCCTGATCTTTCTTGGCTTTAGATCGCAGTGGAGGTCACTGAATCGTTTGTGGATTATATCAAAACAAAGCCTATTGTATTTGAAGTCTTTGGGCATTATCAGCAGCACCCACTTCATCTGCAAGGACAGGAGCTTAACAGGTTTGGATCAGATGAACAAACATTTTTGATGATATTTTGATTTTTAGTTTCTCATTTGCTGGAAAGGAAGAAATCTTTTGAGGGATTAAGATAACTAAGTTTTCTATGTATCCTGTTTCCTCTTTAGAAGTTTTGCCATCATCTTTTAGCCACCTAATCACTGACTTTAGATAGAGCAAATTGTATTTTGACCGGGTGACCGCAAATACCATCTTTTTGTAGGAAAAGACTTTGAATCTAGTAGAAATTTGAGGTAATAGGAATATAACATGAAAATTGTATATAATTGTTCCTAATGCCCACAGCTTTATGAAACAGAAGTTCTAAGTACAGTCATCAAACTGCTGAGGAAAGCAACAGTGGGGCCTTTCTGATGATGGCAGAATGTTGGTGTTGACAGAAGAATTTTCGTATTTCATTTATTAGCTAACAGTTAGAGGGGGACATTTTTAAAATGAGATTTAGTCTGTTTCACCATCTAGGATTATCTCTATTATCTGGCAGTATGCCAGAGTTGAAAATGCAAAAGTCTGCTTCTCTAAAGGGAATTCAAACATGCTATTGATATAAACGTCCAAGTCTTTGTAGTCTTTTTCTTTCCCTTGAAAAAACAGAGTTTCTTGATTTCTACACTGCAAATAGTCATTACAAAAAGTTTTTCTTCTTTTAAATAAATTCACACAAAGAGAAGTAGAAAGCGATGGTAGTGACTAGCAAGAGGAATAATAATTACTTTCATCTTAATGTCTGTGTGCCAGTTCTGTTTACATTAACGTTGGAAAAGTCCAACGTGGAATCTAGAACCTCAGATCTTCAAGTGGAATGTCTTGAGATAGGCACATGGAAGTCAAAGTTTCTTTCTTTTTCCCCACTTTTTTTTTCTGTATAGGAACTATACAGAAAAAGCTGTTTGCCCTCTGTACTGTCACAGAACTTTTACATACATTCTCACTCCTAGTTGTGAAAGGCCTAAAGAGAAGGAAATTCAGTTTGCAGTCCAGCACAAAGAGCAGAATTTCTAAAATAAATAACTCTTTATAGTTTTGAGCTTTGTATTCCTTTCTTTGCAGTCCGCCTCAGCCGTGCCGCCGATTCTTCCCTCCACCCATGCCGCTGTCTAAGCCAGGTGAGCACTCGCTTCAGTTTCTTCATGATGATCTCTGTGTGAATACATTCTTATTCTGAATGACTTTTCAAATAGAAGTCGTGTTTGAATTCCTATTCTTCTATGTATCTACACTTATTCCTGCTCCTCTTGTATATATCTTGTAGGAACTACAATTCCTAGTTCCTGATTTAAAATAATAAGTAAGGGCTGGGCACAGTGGCTCACACCTGTAATCCCAGCGCTTTGGGAGGCCGAGGCGGGTGGATCACCTGAGGTCAGGAGTTCAAGACCAGCCTGGCCAACCTGGTGAAACCCCCATCTCTACTAAAGATATAAAAATTAGCCAGGCATGGTGGCACACACTTGTAATCCTAGCCGCTTGGGAGGCTGAGTTAGGAGAATCACTTGAACTGGGGAGATGGAGGTTGCAATGAGCCAAGATCACAACATTACACTCCAGCATGGGCAACAAGAGCAAAACTCTCAAAATAAAATGTAAGAAACAGTAGGGGGCCTTATCTACCAACTCTCTGGTCTTCTTTTTTTTTTTTTTTTTTTGAGACGGAGTTTCGCTCTTGTTACCCAGGCTGGAGTGCAATGGCGCGGTCTCGGCTCACTGCAACCTCTGCCTCCTGGGCTCAGGCAATTCTCCTGTCTCAGCCTCCTAAGTAGCTGGGATTACAGGCACGCGCCACCACGCCCAGCTAGTTTTTTGTATTTTTAGTAGAGACGGGGTTTCACCATGTTGACCAGGATGGTCTCGATCTCTCGACCTCGTGATCCACCCGCCTCGGCCTCCCAAAGTGCTGGGATTACAGGCTTGAGCCACCGCGCCCGGCAACTCTCTGGTCTTCTATTTGCAGATTTTGATAATCACTCTGTTCCTAAATCTTTGTGCTTTGTATGTAACTTCTCATAACTGTCAGGTGACTAGGCATTTCTTTGCATAGAAAATTTATTCCACATGTTCAATGATCTTGTTTTGATTTTTCTTTGTTCACTTTTGTCCTTTTTCCTCACTGCCCATTCACCAACTTCCCACCCCACCCTGTGCTCACTCTCCACCCTCTGTATTCCCCATCTTCATCTGCCTTCAGACCATGAGAGAAAGATTGAGCTGATTCGGTTTCTCGTGTCTGGCTATGTGAATGTGCATGTGTTGGACACATTTTCTGAGCACGCCAGCGTGCTTGCATCCTCCGCTATTGCCACCTTCCAGGATGAGGCTGACCCATTGCCGCCTTTTCTCTTTCTGCCAGTTCCCAGCTGCCAGAGCGAGAGGGTACCCAAACGAGATGGTTAGTAGCTGAATTAGCTCCACCTTAGATGTAGAACCAATGGCAGGCAATTGTCCTGAAGCCTGGCTCTTTGTATGTGAAGAAACACTAACATTTTGGTTTGCAACTTGAACTGAATATACAGTCCAGCACATTTTCAAGATTATATCACATTTTCTTCCTAGAGATTTGGGAAGCACCATCTCTACATGTCCCTCTTTCACATCACTGTAGCAGCGGGGAGGTCCGTGCATTTGTTTATATGGATTCTTCACAATAGTATTTTTAATTTTGAAGATTTTACTAGTAGTTGATTTTGTTAGAATACTTCTGGTATTGCTTTCTGAGATGACTGCCAGGATTACTTACCCTATTTTCTTTCTCACTAGCATCACCAACTCATATGAAACTCAGCGGGGCTGAATACTGCTGATAGGGTACACATATGAATAGTGCTAAATAATTCATAAAGCCTCTTTATATACATTATGTTAGTGGATCTTCATGATCGCTTTTCAAGATAGCAGGCTAAATATTATGATCGACAGTTTATAAATGAGGAGACGGACTCCCGGAGGTTAAACTGCTTAACTAAAGTCACATAGCATCAGTACAATTAAGAATATGGAGTTTAAAAATGACTGGGTGTGGTGGCTCGCACCTGTAATCCCAGCACTTTGGAAGGTTGAGTCGAACAGATGGCTTGAGCTCAGGAGTTAGAGACCAGCCTGGGCAACATGGTGAAACCCCATCTCTACAAAAAATGTAAAAATTAGCTGGGAGCAGTGCTACACACCTTTGGTCCCAGCTACTCAGGAGGCTAAGGTGGGAGGATGGTTTGAGCCCAGGGAGCAGATGTTGCAGTGAGCCAAGGTCACGCCATAAAAAAGAAAGAATATGGAATTTAAGATCATTTACAGATCCTGTATTTATAAATTAGACCAGTAGTTCCCAACTTTGTCCTCACGTTGGTATCACCTGGGAAAATTTACACCTCATGGAGGAAGAGCTGTGTCTTTCCCCTAGAGACTGTGACTTAATTGATCTGGGGTGTGTCCTGGACTTTAAGGTCCCCAGGTGCGCCTATGTGCAGGGAGGTTTGGGAACCACTGGGGTGGAGGTTGAGTCTTTTCTCCAGGACACCAGCTTTGATTGAGTCCCTGTGACATGTGAGGCTTTCTAAGCATTGTGTCTACCACGTTTGTCCCGTGCTCTGCATGCCATAGTGTGAGATTCAGGAATGGGAAGGTTTTGTGAGCACATTTATTCTGGACAAAAGCTGTTTTCTCGTCATTAGAGACAGTTTATTGATAGAAAAAGATATTGATTCTTCATTTTCCTTGTTCTCTGAATTGAGAGATAACTAATAACTTACAAAGTTGATATTTGTATTTCTCTGAGTCTTTTGCATTGACATCTTTCCTCTGACTCTTACTGCCTTTCCCAAGTGTATCCTTAAAGACTGGCATTAGAGAAGCTTGTATTTTTGCTGAGTAGTCTTGGACCAGATTTTGACATATTCTAAACACTTTTAAAAGTTCCAGCCACCAAGTTAAACACCATGAGCAAAACCAGCCTTGGCCAGAGCATGAGCAAGTATGACCTCCTGGTTTGGTTTGAGATCAGTGAACTGGAGCCTACAGGAGAGTAAGTCCAACTTAATAAATTTTTAAATAAGACAAAATGTTTCAAATTAGGAAATGTAATTTTGAGTCTTCTTGTATTTGGGTTAATGAATCGTTGTCATTATCAAATTCCAGGAATGATTTTGTTTTTGTTTAAATAGAGATGCAGTCTTGTTATGTTGACCAGGTGGGTCTTGACCACTCCTGCCCTCAAGCAGTCCTCCTGCCTTGGTCTCCTAAAGTGCTGAGATTACAGGCATAACCCACTACACCTGGCCAAATTCCAGTTTCGAATTGATTTTTGGTGGTCTTGGTATTTGAATCAGATGTTTATCAGACAACTGACTGTTCAGCATAACAATTTGCACTCTTGTTAGCAACAGTAAGATCATGGAGACTGGCATCTTTTTTTTTTTTTTTTTTTTTTTTTTTTTTTTTTTTTTTTGAGGCAGAATCTTGCTCTGTTGCCCAGGCTGGAGTGCAATGGCATGACCTCAGCTCACTGCAACCTCTGCCTCCCAGGTTGAAATGATTCTCCTGTCTCAGTGTCCTGAGTAGCTAGGATTGCAGGTGTGTGCCTGTAATTTTTGTATTTTTAGTAGAGGTGGGGTTTCACCATGTTGACCAGGCTGGTCTTGAACTCCTGACCTCTGGTGATCCACCCACCACAGCCTCCCAGAGTGCTGGGATTACAGGCATGAGCCACCATACCCAGTGGTACCTTGTTATAAGGATTTTACCGTAGTGGGTTTTAGCAGTAGTAAAGCAAATGGAGCATATTGCATAGAATATGTTAAAGACTTAACATTACTAATGTCAGGGAGGACATAGAAGGGCAGAGTATTTCCCTAGCAGGGTTTCTCAACCTCAACACTGTTTGGAGCCGGATAATTCTCTGTTGTGAGAGGCTGTCCTGTGCATTTAGAATATTTTGCAGCATCCCTGGCCCCTACCCACATCCCTGGCCAGTAGCAGCTCCACTCTATTTGTGACAACCAAAAATGTCTTCAGACATTGCCAAATAACCCCCAGGGAGCCATCCTCAGTTGAGAACCACTGTCCTGGATCAAAATGATACCATCAGCTTACTCTGTCTCCATGAGCTGAGTTAGGGTAAATGATTAATGTAATTATTGTGTATAATTGTCTCTAAAAATGCTTTTGGAAAAACACAAATGAAAGAGATCTTACTCTTAGGACAGAGCCAAGAGGCTGTACCAGTTAATGTAAAGGGTAGGGGTAAATGTTATCGTGATGTTTCCCTATATGTAATTCTGAGAATCACCATCATGATCATCATCAGGAAACACTTATTAAGTTCCTACTATGTGTAGGATACCATGTTAAGTGTGGTTCTGTCAGTCTTGAATGTAGTTGTCAGTAGTGACGGGGCTTTGAGGAATTTGACTTTTCATAGACAGACCTATAGTGTGATTACAAGTTGTATTATGAGAGAGAGGTAGTTACAGTAATCGTTTCTACTGAATTAATTGCTTTTGGAATCTTAAAAAAAAACTATAGTCTGAAATTATCTGTGTTCTTATCTCTTGTCAACTACACGTCTGCATTATTTATTGAATACTCAATATCTAGGGGCTGGATGCCACCAAAAGGTGTTACTGTCCTATGAGCACTCAGTCTAGTGAGGACTGAGACACAGATGTATGAAAAGGATTAGTAAATGCAGATGACTATCTGATTAAATGCCAGCATGGGTGAGAAAGACATGGGACCAGAATTTAGAAAAACAAAGACCACCAGGGACTAACCCTTGCAGTTGAACTAAGTAGCACTTAGTTCTTTCTTTTGCATTTCTATTTTTATAGGTATATCCCAGCCGTGGTTGACCATACAGCAGGCTTGCCCTGCCAGGGGACATTTTTGCTTCATCAGGTACTAATGAGGGACCAAAATAGGCCTAGAAGGGAACAATGAAAAGAGTTTAGAATAAGAATAAGAGGTGGAACTCTTTATTTTTCTTTTTTTCATCTCTGTTTCAAGGGGTGGATGGGTCATTGTTCTGTTGTCCTTTTTTTCTATGTTTGTTTTTTGATATTTCTTTCTTAGACATTGACTTATATTTACCCTTGCTTTTATATAGCTATTTAGCTATTTTGAAAAAGATTTTATTTCATTCAATTACTCTAATTTGTGTAGCTCTTATGTCACTTTTAATACTTTTCATATCATGATGTTTGGAAGCTCTGTGCTTTCATGCCAGAAGTTCTTAATAGGGGTCGAGGATGAAGGTTTCAGTGGACTAAAAATTTGGTTATGAATGCCTTTTTAAAGAGATAAAATTACAAAAAAATTGATTATGAAATAAGTCGCTTTTGGTAAATCAAGGGTAGATTCAGTCAGTGTTCAAAAGTACTTACAACTCAAGTGGGCATAGGGGCTAGGGATGCCATACACTGGGACATACAATCAGGGCATGATTGAATACTTACTATGCAGGGTGCTGGGATGCAGCCACATAATCTCGTGACAGATTATGGTTTTATTCTTAACTCCATAGAGAAAAAGAATCTTTTAAAAAAAGAAAGGAAAAAACCGTATCAGAACCTGACTGTTCTTCAGTGCCTGACACATCTCCCTTTGTTTTGAATAACAGTGTTGATAGCATTTTCCCTCTTTCCATACCTCTCCTTCCTGTTTATCCCCCGTGCCATGCCATACAACCCAGAAAACAACAGACGAAGGAAATAATAGATGCTGCAGCTAAATTACAACCCTGCTTCATTACCTAGGGCATTCAGCGAAGGATCACAGTGACCATTATCCATGAGAAGGGGAGTGAGCTCCATTGGAAAGATGTTCGTGAACTGGTGGTAGGTGAGTACATTTCCTGAGCCAAAGATAGAGCCAGGACTTAGAGATTTTTATTTTGTTTTATTTTATTTTATTTTATTTTATTTTTTTGAGACAAGCTCTTGCTCTGTCACCCAGGCTGGAGTACAATGATGAGATCATAGCTCCCTGTGGCCTCAAATTCCTGAGCTCGAGTGATCCTCCTGCCTCAGGCTCCCAAATGGCTGGGACCACAGGTGTGAGCCACTGTGCCCTGTTAGAGATGTTATTCTTCCCTGTTTGCAGTACAGGGAATGTGTGGAAGACCATATTGGGAAACACAGACTGTGGAGATGTAGAGGCCTTGAGTTTGAAACTCTGTATTCCTGTTTCTCCGCTTCATCATTAGTGATATGTTATTCAACTAACTGTTACTTTACTCAGTTACCATGATATATGGTTCTGTGGTAAAGGCTATGAGAGGACATTAAAGAAATCTCTGCTGGCTGGGTGGTGGCTCATGCCTGTAATCCCAGCACTTTGGGAGGCCAAGATGGGTGGATTACTTGAGCCCAGGAGTTGAGGGCCAGCCTGAGCAAGGTAGCAAAATCCCGTCTCTACAAAAATAAATACGAAAATTAGCTGGGCATGGTGGCATGCACCTGTAGTCCTGGCTACTCAGGAGGCAGAGGCAGGAGGATCGCTTGAGCTTGGGAGGTGGAGGTTGCAGTGAGCTGAGATGGCACCACTGCATTTAAGCCTGGACAACAGAGTGGGACTCTGTCTGAAAAAAGAAAATAATCTCTGCTAATTGTGAGCTTGCAGTTTAGTTGGGGAGATAGTATATATATGTGCAGAATGCTTTGGTGAGTAAGTAACAGAATGAAGACAAGGGAGATCTATGCTAAGAGACTTAATGATGAAAACCATCCAGAAGGACTGAATAGATTCAAGAAAAATTAGAGCAGTTTTGTTTTTTTGTTTTCCAGACACAAGCATTTTGAGTAAGGAATATGCCTAAGATGCAAATGACAAGAAACCCCATGGCCAGAATGGAGGAATTAAGGCATATTGGCTAGATAGTGTGAACTTTAGAATGATAGTCTGAGGCAGGAGTTTGGAACTTTTGTTGCCATAGCCCTCTTTGGCAGTGCCGATGCCTCAGAATTATGTTTCCAAATGTGAAGAATAACGTATTTAGGATTACAAAGGAAACTGATAATATTGAAACACAGTTGTTAAAACATTAAGTTCTTCTTTATTGATGCATGAAATAACAAGATTTAGCAGTTGTTTTAATTACCTTAATTTCAAAGTAGTGATCAATGAAAACAATATTTTGCGTATGGGAAATATCTGTGGATTCCACTCGGGACAGAGTTACAAGTACTGCCAATTCTTCTGTGGTTTATTGCCTTCCTTCACAATTGAAGGAGATGCCAATTTTTAGTTAAAGGTTTGTGGAAGTAAAAATGTAATTTTCTCCCCATCCAAGCTCAAGGACCCTCTGAATTCTTTCCAGAGTGCTTGTGTCTCTGTGGACCAGATTAAGAACCTTGGGGCCAGGCACAGTGGCTCACACCTGTAATCCCAGCACATTGGGAGGCCAGGGCAGGCAGATCACTTATGTTCAGGAGTTCAAGACTAGCCTGGACAATATGGCGAAACTGTGTATCTACAAAAAACACAAAAAAAAGCTGTGTGTAGTGGTGCATGCCTATAGTCCTAGCTACTCAGGAGGCTGAGGCTAGAGGATTGCTTAAACCTGAGAAGTCAAGGCTGTGGTGAGCCATGATCATGCCATTGCACTCCAGCAGCCTGGGTGACAGAGTGAGACCCTGTCAAAAAAAAAACAAGAAGAAGAAGAAGAAACATCCCTGGAAGGGTGATTATGTTCTCTCTTGTCTGGGACAGCAGTGGTAGTAGTTTTCAAAAATTTTAAATTATTAATATTATTATTATTATTTTGAGATGGAGTCTCGCTCTGTCACCCAGCTAGAGTGCAGTGGCACGATCTTGGCTCACTGCAACCTTTCTTGGCCTCTCGGGTTCAAGCAGTTCTCTTCCTCAGCCTCCTGAGTAGCTGGGATTACAGGCATCCGCCACCACACCCAGCTAATTTTTGTACTTTTAGCAGACATAGGATTTCACCATGTTGGCCAGCCTGGTCTTGAACTCCTGACTTCTTGATCTGTCCTCCTCAGCCTCCCAAAGTGCTGGGATTACAGGTGTGAGCCACCACACCCAGCCTTTTTTCTTTCTTTTTCTTTTTTTTTGAGATAGAGTTTTGCTCGTTTCCCAGGCTGGAGTACAATAGTGTGATCTTAGCTCACCACCACCTCGGCCTCCTGGGTTCAAGCGATTCTCCTGCCTCAGCCTCCCAAGTAGCTGGGATTACAGGCGTGTGCCACCATGCCTGGCTAATTTTATATTTTTAGTAGAGATGGGGTTTCTCCACGTTAGTCAGGCTGGTCTCAAACTCCTGACCTCAGGTGATCCACCAGCCTCCCAAAGTGCTAGAATTATAGGAGTGAGCCACTGTGCCCAGCCTATTTTTTTTTTTTTAATTTAGTTCTTTTTTTAACTTTATTTGCAAAGCACTGAATGTCATTTGACAAAAGTAATGTTTGTATGGAACACTAATACCAAAACAAAAGAGATACTTTCTGACCAGAGAAAGAGAGGGAGGGTGCAGAGGCAGCAGTTAACTGTGGCTTCTCTGAAGAACCGTATGATTTATTTTTAGTTTCTTTACTAACAAACTCTGATGTAGTATTTACCACATGCCAGGTGCTTTTCCGAATGCTTCAAAACTACTAGTTTATTTAATCCTCCTAACAACCATACGTGGAAGGAATCGTTATTCTCACTTGACATATGAGGGAACTGAGGCTCAGAGAGTTTGAGCCTTAAGCCCAAAGCCTCACTGGAGGCCAAGTCCTTAATCTTTATGCAATGCTGCATCCCCTAGTGTTTTTTTTGTTTGTTTCTTTGAGATGGAGTTTCACTCTTGTTACCCATGTTGGAGTGCAATGGCGCGATCTCGGCTCACCGCAACCTCTGTCTCCTGGGTTCAGGCAATTCTCCTGCCTCAGCCTCCTGAGTAGCTGGGATTACAGGCATGCGCCGCCATGCCCAGCTAATTTTTTGTATTTTTAGTAGAGACGGGGTTTCACCATGTTGACCAGGATGATCTCGATCTCTTGACCTCATGATCCACCTGCCTCGGCCTCCCAAAGTGCTGGGATTACAGGCTTGAGCCACTGCGCCCGGCCCTAAAGAACTTTCTTTTTTTTTTAAGATGGGGTTTCACCATGTTGGTCAGGCTGGTCTTGTACTCCTGACCTCAGGTGATCCGCCCACCTTGGCCTCCAAAGTGCTTGGATTACAGGCGTGAGCCACCGCGCCCGGCCCCTCTAGTGTTAATTTGAAAACACAGTGTAGGATTTTGACCGAGAAAGGATGTAGTGGCATGCGCCTATAGTCCCAGCTACTCAGGAGGCTGAGGCTAGAGGATTGCTTAAACCTGAGAAGTTTTAAGCAATAAAGTCAGTTTGGCCAGGTGTGGCAGCTCATGCCTGTAATCCCAGCACTTTGGGAGGCCAAGGTGGGAGGATTGCTTGAGCCCAGGAGTTCGAGACCAGCCTAAGCAACATAGTACTGCTGGCCTAAAGTCCCAGTTACTCAGGTGACTTAGATGGGAGGATTACTAGAGCTCAGAAATTCAGGGCTTCGGTAAACTATGATTGCACCACTGCACTTCAGCCTGGGTGACAGACCAAGACCCTGTTTCAAAAAAAAAAAAGGGCAGTCTATCAGTGGCTTAAGAAGTTGCTGTTAGGCCGGGTGTGGTGGCTCACGCCTGTAATCCCAGCACTTTGGGAGGCCGAGGCTGGTGGATCACGAGGTCAAGAGATCG
This sequence comes from Saimiri boliviensis, assembly GCF_048565385.1. Classification (NCBI taxonomy): domain Eukaryota; kingdom Metazoa; phylum Chordata; class Mammalia; order Primates; family Cebidae; genus Saimiri; species Saimiri boliviensis. Next base: position 9,294,775 of record NC_133459.1, read on the forward strand.
AGACCATCCTGGTCAACAAGGTGAAACCCTCTACTAAAAATACAAAAATTAGCTGGGCATGGTGGTGCGCGCCTGTAGTCCCAGCTACTCATGAGGCTGAGACAGGAGAATTTCTTGAACCCAGGAGGAGGAGGTTGCGGTGAGCCGAGATCGTGCCATTGCACTCCAGCCTGGGTCGAGAACGAAACTTTGTCTCAAAAAAAAAAAAAAGTTGCTGTTAGGTGAGAGTAGAATGGATTGGAACAGGGGAGGTGTGAATAGCAGGCAGACAGATAAATGGCTATTGCAGGTTCCAGATCAGAGAGGAGGTGGCCTTTGTGAGCAGGCGAGTGATACTATAAATGAAAGTTGAGATATATATGAGAAACTCTTTGAATGAAGAATTGATACGGTTTCATAGTGAACTTAATGTGGGAAGTAATGGAGACAGACCATGGAGGACTCTACCGGTAACCAAGTGACCCTTCCAGCTCCTGCACTTACACATAGATTTAAATGTCTCTTTTTGGCTTAATGAATTCATGTTTTGTTTTTAAATGTGTCCATCCTCTGTTTCCTTTATCCTTTCTTTTAGGTCGTATTAGGAATAAGCCTGAGGTGGATGAAGCTGCAGTTGATGCCATTCTCTCTCTAAATATTATTTCTGCCAAGTACCTGAAGTCTTCCCACACCTCTAGCAGGTGGGACACCCAGAGGAGTGTGAAGAGTCCACCCTTGTAGGGGCTAATTGGTACACCATTAGGTTCCTTATTCGTTAATGACTCCCAGTTCAGACGAAGAAATGAACTCCCTTCTCCCTTCTAGCTTCAAAAATCTATTTATTCACCTGCCTGCTGTGCTCTCCAAAAAGAAAGAAAGAAAGAATCGGAGATATTTGTATGTGATCAGGTACTCTTAGAGAATGAAAGTGATCTGTCCCATGTGAAGTATGAATAGATGTAACAAGTAATACATGAAAATTGGAGAATGAAAACTCAATATACTGCCCAAGGATTTAAAAGTACAAATTAATTATTGCCAAGATTAAATGTTTTCCTGTGAAATAGTTGCTGTGGAGAGAAAGCTTTCTCTTACTCCTAAGTATCATGGAAATGTGCCCGCCAAGATAAAAATGAAGCCTCTTGTGTTTAGTCTTTGCTGCTGCTAGTATAGGCTCAGTTATTCTTAGTATTTGATTTTCATTTATGCACAAAAGTGATAAATAATATGAACTCTTATGACCACGATTGGCTGCCATACATAATAGGTTTTACTTTGTCTTTCATTTTAAATGTTTCACTTAAAATTCTTTTTTATAATCAGGTGATAACAGACAATTCATAAACTACATAGCCATTCTACTTTCCCTTTTAAGATTAGAACTAAACAAGCTGGAGTCTTCTTACCTTACCCAGCAAAGGAGTTCTCATTGTCTCAGAGACTCCATCTCTATATCCTAGCTATATCCTAGGGACTGGGAAACAGGAGCAGCTGCCTCTTCTAATGTGGGCTGAGCACAATGCCTTCACACCACAGGACTTCACTGTGCCTCAGTCTGCTCCTGAAAAACTTGTTTACATCCATGTTGAGAGGAGGAGGGTAAGAATAAGACAACAGGCAGAAATGGAATGAAAGGTTTGGGCCAGGATTAATTTCTTTGTGTTGTTTTCTTGTATTATAGTTTACCATAGGAAAGAGGAAAAAAACAAACTTCTGTTTACTGGCAGGGGCTGTGGAGAAAGAGGGAAGGAGTGAGAGGGCATGTATGTCTGGGGAGGGGGAGTGGCAGAAATAAAGAGGGGTGCTTTGACTATCTGTGGCAGAATCATGAACAATACTGTTTCCCTGAAGTCAGCAGTAATTCTGCATAGCTTTCTGTCTTCTGCAAATAGCTATGAAAAATGTATTGTAGATTTCCCTCAGGTACTTAGTAAAATATACAGGGAAATATGGGCTTTGGTTGAAATACTGGTTATTCTAAGTTTGCCTCCATTAGAGTAACTTTGAGAATTCCTTTAATTCATGCCCCAAAACAGGTCAGGTGCTACAAGAAATGAATTTGGCTTTGTTAGCAGCATCTTATCTTGTGAGTTAGAGTGAGTTAATCAAAAAAGGCTGAAGTCAAGAATAATAAAAAGATAATACACCTTAAGCATTTCTGTTCTTGGCTGGGCAAGGTGGCTCATGCTTGTAATGCCAGCACTTTGGGAGGCTGAGGCGGGTGGATCACCTGAGGTCAGGAGTTCGAGACCAGCCTGGCCAACATGGTGAAACCCCATCTCTACTAAAAATACAAAATTAGCCAGACATGTTGGCGCACTCCTGTAATCCCAGCTACTCAGGAGGCTGAGGCAGGAGAATCGCTTGAACCCAGGAGGTGTAAGTTGCAGTGAGTGGAGATTGTGCCATTGCACTCCAGCCTGGGCAACAAGAGTGAAACTCCATCTAAAAAACAAAAAAATTCTGTTCTAATTTAAACTATACAAATCTACATTAATTTATTAAACTTTTGCTGGAATGCCATGGCCTTTTTTTTTTTTTTTTTTTTTTTTTTCCAAGAGACAATGTCTCGCTATGTTGCCCAGGCTGGAGTGTAGTGGCTATTCACAGGCGAGATCCCACTACTGATAAGCACAGGAGTTTTGACCCGCTCCGTTTCTGACCTGGGCCGGTTCACCCCTCCTTAGGCCACCTGGTGGTCCCCGCTTCTGGGAGGTTACCATATCAATGCCGAACTTAGTGCGGACAACCTATCGGCATAGCGCACTGCGGCCGAGAACTCCTGGGCTCAAGTGATCCTCCCATCTCAGCCTCCCGAGTAGCTGGGACTGTAGGCACACACCACCATGCCTGGTGGATTGTTCTTTAATTTGAAGTTCATTTACTGGAATTCTGATTGTCTCCCTTGCAAAACCACACCCATAATTTATCATCTGTGACTCTCAGTTTGGTGGAGCAAGAATTAGAAATGTTGATCCTGTGCTGTGTTGGAATATTAAAAAAAAGAATTAGAAACCTATGAAGAAAATCTAAGTTCAAAATCCTTTAAACTTTGTATCATTTATTAACATTTTATCATTTTCCCCTTTCTTTTACATTTATCTCGCCCAACCTTAACAACTATTTTTAAACAACTCATCATCAGACCTTTTGAAAACATTCAACTTAGTTTTCACAGAAACAAAAATTATTTATGTGTTCTTATTTCATTGATTTGCCTAATGTTTAATGAAGTTAGACAATAATAAACGCAACTGGCATAAACAGATTTGGGACCAGATACTTCTGACATTTGATAAGCATGCAGCTTAACTCTTTGGAGTGAAATGTCTGGACATATGAGACATCTTTATAGTTTAGAATGCTCAAGGAGAACTAGGCATCAATCTGTATATTTTAGGGTTATGGCGAACATAGGTTAATATGACTAGTAAGTGGCAAAATGGAGTTTGGTTAAAAGAACTTTCGTTCTGTTTGTCTAAGGTTTAATGTTTAAAATTGAACTTACCTCCAGTTTGGGTACATAAAGTGTGTTTCTTAGAGGGCTTTTAAAATATATTGATAGTGGAACATAGTTGACAAGGGACCATTATTCCTTTTCTTGGCAGCCCTACATTTATGTTAATGAATTGACTTGGTTTTCCCTTAACTCTGCAGCAACTTCGTATTATTCTCAATACCAAGTCACTACCAAAAGGGGTATTGATGGTGGTGATCTCCACTTTCCCATCTATGTCCAGCATTTTCCTTAGTTGAAAGTCTCAGGAGAGGGACCCATGTCATTGTAAGTCCTCCATCAAATTGTGTTCCATGGAATTCTCTGTTAATTGTCTGTCCACTTGAATTCACTTTGCTTATCAGCAAATTTGTCTTTTTTATATATATATTTTTTCTGATTCACTCTATTTCTTTTGTTTTGTTTTGCTGCACTAACAAAAGCCTTTTCTATGTTTTTGCAGGCTCTTTCTTGATAAGGATATTCCTAGGTATTTTCTGTTTGCTTTTTTGCACATAAAGGTTCTAGTTTATCAGAATGCTTTATGTCTTATGTTGCTTTGATGGCTGTTTTAATGTTGTGGCTCCCTCCCCATGTAAACCTACTGTACCTAGGATAGAGTAGCTCCTGTTCTGTACCCTAAGAAGCACATAGCTTCTTCAGTGATTTTTCAAGTTTCAAATTATTTTCTCCATTTATGAAACTTGTCAGTTTTATTCTTACGTCATTTCAAGTTTTCCTCTTCTACGTTACAAAGAAGAATGTTTCGCCCTTCATTTCATTCAGAATCTCAGGTTTTGTTTTCTGTTCCCCTCTTTGTCTGCTCTCTGTCAAAAGCTTGAGAGGTTTATTGCTTCATCTGTTGCAGCCTTGCAAAATGGTTCGCTTTCTGCTCTGTTTTGTCCTGTGCAGTAATAGAGACAAATTTGGCTATTTGGATAGTTGTGTCTGTAAGAAATATTTTACATATTATTTTTAACATTTATCTTTGTCCTATCAGGACTGCTTGTTTTATCTGTTTGTTTTCTTCTTTTAGAACAGAAAAAGTCCTGGTTTGGTTTTTGTTTTTTTTTAAATTAAATCTCTGGATCTCATTTAGGGAAGAAAATTGAAGGAAGTGATACATGGCAATATAACCTAAAATGTTAAAAATGCATAAACATATTTATATATTTGACTGATGTTACTGATACAATGATTTTATACCTTAATCTGGACTCCATTTAGTTTATATTTCAGAGATTCTCCTAATGAACTCAAGAGAGTTCATCAGATGTGACCATAATGTAAGAAGTTGGTTTCTATTTTGTTTTCTTGAGACAGGTTCTTGCTCTGTTGCCCAGGCTAGAGTGTAGTAGCTATACCTGCAGATGGTTTATATATATATATATATATATATATATATATATATATATATATATATGTATATGCATGCAGCTGAGCACGATGGCTCACGCCTATAATCCCAAGGTCAAGAGATCAAGACCATCCTGGTCAACTTGGTGAAACCCTGACTCTACTAAAAATACAAAACTTAGCTGGGTGTGGTGACACGCTTGTAGTCCCAGCTGCTCTGGAGGCTAAAGCAGGAGAATCACTTGAACCCAGGAGGCAGAGGTTGCAGTGAGCTGAGATCATGCCACTGCACTCCAGCCTGGGAAACAGAGTGAGATTCCATCTCAAAAATAAATAAATAAATAAAATAAAGTGCAGTAGGATGATCATAGCTCACTGCAGCCTTGAATTCCTGGGCTCAAGCTGTCCTCCCGTGTCAGCCTCCTAAATAGCTGGGACTGCAGGCACATGCCACCATGCCCAGCTGATTTGATTTTTTTTTTTTTTTTTTTTTTTTTTAATGAGGTCTCACTGTATTTCCCAAGCTGGCCTCAAACTCCTGGCCTCAACTGATCTTCCCACTTTGATCTCCCAAAGTGCTGGGATTACAGGTATGAGCTACCATGAGTGACCAGAAGTTGGCTTTTAATTGTTCATAAATAATAAATTCAGGCCAGGTGCCATGGCTTACACCTGTAATCCCACCACTTTGGGAGGTCAAGGCAGGCGGATCATGAGGTCAAGAGATGAAGACCATCCTGGTCAACATGGTGAAACCCCATCTTTCCTAAAAATACAAAAATAATCTGGGTGTGGTGGGGCACATCTGTAGTCTCACCTACTCAGGAGACTGAGGCAGGATATTCATGAACCTGGGAGGCAGAGGTTGCAGTGAGCCAAGATCGTGCCACTGCACTCCAGCCTGGTGATGGAGTGAGATTCCATCTCAAATAATAATAAATTCAAAGGAATATATCCTGTAAAGTAGTCATCTTGAAACCTGTTTTTCCTCTTATGCTGCTGCTGTTCAGAACATCTTGAGAAATCCATTTGGAATTACTTCTCACCACCTTAGGAGGCATACAGGAAAATATGTCTTGGGATTCAGCCCTGTTTATAACCCTAAATTCTATTGCCAGGTTGATTAAATTGACATTTCTCCCCAGTCTTGGTTGTATTTCTTTCAACCATTTCTCAAGAATTGCCACTGGCTGGGTGCAGTGGCTCACACCTATAATACTAGCACTTTGGGAGGCCAGGGTAGGAAGATTACTTGAGCCCAAGAGTTCGAGACCTGCCTGGGCAATGTAGAACTTGCCTCTGCAGAAAAAAAAAAATTCAGCCAAGTGTGATGGCTTGTGCCCGTACTCCCAGCTACTCCGGAGGCTGAGGTGGGAAGATCACTTGAGCCCAGGAGTTAGAGGCTGCAGTGAGCTGTAATTGTACCAGTGCACTCCAGTCTGAGCAACAGAGCAAGATCCTGTCTCTAAAACTTAAATTTAAAGCCGGGCGCAATGTCTCATGCCTGTAATCCCAGCACTTTGGGAGGCCAAGGTGGGTGGATCACCTGAAGTCGGGAGTTCGAGACCAGCCTGACCAACATGGAGAAAGCCTGTCTCTACTAAAAACACAAAATTAGCCAGTGGGTAGGGGAGGCAGTGGTGACACATGCCTGTAATCCCAGCTACTCAGGAGGCTGACACAAGAGAATCACTTGTACCTGGGAGGCGGAGGTTGCAATGAGCCAAGATTGCACCATTGCACTCCAGTGTGGGCAACAAGAGCGAAACTCTGTCTCCAAAAAAAAAAATTTTTTTCTTTTATTTTAAATAAGACTCTCTTCAGTGGTGGCTCACACGTATAATCTAAGCACTTTGAGAGGTCAAGGTGGGTGGATCGCTTGAGGTCAGGAGTTCAAGACCAGCCTGGCCAACATGACGAAGCCCCATCTATGCTAAAAATACAAAAAATAATTGGGTGTAATGGTGTGTGCCCATAATCCCAGCTACTCGGGAGGCTGAGGCAGGAGAATGGCTTGAACCCAGGAGGCAGAGGTTGCAGTGAGCCAAGATTGCGCCACTGCACTCCAGCCTGGGTGACAGAGTGAAACTCCATCTCAAAAATAAATGAATAAAATAAGGATCTCTATACTTAAACTCTACTACCCAGTTTCTACCATTAATCCCCTCAGATAAATTTGTGACATTTCTGAAGCCCAGCAGCACTGGATTGATTGATGTTTAGCCCTCTTGTGATGTGAAGATTGAAGCTGACAAATTACTGAGCATTCACTTCCTGCTGTCATCATTAACCAACAAGGGAGCATACTTAGTCTTTCTTTCCTGTTTCAATTTCTGTCCACATTCACTTATCCATTTCATCTTAATCCCTTTGATTGACCTCACTACTTTTATGTTTGTAAGCAGAGGCAGGCTTGTCAAAACAAAATTTAAGAAAGCACAGCTGGCCAGGTGCAGTGGCTCATACCTGTAATTCTAACGCTTTGGGAGACTGAGGTGGGCAGATCACCTGAGGTTGGGAGTTCAAGACCAGTCTGAGCAACATGCTGAAACCCTGTCTCTACTAAAAATGCAAAAATTAGTCAGATGTGGTGGTGTGTGCCTGTAATCCCAGATACTTGGAAGGCTGAGGCAGGAGAATGACTTGAACCTGGGAAGCAGAGGTTGCAATGATCCGAGATCACACCACTGCACTCCAGCGTAGGCAACAAAGCAAAATTTCGTCTCAAAAACAAAAAAGGCACAACTAAGTATTCCTTAATCATGGGTGGGGTTGGGGACAAGATAATGGGGACTTGTCTTTTCCTCCTAGGAAATAAGAGTTCCTTTCTGTTTATTAGAGTTTGATAAATTGAAAGTGTCGGTTGGTATAGAGTTCTTTAGGATGATTGACAGTGGCAGTACCTGGGCTGAGGTGACTTTAGCATCTTTTGGATGATTCCCTCTTGTCTTTCTGACTTCAGGACCTTCTACCGCTTTGAGGCTGTATGGGACAGCTCTCTACATAACTCCCTTCTTCTGAACCGAGTGACTCCCTATGGAGAAAAGATCTACATGACCTTGTCGGCCTACCTAGAGGTGAGGAGACTTGGAACTTCAGTTGGTGAGAACATCCAGCCCTGAACAGTGTGCAGGTTACAGCAGGAAGTGCTCAGCAAAGATTCCACTTGTTTTGTCCTCTTTCTTCCTCCACATCCTTAAGTTTTTTATTTTATTATATTTTGCTGACACTTCTGATTATATTAGAGTCTATTCCTGGGTTCTGTTTACTCAAAAAAACTACATGACATTCATTCCAGCTTCAGCTTTAGCAGCCTAATCACCATTCTTTGAAGAATGTGATTTTTAAGAAAATTTTACCTCTTGTTTTTGTAGTTATGGACAGAGTATAATAGTGGTTAACAGCCCAGACCCAGGAGCCAGCCTTTTTGAGTTCAAGTCCCTGTGCTTCCACTTACTTCCTGTATGTCCTTGGAGAAACTCTCTTTGCCTCAGTTTCCTCACCTATCAAACAAGGGAAACAACACCTCAGATAAAAATAAATGCATCTGTAAGGAGTACTACCTACTCTTGCACATATTATCCACTAGGTGGCTGTAGAAATAATTGGTGGAGCTGAAATCCTTCAGTTCCCACAACTGGGACTAGCTTTTTAATTAAGTTCGTGTATAGCCTCTGATCACAGTACTTTGCCCTTCATCAACACCTACTCTGTCTGCTTTCAGCTCGATCATTGTATCCAGCCAGCTGTCATCACCAAGGATGTGTGCATGGTCTTCTACTCTCGAGATGCCAAGATCTCACCACCCCGCTCTCTGCGTAGCCTCTTTGGCAGTGGCTACTCAAAGTCACCAGACTCGTAAGTTTTTGACACAAGTTAACTTCCAGTTTGTTTCTTCAGTACAACAGAATCATCAGTCCTTAAGTATTCTCAGCTTACTATCTCACAGTTAGTTTACCGTTTATAAACCATTTTGGTAACTGACACCTGGAATGTACTGACTTGCATGCTGACATTTAATAAAATGTTAATGGATGGATGAATTATGAATGAAGGAGGGAATATTACATTGTGAATACCTCTAAAACAATTTTGCAAAGACTAAATATCCTTTTAAATATCATCATTATTATTTCTAACAGATTATCATTGGAATTTTCTTCTTTTTAAGATTTGTTTTGCATTTATTTATTTATTTTTTTTTTTTTTGAGATGCAGTTTTGCTCTTGTTGTCCAGTCTGGAGTCCAATGGCATGATCTTGGCTCACCACAACCTCCGCCTCCCAGTTTGAAACAATTCTCCTGCTTCAGCCTCCCAAGTAGCTGGGATTACAGGCATGTGCCACCATGCCCAGCTAATTTTGTATTTTTAGTAGAGATGGAATTTCTCCATGTTGGTCAGGCTGGTCTCAAACTCCCAACCTCAGGTGATCCACCCACTTCAGCCTCCCAAAGTGCTGGCATTACACACATGAGCCACCATACCCAGCTAGTTACCCATATTTAAGGCATACAGACTATGTCAAGAATAATATAATGAAGGCTAAGCACAGTGTCTCATGTCTGTAATCCCAGCACGTTGGGAGTCTGAGGATGGAGGATTGCTTGAGCCTAGGAGTTTGAGATCAGCCTGGGCAGCATAGTGAGACCCCATCTCTACAGAAAATTTAAAAATTAGGCAGATGTGGTGGCGCACGCCTGTGGTCCCAGCTACTCAGGAGGCTGGGTGACACAGTGAGACCCTGTTACAAAATGAATGAAGGAAGGAAGGAAAGAAAGAAAGATAGAGTGAATACCTGTGTATCGCAACCCAGCTTAAAAAATAAAATAAGGTTGGCCAGGCGTGGTGGCTCAAGCCTGTAATCCCAGCACTTTGGGAGGCCGAGGCAGGTGGATCACAAGGTCGAAAGTTCGAGACCATCCTGGTCAACATGGTGAAACCCCGTCTCTACTAAAAATACAAAAAATTAGCTGGGCATGGTGGCGCGTGCCTGTAATCCCAGCTACTCAGGAGGCTGAGGCAGGAGAATTGCCTGAACCCAGGAGGCGGAGGTTGCAGTGAGCCGAGATCGCGCCATTGCACTCCAGCCTGGGTAACGAGCGAAACTCCGTCTCAAAAATAATAATAATAATAATAATAGTAATAAGTATTACTAATGCAAAAGAAGGTATTATGCCTCCAGCTAGGCGCAGTGGCTGACACCTGTAATTCCAGCACTTTGGGAGGCCAAGGCAGGTGGATCACCTGATGTCAGGAGTTTGAGACCAGCCTGGCCAACATGGTGAAACCCCTTCTCTACTAAAAATACAAAACTAGCTGGGGGTAGTGGCATGCACCTGTAAGCAGGAGGCTGAGGCAGGAGAATCACTTGAACCCTAGAAGCAGAGGTTGCAGTGAGCCAAGATCGCATTATTGCACTCCAGCCTGGGCAAAAAGAGTGAAACTCCTTTTTTTTTTTTTTTAAGATGGGGTTTCACCACATTGGTCAGGCTGGTCTTGAACTCCCAACCTCAGGCAATCTGCCCACCTTGGCCTCCAAAGTGCTTGGATTACAGGCATGAGCCACCACTCCTGGCCTGAAACTCCGTCTCAAAAATTAAAAAAAGAGCTGAGCACAGTAGCTCACGCCTGTAATCCCAGCACTTGGGAGGTTGAGGTGGGTGGATCGTAAGGTCAGGAGTTCAAGACCAACCTGGCCAAGATGGTGAAACCCGATCTCTACTAAAAATATAAAAATTAGCCGAACATGGTGGCATGTGCCTGTAATCCCAGCTACTCAGGAGGCTGAGGCAGAGAATTTGAACCTGGCAGGTGAAGATTGCAGTGAGCCGAGATTACATCACTGCACTCCAGCCTGGGCAACACAGTGAGACTCCGTCAAAAAAAAGAAGGTATTGTACCTCTTACTATTCACAGTCCCCAGAAGTTGTTGATTATCATTTCATTCTAGTCATTCTTTCCCTCATATTTTCTCTCTTACAGTAAGAAAAGATAAATTTTGGCCGGGCGCGGTGGCTCAAGCCTGTAATCCCAGCACTTTGGGAGGCCGAGGCGGGTGGATCACGAGGTCGAGAGATCGAGACCATCCTGGTCAACAAGGTGAAACCCCGTCTCTACTAAAAATACAAAAAGTTAGCTGGGCATGGTGGTGCGTGCCTGTAATCCCAGCTACTTAGAAGGCTGAGGCAGGAGAATTGCCTGAGCCCAGGAGGCGGAGGTTGCGGTGAGCCGAGATCGCGCCATTGCACTCCAGCCTGGGTAACAAGAGCGAAACTCCGTCTCAAAAAAAAAAAAGAAAAGATAAATTTTTAGTTATAAATTTTGTACTCTATCATTCAGTTTTATTCACCCTATTAAAATAATAGCGTTGAAAAGACTGAGATGAGGTAGGGCATGTGGTGGCTTACGCCTGTAATCTCAGCACTTTTTTTTTTTTATTTTTTGAGATGGGGTCTCCCTCTGTTGCCCAGGCTAGAGTGCAGTGGTACAATCTCAGTTTACTACAATCTCTACCTCCCGGGTTCAAGTGATTCTCCTGCCTCAGCCATCAGAGTAGCTGGGACTACAGGCACATGCCACCGTACTTGGCTAATTTTTTTTTTTTTTTTTTTTTGAGATAGAGTTTCATTCTTGTTGCCCAGGCTGGAGTGCAATGATGTGATCTTGGCTAACTGCAACCTTTGCCTCCTGGGTTCAACCGATTCCCCCGCCTCAGCCTCTCGAATAACTGGGATTACAGGCACATGCCACCACGCCCAGCTAATTTTTGTATTTTTAGTAGAGACGGGTTTTCACCATGTTGGCCAAACTGTCTTGAACTGCTGACCTCAGGTGATCCACCTGCCTCAGCCTCCCAAAGTGCTGGGATTACAGGCGTGAACCACCACGCCCAGCTAATTTTTTGTATTTTTAGTAGAGACAGGGTTTCACTATGTTCGCCAGGCTGGTCTCGAATACCTGACCTCGTAATCCACCTGCCTTGGCCTCCCAAAGTGCTGGGATTACAGGCCTGAGCCACTGCGTTCAGCCATCTCAGCACTTTAGGTTCCAAGGTGGAAGGATCACTTGAGGCCAGGAGTTCAAGACCAACCTGGGCAACATATTGAGACCCTGTCGTCTGTACAAAAATTTAAAAATTAGCTGGGAATGGTGGTGTATGCCTCAAGTCCCAACTACTCAGGAGGCTGAGACAGGAGGATCACTTGAATCCAAGAGTTTGAATCTGCAGTGAGCTATGATTGTACCACTGCACTCCAGCCTGGGTGACACAGGGAAACCCTATCTCTAAAAAATATATAAAATTGAGATAAAAGCAGGCTCCTCTAGGAAAAGGTATAACACTTAAGTTCAAAATGGGAAAAGAGCAGTGACAAATAAGAAATGCCTATAATTGGATTGGCATGGTGGCTCACACCTGTAATCCCAGCACTTTGGAAAGTGGGTGGATCATGATATCAGGAGTTTGAGACCAGCCTCACCAACATGGTGAAACCCCAGCTTTACTAAAAATATAAAAATTAGCCAGGTGTGGTGGCATGTGCCTATAATCCCAGCTACTCAGGAAGCTGAGGCAGGAGAATTACTTGAACCCAGGACTCGGAGGTAGCAGTGAACCAAGATCATGCCACTGGACTCCAGCCTAGGCAACAGAATGCGACTACATCTAAAAAAAAAAAGAAAGAAAGGAAATGTCTGTAATTATATTTGAGGATGGGTTGCAGTCCCTGCAGAGAAGACACTATTTTAAGTAGCAGATGAGATTTTCCTGTTGTTGTGCTATAAGAAATTAAGCAATTGTTTTATTTTCTTCAAATAGGAATCGAGTCACTGGCATTTACGAACTCAGCTTATGCAAAATGGCAGACACAGGTAGTCCAGGTAAGCTCTTGTGGATCGAGGAGGTGATATTTATCTTTGTGTACGTTGAAAGTATACTATATTTAGGCCAGGCACAGTGGCACACACCTGTAATCCCAGCACTTTGAGAGGCTGAGGCAGGCAGATCAAGTGAGGTCAGGAGTTGGAGACTAGCCTGGCCAATATGGTGAAACCCTATCTCTATTAAAAATACAAAAATTAGCTGGGCATGGTGGCATGCACCTGTAATACTAGCTACTTGGGAGGCTGAGGCAGGAGAATTACTTGAACCCAGGAGGCGGAGGTTGCAGTGAGCCAAAATTCTGCCACTGCAATCCAGCCTGCCTGGGCAACAGAGTGAAACTCTATCTTTTAAAAAGAAAAAAAGCCTAAAAACTAAATAAAAAATAAAATATACTATATTTAAAAACTGGAGAGTCTACCCAAGTAGGATAGATATAAAACCTTTTAGAAACTGTGTGTGTTTTACAAGCCAGTTTGGTTGAGGAGGGATGTTAGGAATTACCTTTTTCAGAGTTGCAATGTTATTTGGTTTATGATTTGCATTTGTATTAAAATTGTATCAAAATATCACTAGGCTGTGAGTAAAATTTGAGTTAAAAACACCTGTAATCCCAGCACTTTGGGAGGTCGAGGTGGGTGGATCATGAATGAGGTCAGGAAATCGAGGCCAAACGATGAAACCCCGTCTCTATTAAAAGTACGAAAATTAGCTGGGCACAGTGGGTCACGCCTATAATACCAGCACTTTGGGAGACTAGGTTGGTGGATCACAAGGTCAGGAGTTCAAACCAGTCTGACCAATAGGGTGAAACCCAATTTCTACTAAAAATGCAAAAATTAGCTGGGCATGGCACACCTATAGTCTCAGCTACCCAGGAGGCTGACGCAGAAGAGTTGCATGAACCAGGAAGGTGGAGGTTGCAGTGCAGCCTGGATGACAGACCAAGACTCTATCTCAAAAAAAAAAAAAAAAAATTATGTGAATTAGAATGAATTTGATTTAGAAAACATAACCATTTCTCTCCCCACTTTAGACCAAAGATGACTTAGCAGTATAACTTTACAGATGTTATCAGACTGGAATTTAAATTTCCCATGTTTTAGAAAGTCAAATTATTGGCAAGGCACAGTAGCTCACACCTGTGGTCTCAGCACTTTGGAAGGCCAAGGCACGTGGATCACCTGAGGTCAGGAGTTCAAGACCAGTTTTAAAATCTCTCTACCAAAAATAGAAAAATTAGCCAGGCGTGGTGGTGTGCATCTATAATCCCAGCTTCTCAGGAGTCTGAGGCAGGAGAATTGCTTGAACCCAGAAGGTGGAAGTGGTGGCTCACGCCTATAATCCCAGCACTTTGGGAGGCCGAGACAGGTAGATCACAAGGTCAGGAGTTTGAGATCAGGCTGGCCAACATGGTGAAACCCCATCTCTACTAAAAATAGAAAAAATTAGCTGGGCTTGGTGGCAGGCGCCTTTAATCCCAGCTATTCGGGAGGCTGAGGCAGGAGAATGGCTTGAACCCGGGAGGTGGAGGTTGCAGTGAGCTGAGACCCCACTATTGCACTCCAGCCTGGGTGACAGAGCTAGACTCTGTCTTTAAAAAAAAAAAAAAAAAGGTAAAATTACTAAGTCAAATTTGTTCTGTATTGTTTTTAATGTGTTTTTAAACTGCTGTTGTTTCTTTAGCTAGGCGGACTTAAGCAGCAGTTAGCATTTCTATGTTTATAAACTGAAACATGAACAAAAGTTAAGGTTTTCTAGTAGCATTTGATTAATGTGAGTTTGAATCATTTTAGAGAATATACATGGAAAATAAGTCAGGGCCCTCAGGTAAAACTTAGATAAGTAAAGAAGACTTTGACTGTGAATCCAAGTAGCAGCTAATTATTATACTATCCAGATAGTTCCTTGAGAAATTCTTTAAATTAATATAAATTTATATATTTAATATGTAAAATCAGCATAATACTAAAAATAACAGGAAATAATAGAGGCTAAAGCTCTCTGTCGTCTGTCAGCCACTGAACCACAGAGAGAAAGAGAGAGAGAGAGAGAGAGAGAGAGAGAGAGAGTGTGTGTGTGTGTGTGTGTGTGTGTGTGTGTGTGTGTTCCTTCCTTTTTCAAATTTTTATTTTTAGGTACAGGATCTCACTGTTGCCCAGGTTGGAGTGCTATGGAGTGATCATGTAACTGCAGCCTCTGACTCCTAGGCTCAGGTGATCTTCCTGTCTCAGCCTCCCAAGTAGCTGGAACTATAACCACATGCAACTACACACCTGGCTAAAATTTTTTTTTTCTTTTGAGACGGAGTCCCGCACTGTCGCCTGGGCTGGAGTGCAGTGGCATAATCTTGGCTCACTGCAACCTTTGCCTCCCGGGTTCAATTGATTCTCCAGCCTCAGCCTCCCAAGTAGCTGGGATTATAGGTGCCTGCTACCACGTCCAGCTGATTTTTTGTATTTTAGTATTTTTAGTATTTTAGTAGAGACAGGGTTTCACTATTTTGGCCAGGCTGGTCTTGAACTGGACCTTGTGATCCACCCATTTCAGCTTCTCAAAGTGCTAGGATTATAGGTGTGAACCATCGTGTCCAGCCCACCTGGCTAATTTTTTTAATTTTTGGTAGAGACAGGGCCTCATTATATTGCCCAAGCTCGTCTTGAACTCCTGGGCAGAAGTAGTTCTTCCAACTTGGCCTCCCAGAGTGCTGAGATTACAGCATGAGCTACCATGCCTGGCCTTCCCCACTTCTTTCATCTAGGTATTTGCAATCATAGTGTATAGACTTTTTTTTTTTTTTTTTGAGATGGAATCTCGTTCTGTCACCCAGGCTGGAGTGCAATGACACCATCTCAGCTCACTGCAACCTCTACCTCCCAAGTTCAAGCGATTCTCCTGCCTCAGCCTCCCGAATAGCTGAAGTTACAGGCACCTGCCACAACACAACCTGGCTAATTTTTTATTTTTAGTAGAGATGGGGTTTCACCATGTTGGCCAGGCTGGTCTCCAATTCCTGACCTCAGGTGATATGCCAGCCTCAGCCTTTCAAAGTGCTGGGATTACAGGCATGAGCCATTGTATGTGGCCCCATAATGTATAGACTATTACAGACTATTTAATATCTTTACATTTTCACCTAACATCATAACTTTATCTTTTTTTTTTTTGCCCACCTGCAACTGTCTTGATCAAGTTACATATCTATCATTTTCTGTAATTGCATTCCATTCTTCATAATTATCAAAGAATGTCAAACTCAGTTTTTTAAATAAGTTCAGAGAGTTCCTTTGGTATTTAAACAAAATTTTCTATATCTTGAGAACAAACTGCCTTAGTTTGCCACGTGTAAAAATTATTAATTTGGCCGGGCGCGGTGGCTCAAGCCTGTAATCCCAGCACTTTGGGAGGCCAAGGCGGGTGGATCACAAGGTTGAGAGATCGAGACCAACCTGGTCAACATGGTGAAACCCCGTCTCTACTAAAAATACAAAAAAATTAGCTGGGCATGGTGGCGCGTGCCTATAATCCCAGCTACTCAGGAGGCTGAGGCAGGAGAATTGCCTGAACCCAGGAGGCGGAGGTTGCGGTGAGCCGAGATCGCACCATTGCACTCCAGCCTGGGTAACAAGAGCGAAACTCCGTCTCACAAAAAAAAAAAAAAAAAAAAAAAAAAAAAATTATTAATTTGTTTTGACCTAAACTTGGAATTGAATTTTTTTTCTGAAACAAAAACTTGTTTCCTCTTGTCTTAGGCATGCAGAGAAGGAGAAGAAAAGTCTTAGATACATCAGTGGCATATGTGCGGGGAGAAGAGAACTTAGCAGGCTGGCGGCCCCGTGGAGACAGCCTTATCCTTGAGCACCAGTGGGAGCTGGAGAAGCTAGAGCTCCTACATGAGGTATGCAGGGGCAGGGTTGCTCAAATGCAAGAACTCTGGGACAAGATTGCCAAAGTATCAGTCTTCGTCCCTGCTGTTCTGTGTGATCATGGCTTTTCACTTTTCTCTCCTTGGATCTTAATGAGCTTTGTGTTTGCTAAAACGGTAGTATTGATCTTCTCAGGTGGAAAAAACCCGCCACTTCTTGCTGCTACGTGAGAGACTTGGTGACAGCATCCCTAAATCCCTGAGCGACTCGTTATCCCCCACCCTCAGCAGTGGAACCCTCAGCACCTCCACCAGCATCTCCTCTCAGATCTCAACCACCACCTTTGAAAGTGCCATCACACCCAGTGAGAGCAGTGGCTACGATTCAGCAGACATCGAAAGCCTGGTGGACCGAGAGAAAGAGCTGGCTACCAAGGTGTGAATCCCTTCGTCTTTGCTGAGCGTCTTCCCACCATGAGGCTTCACAAACTAGCCTCTCAGTTTATTCATTTTCAACATCTTTGTTTGAGGGCCTCTGTTTGAAGGCCTGAGATAATACTGTGAATGTAGAAATAAAAAGTAAGACACAGAGTTCCTACCCTTGACAAGCCTACAGGGGTCAGGCACAGTGCCTCATGCCTGTTATCCCAGCACTTTGGGAAGCTGAAGCAAAGCAATTGCTTGAGCCCACGAGTTCAAGACCAGCCTGGGCTAACATAGTGAGACTTTGTCTCTACAACAGTAAAAATTAGGCCTGGCTTGGTGGCTCATGCCTGTAATCCCAGCACTTTGTGGGGCCGAGGCAGGCAGATTACCTAAGCTCTAGAGTTAGAGACCAGCCTGACCAACATGGTGAATCCTCGTCTGTGCTAAAAGTACAAAAATTAGCTGGGCCTGGTGGCGGGCACCTGTATTCTATTCCCAGATACTCAGGAGACTGAGGCAGGAGAATTGCATGAACTCAGGAGGTGGAGGTTGCAGTGAGCTGAGATAGCTCCACTGGACTCCAGCCTGAGCGACAGAGTGAGACTCCATCTCAAAAAATAAAGTAACAAAAATTTTAAAAATTAAAAAATATGCCAGGCGCGGTGGCTCAAGCCTGTAATCCCAGCACTTTGGGAGGCCGAGGCGGGTGGATCACGAGGTCAAGAGATTGAGACCATCCAGGTCAACATGGTGAAACCCAGTCTCTACTAAAAATACAAAACATTAGCTGGGCATGGTGGCACGTGCCTGTAATCCCAGCTACTCAGGAGGCTGAGACAGGAGAATTGCCTGAACCCAGGAGGTGGAGGTTTTGGTGAGCCGAGATCGTGCCATTGCACTCCAGCCTGGGTAACAAGAGCAAAATTCCATCTAAAAAAAAAAAAAATTAAAAAATATAAAGGCTTACAGAATAGCAGGTTGCAAGCATATAAGAGAGATGTGTGTTTCAAATGCTATGCGAGTCAGAGGAGAAACCTCTGTAGTTGGGGGGCTGATGAGCTGACTTTGGACAGATGTACAGGAGGGAGGCAGCGGTGTCCTGCCTGATCAGTCTTTGGGAATTCATGTGGGAGTGGAAAAGGAGGTGTGGAGTGAAGAATCCCGTGTACTGCACTGCAGAGTTTAGCATGGATGTTAGGAGCAATGGAGAAATATTTTAAACAGGTATTTGTGTTTTAGAAAGATTTATCTGGCAGAAATAAAGAGAATGGATTGATATTGAAGAAATATGCTGAAGAAGGGAGGGAAGGAAGTTTTGTTTTTTTTTTTTTTGAGACAGAGTCTTGCTTTGTCACCCAGGCTGGAGTGCAGTGGCCTGATCTTGGGTCACCACAACCACCGCTTCCTGGGTTCAAGTGATTCTCTTGCCTCAGCCACCTGAGTAGCTGGGATTACAGGTGAATGCCACCATGCCCAGCTAATTTTTGTATTTTTAGTAGAGACGGGGTTTCACCGTGTTAGTCAGGCTGGTCTTGAACTCCTGACCATGTGATCTGCCCGCCTCAGTCTCCCAAAGTGCTGGGATTACAAGAGTGAGCCTCCGTGCCCAGCTAAAGAATTCTTTATTACAGTAATCTGATGCAAAAAGATAAAAGCTTTTTTTTTTTTTTGAGATGGAGTCTTGCTCCCATCTCTCAGGCTGGAGTACAGTGGTGCAATGCAACCTCCATCTCCCGGGTTCAAGTGATTCTCCTTCCTCAGCCTCCTAAGTAGTTGGAATTACAGGCATGTGCCACCATGCCCAGCTAATTTTTGTATTTTTAGTAGAAACAGGGTTTTGCCATGTTGGCCAGGCTGGTCTTGAACTCCTGACCTCAGGTAATCCAACCAATTCAGCCTCCCAAAATGCTAGGATTACAGATGAGAGCCACCATGCCTGGCCAGATAAAAGCTTTTTAAAGAATGCAAAGGTGGCCGGGTGCTATGGCTCACACCTGTAATCCCAGCACTTTGGGAGGCCGAGGCGGGTGGATCACAAAGTCAAGAGATCGAGACCTTCCTAGCCAACATGGTGAAACTCTGTCTCTGCTAAAAATGCAAAAATTAGCTGGGTGCGGTGGTACATACCTGTAGTCCCAGCTACTTGGGAGGCTGAGGCAGGAGAATCCCTTGAACCCTGGAGGTGAAGGTTGCAGTGAGCCAAGATCACACCACTATAGTCCAGCCTGGTGACAGAACGAGACTCTATCTCAAAAAAAAAAAGGCAGAGGTATATGGGATGAGGAGGAAGGGGAATCTGGCTGGATACTGCCTTCTTCTCCAGGGCTTCATTTAGTCATTGAGTTTTTGTTTTTGTTTTGTTTTACATTTACTAGTTTATTAGAAAGGATAGTACAAAGGAGATCAGTGGACAGAAGATGGATAAATACATAGGGAGAGGAGATGTGGAGCTTCCATGCCCTCTCTGGGAACCCAGCCCTTCAAGAGTCTCCACCTGTTCAGCTATCCAGAGGCTCCTGGCTGTTGACATTTTATGTTCAGTTTGCACTTCTCTTTCTCTTCTTTAGTGCCTGCAACTTCTCACCCACACTTTCAACAGAGAATTCAGCCAGGTGCATAGTAGCATCAGTGACTGTAAGGTAAGCACATTAAAGCTGTAATTTTTAGCCAGTGTGTTGATAACTGATTTCTCCACAGCAACCCAGATTACCTATTCCTGGTTTATGCTGGTTTTTGGCAGCTGGACACATGGGCATAGCATTGTATTTCAAAATGTATGACATACTATGCTGGTATTCATTCTGATTTTTCAGTCAGAACACTGACTTCTAAAGATAAAAGTATTCCTTTGTGTCTCTTAGAGTGATTAGAAGATGGGAAACGGGCGGGGCGCGGTGGCTCAAGCCTGTAATCCCAGCACTTTGGGAGGCCAAGGCGGGTGGATCATGAGGTCAAGAGATCGAGACCATCCTGGTCAACATGGTGAAACCCCGTCTCTACTAAAAATACAAAAAATTAGCTGGGCATGGTGGTGCGTACCTGTAATCCCAGCTACTCAGGAGGCTGAGGCAGGAGAATTGCCTGAACCCAGGAGGCGGAGGTTGCGGTGAGCCGAGATCGCGCCATTGCACTCCAGCCTGGGTAACAAGAGTGAAAATCCGTCTCAAAAAAAGAAGATGGGAAATATTTTGGCTTTTTCATGAATCCTTCGGAGGAGAATATTCCATAGGGAAGTAGTATGTTATTCTATGCCAGGGTACAAAGAAACCCTGAGGTTCTTGGTGGCATAAATTTTTATTGACTTTGACAAAGGGTGAGGTTAAACACTTGAGAATGTTTCTGTGTCATTCACTCAGTTCTAGTGAGCTTAACCTTGAATGCTCCAAGCTCATTCCTGCCTTGGGGTCTTTGCACACCTGCTATTTATTTGCCTGGAATTGCCTTTCTCTAGGTATTCCCATGGTTGGCTCCCCTCCCTCCCTCCCTCCCTCCCTTCCTTCCTTCCTTCCTTCCTTTTCCTTCCCTTTCCTTACTTTTCTTTCTTTTCTTTCTTTCTTTCTTTTTTTTTGAGACGGAGTTTTGCTTTTGCTCTGTTGCCCAGGATGGAGTACAATGGTGCAATCCTGGCTCACTGCAACCTCCACCTCCTGGGCTCAAGCGATTCTCCTCCCAAGTAGCTGGGATTACAGGCATGCACCACCACGCCCAGCCAACTTTTGTATTTTTAGTACAGGTAGGGTTTCACCATGTTGGCCAGGCTCATTTTGAACTCCTGATTTAGGTGATCCACCCACCTCGGCCTCCCAAAGCACTGGGCTTACGGGTGTAAACTACCACACCTGGCCTCTCTTGTTTTTCTACTCCATTATCACCTCCTGTGAGTGGATTCTGTTAACCACCGGGTAATAAATCTGACAGCTCTCTGAAATTTTTTACCCACCTCTCTTTCCTATTTTTTTTTCCCCTATAGCACTAATTACTACCTGATGCTTTTTTCTTTTCTTTTCTTTTTTTTTTTTTTTTTTTTTTTTTTTTTGGAGATCGAGTCTTGCTCCGTCGTCGCTTAGGCTGGAGTGCAGTGGCGCAATCTCAGCTTACTGCATCCTCCGCCTCCCGGATTTAAGCATTTCTTTTGCCTCAGCTTTTCAAGTAGCTGGAACTACAGGTGCGTGCCACTACGCCTGGCTAATTTTTTGTATTTTTAGTAGAGACAGGGTTTCACCGTGTTAGCCAGGATGGTCTCTCATCTCCTGACCTCGTGATCTGCCTGCCTCAGCCTCCCAAAGTGCTGGGATCACAGGCGTGAGCCACTGCACCTGGCCTATGTGATGCTTTTTAAAGTGTTTGTTGAGTGGTTTATTGTCTGTCTTAAGCTCCAGGGAAGTAAATATTCTGCCATGTTATTAGAACATTGCCTGGCACATGGAAGGTGCTCCATTCACATACATAAAGTTAACTTAATTCAGGGGCTGGGTGTGGTGGCTCATACCTGTAATCCTAGCACTTTGAGAGGCCAAAGTGAGATGATCACTTGAGGCCAGTAGGTTGATACCAACCTGGACAATATAGCAATACCCTATCTCTACAAAACATTTTGAAAAATTAGCCAAATGTGGTGGCATACACCTATAGTCCTAGCTACCCAGGAGGCCAAGGCAGGATTGCCTGAGCCCAAGAGTTTGAGGCTGTAGTGAGGTATGGTTGTGCCATTGCACCCCAGCCTGGGCAACAGTATTTTTTTGTCTCTTAATAATAATGGGCTGGGCGCGGTGGCTCACGCCTGTAATCCCAGGTACATCACCTGAGGTCTGGAGTTTGAGACCAGCCTAACAAACATGTTGAAACCCCATCTCTACTAAAAATACAAAACTAACCAGATGTAGTGATGCATGCCTGTAATCTCAGCTGCTCAGGAGACTGAGGCAGGAGAATCACTTGAACCTGGGAGGCAGAGGTTGCAGTAAACTAAGATCGTGCCATTGCACTCCAGCCTGGACAACAAGAGCAAAACTCCGTCTCAAAATGAAAATAATAATGTGGCTGGGTGCAGTGGCTGACACCTGTAATCCCAGCACTTTGGGAGGGTGAGGTGAATGGATCACTTGAGGTCAGGAGTTCGAGACCAGCCTGGCCAACATATAGTGAAACCCTGTTTCTACTAAAAAATACAAAAATTAGCTGGACATGGTGGTGCATGCCTATAGTCCCAGCTATCTGGGAAGCTGAGGCAGGAGAATTTCTTAAAACCAGGAGGTGGAGGTTACAGTCAGCTGAGATAGTGCCACTGCACTCCAGCATCGACAACAGAGTGAGACTCCATCTCTCAAAATAATAATAAAGCAGGAGAGGCTGGTCACAGTGGCTCACATCTGTAATCTTGCCAGTTTGTGAGGTCAAGGTCGATGTATCTCTTGAGGCCAAGACTTCAAGACCACTCTGGGCAACATGACAAGACCCCATCCCCACAAAAAATACAAAAATTAGTTGGGCGTGGTGGTGTGCACCTGTAGTCCCAGCTACTTAGGAAGCTGAGATGGGAGGATAACTTGAGTCCTGGAGGTTGAGGCTGTAGTGAGCCAACATCATACCACCTCACTCCAGCCTGGTAGACACAGCAAGTCCTTATCTTGAAAAAGAAAGTAATAGTAATAATAATGCAGGAGGGCAGTCGGAATATAAAAAACCAACCTTGCCTCTTTTATAAGTGTCTTGATTCTTAGTGTGGCACTTAGGCCATAAAGTATTTGTAGGCTTCTTTTCTTTCTTTTTAAAAACATTTTCACCAGTTGTGGTGGTACATGCTTGTAGTCCCAGCTACTCAGGAAGCACAGGAGGATCACTTGAGCCCAGGAGTTGGAGGCCGCAGGAAGCTAGGTTGCGTCACTGCACTCCAACCTAGGCAACGGAGCAAGGCCTTATCTCTTAAAATTTTATCTATGTATTTATTTATTGAGAAATTAATCATTGTACAATAGGCTTGTTTTCTTAAATGACCTTTTGAAACAAAATGTATCAAAGCAAGGCTCTGGTTGTTGAAACTCCCTATTTTTATTGTAAAGGCAGCTTTTTTCAGCTGAATGTAACTTGTAGTGTTCTGTTTGCTTCCAGTTGTCTGATATCTCTCCAATTGGACGGGATCCCTCTGAGTCCAGTTTCAGCAGTGCCACCCTTACCCCCTCCTCCACCTGCCCCTCTTTGGTAGACTCTAGAAGCAACTCTCTGGATCAGAAGTAAGTACCCAGATTTCACTGAGAGAAGCCAATTTAAGAACCAAGGAAAATGTCAATCTTCCTCTAGCTCAATGGTTCTCGACTGAAGGCATCATTTTGGAAATGTGTGGGAGCCTTTTTGGCTATCACGGTGACTGGAGAGGTGCCAGTTACTGGCATCTCTTCACATTGTAGTTTACTAACGTTCTGCATCCTCAGCTCATTGGTGAATGTCTTCATCCCTTTCTGCTAGTTTTGTCCTCCATTCCTACCCCTGCTTATCTCCCCAGTCATAATATCATAGGAAGTCCTACCTTGGGAAAAATATTTTGAAACTGTTTAGAAAAAAATATTTTGATGCCACTGCAAAATATGTAGGTAAGAAAAATAAAGACAAGGCCAGGTGAGGTGGCTCCCAGTGCTTTGAGATACCAAGGCGGGAGAATTGCTTGAGGCTGGGAATTTGAGACCAGCCTGGGCAACACAGCAAGATGCTGTCTTTACAAAAGATAATATAGGCATGGTGGCCTGTGCCTGTGGTCCCAGCTATACTCAGGAGGCTGAAGTGGAAGGATCTCTTGAATCCAGGAATTCAAGGTTGCAGTGAGGTTTTATTATTGCACCACGGCATTCCACCCTGGGCAACAGAGCAAGACCCTTTCCTTAGAGAAAGAAAAAGACAAATTTGGTCAGGCACGGTGGTTCACGCCTGTAATCCCAGCACTTTGGGAGGCTGAGGTGGGCAGATCACCTGAGGTCAGGAGTTCGAGAGCAGCTTGACCAACATGGAGAAACCCCGTCTCCACTGAATATACAAAAAAAAAGGCCGGGCGCCGTGGCTCAAGCCTGTAATCCCAGCACTTTGGGAGGCCGAGGCGGGTGGATCACAAGGTCAAGAGATCGAGACCAACCTGGTCAACATGGTGAAACCCCGTCTCTACTAAAAATACAAAAAATTAGCTGGGCATGGTGGCGCGTGCCTGTAATCCCAGCTACTCAGGAGGCTGAGGCGGGAGAATTGCCTGAACCCAGGAGGCGGAGGTTGCGGTGAGCCGAGATCGCGCCATTGCACTCCAGCCTGGGTAACGAACGAGCGAAACTCCATCTCAAAAAAAAAAAAAAAAAAAAAAAAAAAATTAGCCAGGCATGGTGGCGCATGCCTGTAATTCCAGCTACTCAGGAGGCTGAGGCAGGAGAATCGCTTGAACCTGGAAGGCAGAGGTTGCAGTGAGCCAAGATCGCACCATTGCACTCCAGCATAGGCAACAAGAGCCAAACTCCATCTCAAAAAAAAAAGACAATTTTAGCCTAGAATCCATGATTATCATGATAATCAATTCTTTGCAATGTACCCTCAAACTCTTGTGCATCTTTATCAATTATGCTCACCCGATATTATCCACCTATCTTATTGTACCAACACTGACACAGGCAAAGGTGGCTGGAGAATATAACACAACCAAGTCATTTCATTAAATTTAGGATGCCACAGACTGTAGGGACTATTTTATATACTACTAAGAAGAAAAAGCATTGGCTGGGAACGGTGGCTCATGCCTGTAACCCCAGTACTTTGGGAGGCCAAGGCAGCTGGATCACCTGAGGTCAGGAGTTTAAGACCAGCCTAACCAACATGGTGAAACGCTGTCTCTACTAAAATACAAAAATTATTCAGGTATGGTGGCACATGCCTGTAATCCCAGCTACTTGGGAGGCTGAGGCAGGAGAATCACTTGAACCTGGGAGGCGGAAGTTGCAGTAAGCTGAGATTGTGCCATTGCACTCCATTTGAATCCCAATTTAAGAAATGGTGGCTGAGTGTGATAGCTCATACCTGTAATTCCAGCACTTTGTGGGGCTGAGGATGGAGAATTGCTTCAGCCCACAAATTTGAGACCAGCCTGGGCAACATAGACCCTCATCTCTAGAAAAAACAAATAGAATAGTTGGGCATGGTGGCATGCACCTGTGATTCCAGCTACTCAGGAGGCTGAGGTGGGAGAACTGTTTGAGCCTGGGAAGTCGAGGCTGCAGTGAACCATGATTGTACCACTGCACTCCAGCCTGAGTGACATAGCAAGACCCTCTCTCAAAAAAAAATCAGCCAGGTATAGGGGCACGAACCTGTAATCCCAGCTACTGGGAAGGCTGAGGCAGGAGGATTGCTTGAACCTGGGAGGTGGAGGTTGCATTGACCCAAGATTGTGCAGCTGCATGCCAGCTCAGATAACAGAGTGAGACTCTATTTCAAAAAAAATAATGATAAAGTATAAAACATTTTAAAATTGGCTTTTTAAAATTAGTGAGATACAGTTAATTATGCTAGACTGGAGAGCGCTAGAGAGGTGCTAGCTACTGGCATCTCTTTACATTGTAGCTTACTAACCTTCTGCATCCTCAACTCATTGATGACTCTCTTCTTCATCCCTTTCTGGATGAAGTTTTGTCCTCCATTCCTACCCAGATATAAAGTCTGATACAATACAGAGTGTAGGAATTTATTTCCCCCACAATAGTGACAAGGGCTGGTCCAGGTCAGTGGTGCAGTTCTGCTCTGCACGGCCATTCAGGCTCTTTCCATTTGTTTGCTTTCTCTGGCATTTTCTAAAGCAGTGGCCCTCTGAGACTTCAGTGTACATCATCATCTCCTGGGAGGCTTATTAAAGCACCCATGGCTCAACCCCACCCAGAGTTTCTCATTCTGTAGGTCTGGCTTGGAGTCTAAGAATTTGAGTTTCTGAGTTTCCCAGGTAAAGCTGCTGCTGCTGGCCAGGAGCACACTTTGAGAAACATCACTTTTGGTGTAGCCATGGGACTAAAAAGAAACATAAGGGAATAGAGTTCATATTCCAGATAATGTATGTGTTCAGAGGGCTTTAATACAGGCAGAGAGACTGTGACTTAGTAGTCATCAGTGATCAATTTCCTTTCATAACTTTAGAAGGATGACACCAGTTGAATTCAGAGTTTACTTTCTGAAGCCAGCTTGTCTCCTCAGCTGAGCTGTCTGAAATTCAAGTTTGCAGCTGGGGTTTAGGGAGAGGCATTGTGTGTTCCTCCCAGTGAGACAGTACTCAGTACGCTTTGATCATAACTGATACTCTTGTTACCCTTTTCTTTCTAATCTCTCTCTTTTAAAGGACCCCAGAAGCCAATTCCCGGGCCTCTAGTCCCTGCCCAGAATTTGAACAGTTTCAGATTGTCCCAGCTGTGGAAACGCCCTATTTGGCCCGAGCAGGAAAGAATGAATTTCTCAATCTTGTTCCAGATATTGAAGAAATTAGACCAGGGTGAGTACTATATTGATCAGGAATGCCAGCTGTAAGAAACAAATCAACAGGAAGAATTGACTGGCTAGCTCTTCTCTATGGGGCCTATATTGTAGTCTGATGCAGGTTGAGTCTGTGGTGAGAGGGCTGGCCTGGGTTTCTCCAGTTGGATCTCATGATACATCTCCACCCTGGCATAGCATGTTGCCCTGGCACGGTTTTGCTCTTTTGCTGTATTACTTTGGCAGATAAGATGGGAGGCCAAATAGGTCATTTGCCTGTTTTGTTGAATCTAAGGACTTGGCCTAGGTGTGATGTATTTTGATGGTCCTTAGTTCATGATCATTGTCTTGTGAGAAACTAAATTTCTGCCATACTGTCCTTTTTAGCTCAGTGGTCTCTAAGAAGGGATACCTGCATTTCAAGGAGCCACTTTACAGTAACTGGGCTAAACATTTCGTCATCGTCCGTCGCCCTTATGTCTTCATCTATAACAGTGACAAAGACCCTGTGGAGCGTGGGATCATTAACCTGTCCACAGCACAAGTGGAGTACAGCGAGGACCAGCAGGCCATGGTGAAGGTCTGTTCTCCCTGTCTTGGTTTTTTATCACCACATACGTCCTTCCCTTTTGAGTTCTGAACTCTCTGTTATGTAATGTGAAATTTCCCCTTTCTTTCTGATCTTGAACTTCCTGTGTGGTGTGCTCTATGCCTTGGGAATGTGGCAGGGCAGTCCCCATTGCTGTCTCTGTAGTAACTTTCTTGTCTGCCTGCATTTCTTTCAGACACCAAACACCTTTGCTGTCTGCACAAAGCACCGTGGGGTCCTTTTGCAAGCCCTCAATGACAAAGACATGAATGACTGGTTGTATGCCTTCAACCCACTTCTCGCTGGCACAATACGGTAAGAAGTCTTGCTCTGTCTCCCTGAAGTGCAGTGGTGTGATCTTGGCTCACTGTAGCCTCCACTCCCTGGTTCAAGTGATTCTCCTGACTCAGCCTTCCCAGTAGCTGAGTCTACAGGCATGCTTTATCATGCCTGGCTAATTTTTGTATTTTTTGTATAGGCAGGGTTTCACCATGTTGGCCAGGCCGGTCTTGAACTCCTGACCTCAAGTGATCTGCCCGCCTCGGCCTCCCAAAGTGCTGGGATTACAGGTGTGAGCCACTGTGCCCAGCCTAGAAGTTATTCTATGTTTTCTCTCTCTCTCTGGCTTTTGGCTTCAGAGATATCAGCATAAATAGGAAAGGAAGTATTTTTCAAATAAATTTAAAAGAGAGGAGGGACAGGAGTGTAAATCGGTTGTGGGGTGGTAATGAGGCCTCTGCACCTCATAAGACATCATGATGTTCTGAACCGCCAGGGAGACTGGTCACACATGTGCACCGATTATTTTCCTTCTTTGTCTTTTTGTTCTCAAGAGGTCTGCAGATGGGGTCCAGGGGACAGAGTAAAGGGAGGACAGTGAGAACCTCAGTGGTCTCCCAACCTCCAGCCCTGAGATTCAGCCTCAGGTTCTCTAAGGGTGTGTGTCACTGGGTCCCAGAGTAGAGATCCTAGAGGC
Organism: Saimiri boliviensis; assembly: GCF_048565385.1. Lineage (NCBI taxonomy): Eukaryota > Metazoa > Chordata > Mammalia > Primates > Cebidae > Saimiri > Saimiri boliviensis. The sequence continues at coordinate 9,322,822 of NC_133459.1, forward strand.
CTAGGCCTGTGGTGCCAAATAGCAAGAGGCTCCAGGAGGGAGCCTCAGAGGGAGAGGACTGTGAGGGGGGCAACACTTAAACCCAGACTTCTAACCCTGCCTCCCCGTTTGTCCCCCATAGGTCAAAACTTTCCCGCAGATTCCCGAGCCAGCCGAAATACTGACTCTGCCGAGTGCCCTCACTCGCCTTCGAGAGATAAAGGAAGCGTTACCTCTCATTTCTCTTTGTGATTCTTGATGGTGACTCTTGTATGTAATCCTGTGGCTTAACTACTTTCTCCCTCCTTGTCCAGCACTTTTCTAGCTCTCCTGTTCCCCATCTCCATTGCTCTGTACTCTTATTTTTCCTGTGCTGAGAATCTTGTTAGTAGCATGTGGCCTAACAAAAGGAAAAAAATATTTTTTAAAACACACACACACAAACATAAAACCCTGAGGGGATCTGCTGAATCTCCAAATTACTGTGGGTGTACTTTGGCTTCCTTTTGTATGGTAGGTCCCCATCATGACCACCTCTGATGTCTGTGCTGCTGTCACCAGACACCTTTGTCTGTTTTTCAAGACAACATAATACTTTTTTTCCTTTTCTCTATTTGTGATATCACTTTAATTTTTCTTGGGTGGCTTAGAGACTAAGGGAGGAGACATCTGACCTTTTTAGAACCTGAGAGGAAAAAAAATCTTTTTTCCCCCTCTGTCTCTTTTTGTCATGGCTCATCCCTGCATTTCTAGTCAGGGGAAAGTGGCAGTGAGCATAGAACTGGGACAGTTACATTCTGAGTCAAAGTTGGGGCTTTTTTAGAGTGTGATTATGGGATTTTTAGTTACTGGTAGAGAGAGGAGAAGAGAGGCTTTTCAGTGGGCCTGGGACAGTGGCTGCTGTTGACGTCATGTGAAGGGAAATGCAAGGGATGCTTCTGGTGGATTTCTGGGGACCCCAGGGTTTAGCTGTGAGCCATGAAGGGGCCCCAGGCAGTGGGATTCTTGTAGCTCCTCGGCAGGAATTCTTGCCCACTGTTTTTTCTCTGTTAGGAGGGAGGTTCTTTTCTAGGAGTTTCTCAATTCTGTTCTTGGCGTTAGTGATGGTGGTGGTACAGTTGGAATTAATGCCATATCATACACAAGTGTTCCACAAGGCGGGAGTGTTTCACTTTCTGGTGATAAACTTGATGGTCATTGTTATGATTAAGATAATGCTGAGTAGACCGGGCATGGTGGCTCACGCTATAATGCCAACACTCTAGGAGGCCAAGGTGAGTGAATCACCTGAGGTCGGGAGTTAAAGACCAGCCTGACCAACATGGTGAAACCCCGTTTCTACTAAAAATACAGTTAGCCGGGTGTGGTGGCGGGCACTTGTAATCCCAGCAATTCGGGAGGCTGAGGCAGGAGAATTGCTTGAACCCGGGAGATTGAGGTTGCAGTGAGTGGAGATCGTACCACTGTACTCCAGCCTGAGTGACAGAGTGAGACTCCTTCTTGAAAAAGAAAAGATAATGCTGAGTAGTGACCTTATGATTGTTATAACTCCCTTCGATCAAAGAAATGTCACTTTCAAATGTAAACTTGGAAGTCTCCCTCTGAATTCAGCAGTCATTTTCATTGATGCTTGTCAAATTGAAGATGCTTTCAGTGATGCTTCTCTATACTCATAAATAAGCAAATGTGGCAGGCTTTCCTTTCTGGATCCCAGGATTAAAACTCACCCCAATCACTACTCCAAACAAAACAAAATATGCCCAGGGGGCACGGGTGAGCCGTCCAGGAAGTCTGGGCCCAGGATTCGTTGCTTGTCCCCTGCTGTCTCACCCCTCTTTGTTACTGGCTCTTCCCCATCTGGTGTGGAAGCACTGCCCAGGGAGAAAGGAATAAGCTTACTGCAGGACAGACCAGGTCATCTGGCTCTCAGAGACTGTCAGAGAAGATGATTCTTTCTCTTTCAGCTGCCACTAAGTTTTCCAGGATGAGAGGGGGCAAAAAAAGCCTCCAGGTGACTTCATTTGCTTTGCCAGTTGTCTTGGGATTGTTTCATACAATCCTTTATTTCCCTTGCTCAGACTTCTCTGTTTTACCATCGCTCAGGCATTCAGGAAAGTGTCTGCTCACTCCCACTTGCTGAGGTCCTTGGCCTTGAGGTTGCTGACTCTTAGGCGATAGGCAGCTGGATTACTTTCCGCTTCAGGCAGCAAAGGCCAGGGGCTCACACGCCTCTGCAGAGTTGTTGCTAGGGAGACTTGTGTCATCATCTACAGTCTTTTTTCTGACTTCCTAGTTGGGCTCATCTCTGAAGAACAGGTCTCCCAACTTCTGTTATTTTCTCTGCCTTTTGAAGAAGAGGAAAAGTTAATCGTGGAGAGAGAAAGGAGAGGGTAGAATCACAGGCTGGTTCTGTACCTGAAATGTGACCAGCGGAAACTCTATGGCGGATTTTTTTTTTAACTTTCTTTCTCCTGTTAAAACATAGGTCACTAACTGTGATGTTATTTGTTTTCTAAGTGAGATGTGAGATTTTTAAATGTAGTTAGAAGTTTCTTCATTGTCTGATGGACACAATATGCCCTTCTGGTGTATACTCAAACCAGCAGGATCTGTTGGTGCTTAGAGGTGGCTGCCTGGACTGGAATTAAATCTAATTTCGGCGAAATGAAGATGGAATTTAAAGGTCACTTTTAAAATTAAGTCATTGATGCTGCTGTTACAGAGTGTGACAGGATCCATGTCTGTGACACAGGACGGTGGAAGCCTGAGAGAGAGTGAAATTATGTGATATACTGAAATGACTTTTGTTTTTCTTCTAACTCAAAACAAAACTGGTTGGAAAGTCTTCGCTTTGGAAGTGTCAGACGTTAGACAGGCCAAACTGGACTGTCTGTTCATAGCATGCCCAGATAAAAAGGCCTCTTAGGGACCCGGAGGGAGCAGAATGGTTGTGTCCTGCATGTCTCTATCCTCTGGAGAGCCCCTGCTGTGGCTGGGAGGTGCAAACAGCCCCTGTTGGCCCCTAGCACATGCAGATTGGGTGCAACCTTTCCCAACAGAACCATCCCTGCTTTGAAGCTCTGAGAGAAGATTTATGGCAGGAACTGTTTGTGAGGCTCTAGCTGTTGCTGTTGTGGTGGGAAAGTTAAGAAACTCAGCCCTTAAGGAAACTACCTTTATTTATTTATTTTCTTAAAGCACGCCTTTAAACAAGCAAAAAGTTTAAAAGGAAGAAAGAATTATTATGCAAATTCAGAGAAATTAGTGCTAGTTAAAACTAATCTCCTCCTTCTCTTCTCTCATCCTCCTTTCTCCCGCCAAAGCAAAATATGGCCTCACTACCAACCCCAGACCAGTGATCAGATCATCTCTGTCTGTGTGCCCGCCTGGGAGTCAGTCAGCGCTCAGGCCAGGACTGTGCAGGGCCAGCCAGCCCATGCGCTAGTCAGGAGCACAGGCCAGGGCTGTCTGTGGCAGCGGCTGGGCACCTGAGCCCCAGCTCATTGTTAAATATGCTGATGGCAAGGGGCAATGGAGTGAGGGTTCCCAACTAAGAACCACTATTATTTGATATTTTTCCCCTTCAGTCACATAGAGTTCAGATAACTGCACCTATTTTTATGGATTTTTCAGCTCATTTCAGATGAAAGAATTGTAAACTGTCTCTTGGGATCTAAAAACAAGGTGACTTTTCCTGGCACATATTCCAAAGCAAAGACTTTGTTGCCTGCTGCTTATTGTCTAATTTACAGGGATATTTAATTGTGTCGGGTCTATGTATATTTATACAGCTATACTTACTTGCACAGTGGATTGGCAGAGAAAGGATTCTCCAGTGTGCATACCCATCGGTACTTTTTCTGCATTTCTCTCATGCTGTGTCCTGCCCGGGTTCCAATGGACAGTAAGCAGGGCTTGTTTGTTTGACTTGGGTCTTTCAGTTTTCCTTTTGGTTCTCTTTTAAAAATGTGATTGTTAACCTGTTCCTTAAAAAGAAGATTCAGCTGGGCACAGTGGCTCATGCCTGTAATCCCAGCACTTTGGGAGGCTGAGGCAGGTGGATCACCTGAGGTCAGAAGTTTGAGACCAGCCTGGCCAACATGGTGAAACCCTGTTTCTACTAAGAATACAAAAAAGTAGCCAGGGGTGGTGGTAGGCGCCTGTAATCCCAGCTGCTCGGGAGGCTGAGGCAGGAGAATAGCTTGAACCCAGGGGGTAGAGGCTGCAGTGAGCCGAGATTGCACCATTGCACTGGACTCTTGTCTCAAAAAAAAAAAAAAAAAGAGAAGAAAAGAACAGTTTCACTGCTGCTCTCAGAAGGTTTGCTGGATGTGTTTACGTAGGACTCTAACTTGTGTGCACTACATTGTCCACCAGTGATTCACCCTGGTGTGTGGCCAGACCACGACTGTGTAGCAGGAATGTTTTAATTTGTGCTTCCTTAGTAAATTGAAATATCAGCCGAGAGATTATTTGCTGCTGCTGTTCAAAAGGCCATTTATGAAGTTAGTATTTAAGCCCCATAAAATCTTTAAAAAGCCTCCAGTCATTTAAAGTAAGAAATCAGAGTTGCTATAAAATTCATGTAAAAAACTGACAGCCAAACGACTGTGCTCAGACGGAAAGTCTGAGCTGAGGTTGGTCTCTTGCCAAACCCTGGTTGTTGTGTATTGTTTTTCATGTCTTCGAGTTAATTTTTTTTCATTCTGCCTATTCTGCCATCAGTTCACCTGAGGAGTCCATCAGGCTTCTTGTATTTAAGGCATCGTCTTAGATTCTGTGGCTCTAAAGTACTTGTCTGTTGAGATTTCAAGTCTCTTGTCGCCATCCTCACACATGACAACAAAACTCATAATGCATAAGTGGCCTTTTTGAACCAAGACTTTGCAAATTGACCTCTCCCCAGTGAAGGAGTTGAGCACATTAGCAACAATGTACATTATTAATTTTGGATTTTCATTTTCATGTTTTATTTTGTAAATATTATCTGATGTTTGGAGCTTGAGTATACAGATTGTAAATATAGTTCTTGTATTTGTACTAATTCTGATTCTTTTGCTGTATAGCCTTAGATGTGCAACGCAGACATTATCTAACTGTGTATGGTAACCTTGCATCACAGAACTATTAGTGAACGAGGTAAAAATAATAAAAGTACAACCAGTGCATCAGAAGGCTCTCAGTGTGCATTTATTCTTGCACCCCTTGAAAGGTAATTACACAAAGATGTCTTGACTTGTAAAGATGATACCTTTCTAAGACAGAAGTCATGATATCACCACTTACGTGTTCCTTTCTGATATTCAAAATGGTAGTTTTTATATAACCAAGAAAGCTAATAATGGTGCTATTTCTTTAAAAGCACTTTTCTCACAAAGATGTAAGTGGTTGTTTTAGATGGAAGATTTGTTGTTTTTCTCCTGAAGCCTCCTTATATGCCTTCTAGTAATTCCATAGTGTTGTGTTGGTTTTGTTTTTTTTCCTTTTGAGATAGAGCCTTGTTCTGTCACCCAGGCTGGAATGCAAAGGAGCAATCTTGGCTCACTGCAACCTCCACTTCCTGGGTTCAAGTGATTCTTCTGCCTCGGCCCCCTGAGTAACTGGGATCACAGGGGTGCACTAACACGCCTGGCTCATTTTTGTATTTTTATTTTTATTATTATTATTATTATTTTTAATTTTTTTTTTTTGAGACGGAGTTTCGCTCTTGTTACCCAGGCTGGAGTGCAATGGCGCGATCTCGGCTCACCGCAACCTCCGCCTCCTGGGCTCAGGCAATTCTCCTGCCTCAGCCTCCTAAGTAGCTGGGATTACAGGCACGCGCCACCACGCCCAGCTAGTTTTCTGTATTTTTAGTAGAGACAGGGTTTCACCATGTGGACCAGGATGGTCTCGATCTCTCGACCTCGTGATCCGCCCGCCTCGGCCTCCCAAAGTGCTGGGATTACAGGCTTGAGCCACCGTGCCCGGCTTTATTATTATTTTTTGAGATGAGTTTCACTCTTGTTGCCCAGGCTGGAGTGCAATGGCATGATCTCAACTCACCTCAACCTCCACCTCCCCAGTTCAAGTGATTCTCCTTCCTCAGCCTCCTGAGTAGCTGGGATTACAGGTGTCCGCCACCACACCTGGCTAATTTTTAAAATATTTTTAGTAGAGACGGGGTTTCACCATGTTGACCAGGATGGTCTCGATCTCTTGACCTTGTGATCCACCCTCCTCGGCCTCCCAAAGTGCTGGGATTACAGGCTTGAGCCACCGCGCCCGGCTAGAACCACCTGTCTTAAAAAATAATAATAATAATAAGGCCAAGTGTGGTGGCTTACACCTGTAATCCCAGCACTTTGAGAGGCTGAGGCAGGAGGATCACTTGTAGCCAGAGTTCAAAACCAGCCTGGCAACTTAGTGAGCCCCTATCTCTACAAAAAAAAAAAAATTAACTGGGCAGAGTAGTACATACCTGTTGCTCCAGCTACTCAGAAAGCTGAGGTGAGAGGATCCCTTGAGCCCAGGAGTTTGAGGCTGCAGTTAGCTATGATGATGCCACAGCACTGGCGTCTGGGTGACAGAGCAAGACCCTGTATCAAAAAAAAAAAAAAAAAAAAAAAAGAGCTGGGCATACTGGCATGTGTCTGTAAATTCCAGCTATTTGAAAGGCATCATTTCATACAGATGGCTCTGACCCCAGGAGTTCCAAACCAGCCCAGGCAACAGGGCAAGACCCTGTCTCAAAAAAAAAAAAAAAAAAAAAAAAAGAAAGAAAAAAAAAGTACTCTTTCTACCTAAAATATATTCAGGCCATGTGAGTTCAGCTACAAGAATTATGTAGTGAGTGAGTGTCAGAGCTGGGATTTTTAAATCTGCCCTAACTGATACGTTGCTTTACACACCCTCTTACGTAAGTCAAACAAGGATTCCACCCTGGGACATGTGCATAGAGGACTGTTTCTGTAGAACTTGAGCTCATGCTCTGATTTGGGATTTGGGGAGTTAGGGCAAGCCAGAAGGTTTTTCTGGTGGATAATAATGTGTGTTGACTTTCTCAGGCATTTTAAGCGAAGCACTTGAGTTTCTAAAAACTGAAAGCTAAAAGTCAGCATGACACAGCTGTAGCAAGCCCTGGCTGGATTCTGTTCATCCCCAGGGGAAGACTCGCCTTTGTTCCAGCCCTGCCCTCCTAAGCCAGTTTGCTGATTTTCCAGCAATTCTGGGAAGCAATAGTTTTTGCTGCTGCTGAGAACCTTAACACAGAAATGGAAAGTTTGTGTAGCATGTAACATTATTAGAAGGGAAAGAAAGGACTATATGATTAGATACATACTGATTTTATGCAATATGTTTGCATAAAATGAGGTCTCCCGTGGTAACTTGGTGAAAGTGTCACATTGACTCAGCATAATTTCTCCCGTTGCTGAATCTCAGACTAGAGCAATCAATTTGTTCCTGCAATAAAGTCTGAGTTCCTTGTAACTCAGCCTCATAGAAAGAGGAAGTAGTTGCAACAAAGTTAAAAGGGATGCCTGTTACCAAGGTTCTCTTAAGGGAGCCATTGTGTAAAGTCCTACTTGTGAAATTTCTGCAAGTACTGTTTGTTCTCCAAAACCCAGCTTCCCATCGAAGGTCAATTAAGTGTCTCTAAAATGCAGAGATCCCCAGGTTCACTGGGAACACAGTCACTTAGAGTATCCATGACCATGTCCTGCTAAACCTATTGTGAAACAATGCCGGGCTCAGCCCTAGCAGGTAGACTTGGGTTAAAGTTCACCTGTGCCACTAACTAGCTGGAAGTGCAACTTCTCTGAGCCAAGTTTCTTTGTCACATTAGAGAATATTAATAATGGCATATGAAAATTGTGCAGCAGTCTGAAGTTTGCAAGGAACTTTCATGGACATTAGCTCATTTTGCGGTGCCCACCCTGGGAAGGAATCGGGACCGGCAGGCAGTGGCATCCCACTCGTCAAGCAGCCTGAGAATTGCTGTAAGCCTCTGGGGCAGGGCAGAAGTTTGAGGAGGCTCTCAGACCTTTGGTCCTTTTTTGGAGACATACTGATCTCGGCTCACTGCAACCTCTGCCCCCACTGGGTTCAAGCAATTGTGCCTCAGCCGCCCGAGTAGCTGTGACTACAGGGCGCACCACCACGCCCAGCTAATTTTTGTATTTTTAGTAGAGATGGGCTTTCAGCCTATTAGCCGTGGCTGGAATCAAACTCCTGACTTCAGGTGATCCTCCCACCTTAGCCTCCAAAGTGCTGGGACTACAGGCGTAAGACACCGCGCCCGGCCCTTTCATCCTTTTTATTGAGGCTTCTCTACATTTTCTGATCCTCAGTCTCCTTACTTGCTATAAGGCGGAGGTCCCAAATCCACCTGCCTGTGAAATGCACTTGCCTGTGAAAGACAAGTGCCAGCAGAGGCAGCACCCAGCACAGATATGTTACTGTAGCATGCCTGTGCTCAGGGCCTTCAGTAAAAGCCCACAGACCCTGACTACTTTCTGGTGGACTCAGGAGGAAGTCCTTAACTACAGACAAAAGGATAATGGTGGTGCTGTGGATGGCCTGCTGGCTGTTGAAGTGTGAAGAGAATACAGAATGCCCTCTACAAAAATAAGCATAAAATTGGAAAAAACATGTATCAAAACATTTCAAGGTTCTGGAAATCAGCCAAAGTCAGGCAAATTAAGAAGCATTTATTCTTGGAAAAAAAACTGGCTGGGCGCGGTTGCTTATGCCTGTAATCAATCTCCCAGCACTTTGGGAAGCCAAGGTGGGGAGATTGCTGGAGGCCAGGAATTCAAGGCCAGCCTTTGCAACAAAGCAAGACCCTGTCTCTACAAAAAATAATAATGAACAATAAAAAGAAAAAGTGGCTCAGCCGGGCGCGGTGGCTCAAGCCTGTAATCCCAGCACTTGGGGAGGCTGAGGCGGGTGGATCACGAGGTCAAGAGATCTCTTGATCACGAGGTCAAGAGATCGAGACCATCCCGGTCAACATAGTGAAACCCCGTCTCAACTAAAAATACAAAAAAAAAATTAGCTGGACATGGTGGCACGTGCCTGTAATCCCAGCCACTCAGGAGGCTGAGGCAGGAGAATTGCCTGAACCCAGGAGGCGGAGGTTGCGGTGAGCCGAGATCGAGCCATTGCACTCCAGCCTGGGTAACAAGAGCAAAAACTCCGTCTCAAAAAAAAAAAAAAACAAGAAAAAGCGGCTCATGCCTGTAATCCCTGCACTTTGGGAGGCCGAGGTGGGTAGATCACCTGAGGTCAGGAGTTCGAGACCAGCCATGCTAATATGCTGAAACCATCTCTACTAAAATTACAAAAAAAAAAAAAAAAAAAAAAAAGTCAGGCATGGTTGTGCATGCCTATAATCCTGGCTACTTGGGAGACAGGAGACTCGCTTGAACTTGGGAGGCACAGTTTGTGGTGAGCTGAGATCACATCACGTCCCTCCAGCCTGGGCAATAAGAGTGAAACTCCGGCCAGCCCGGTGGCTCAAGCCTGTAATCCTAGCACTTTGGGAGGCTGAGGCGGGTGGATCACAAGGTCGAGAGATCGAGACCAACCGGGTCAACATGGTGAAACCCCGTCTCTACTAAAAATACAAAAAAAAATTAGCTGGGCATGGTGGCGCGTGTCTATAATACCAGCTACTCAGGAGGCTGAGGCAGGAGAACTGCCTGAACCCAGGAGGCGGAGGTTGCAGTGAGCCGAGATCGCGCCATTGCACTCCAGCCTGGGTAACAAGAGCGAAACTCCGTCTCAAAAAAAAAAAAAAAAAAAAAAAAAGTGAAACTCCATATCACACAAAAAAAGAAAGAAAAAAGAAAAGTGCTAGGTAATAGAAGCAGAGATCTGCAGCCCTCTTGCCTGAGACTGCTGTCAGTACTGGTCCCCTTCTCCCCAACCCCTCTCCATTGGCAAGAACAGTCTTACCACGTCGGACTTGGGGTAAACTTGATTGCGTTTGTGGGTAACAGGGCTGGGATATTTGGGACAGAGGAGAAGTGTACTTTTTTATCAGCTAAAAGTAGCAAACTTGTTGAGAAGTGAATGGGAAAAAAAAACCCACAGCTTACTAGCCTGAGATCTCAATTAGCACACTAGCTAGAAATTTCAGAGGAGACTCTGGAAATGAGAATGCCACAGAAGGATTAGACAGGGCCTCAGCATGTCGCTGGCCGGCTGGAAAACCAGCCATGTACACAGATGAGACTTCAGAAAGCCCTATAGAAATTAAAAGCAAAAGGAGAACCTGGTGCAGTGACTCATACCTGTAATCCCAGCACTTTAGGAGGCCAAGGTGGGCGGATCACCTGAGGTCAGGAGTTCAAGATCAGCCTGGCTAACACATCAAAAACCCATCTCTACTGAAAATACAAAAATTAGCCAGGCATGTTAGTGCACACCTGTAATCCCAGTTACTCAGGAGGACGAGGTAAGAGAATCACTTGAATCCAGGTAGCGAAGGTTGCAGTGAGCCAAGATCGCTTCGCTGCACTCCATCCTGGGCGATAGAGTGAGACTCTATCTCAAAAAAAAAAAAAAAAAGAAAAGCCAAGGGAGGCCGGGTGTGGTGGCTCACACCTGTGATCTCAGCACTTTCTGAGGCCAAGGCGGGTGGATCACCTGAGGTTAGGGGCTCTAGACCAGCCTGGCCAACACGGTGAAAACCTGTCTCTATTAAAAATACAAAAAATTAACCAGGCATGGTGGCAGGCATCTGTAATCCCAGCTACTCGGGAGGCTGAAGCAGGAGAATCACTTAAACCCGGGAGGCAAAGGGAGAGATCGCACCATTGCACTCCAGCCTGGGCAATAAGAGTGAAACTGTCTAAAAAAAAAAAAAAAAAAACGCCGAGGGAGACATAAGAACTAGGTGATCCCTGAATGCACAGCCAACCCACACAGTGGGCCAAAGTCTCTGAGCACAGCCTCTTCCCAAATCTGTGGCTACTAAGTTATGGAGACACAAGGCAACCCTCAGGAAGTCAAGCTAAAAACTGAAGAAAAAAAACTGGGTGTGGTAGCTCACACCTGTAATCCCAGCATTTTGAGAGGCCAAGGGGGAGGATTGCTTGAGTCCAGGAGTTTGAGACCAGCTTGGGCAACATAGACAGATCTTGTCTCTAATTAAAAAAAAAAAAAAAAAAAAAAAAAAGCCAGGCATGGTGGTGTGCACCTGTAGTCCCAACGGCTCGGGAGGTTGAGATGGGAGGCTTGCTTAAGTTCAGGAGGTTGAGACTGCAGTGAACTATGATTACAACATTGCACTCCCGCCTGGGTGACGGAGTGAGTCCCTGTGTCACTGAGCTGGGTGTGGTGGCTTACGCCTGTAATCCCAGCACTTTGGGAGGCCAAGGTAGGCAGATCACTTGAGGTCAGGAGTTTGAGACCAGCCATGGCCAACATAGTGAAACCCTGTCTTTGCTAAAAATACAAAAATTCGCTGAGCATGGTGGCACATGCCTGTAATCCCAGCTACCCAGGAGGCTGAGACAGGAGAATTGCTTTAACCTGGGAGGTGTAGGTCGCAGTGAGCCAAGATCACACCACTGCACTTCAGCCTGGGCAACAGAGTGAAACTCCATCTCCAAAAAAAAAAAAAGTCTGTAACAGAGTGCACCCACACATTGAAATAAGAGTTCTAGAAGGAAAGAAGATAAAGGGAAGAAAAAAATATTGGAAGGTTTTGTGGCCAAAACTCCCTAAATATTTCAAAGGACACTAATTTACTAAATTAACTCTGTGAGCCCCAATAGGATAACCACAAAAAGATCCACATCATCAAACTGCTGAGAACTAACTGAAAGGGACAGTTTTCAAAACAGAAAAACAACTCATGCACAGGAGAATGGCAATATGATTAACGGTTGACTATTCTGGCCAGGCAAAGTGGCTCACACCTATAATTCCAGCACTTTGGGATGCTGAGGTGGGAGGATCACTTGAGCCCAGGAGTATGAAACCAGTTTGGGAAACATAGGGAGACCCTGTCTCTACAAAAAAATTAAAAATTATTCAGGCATGGTGGCATGAACCTGTAGTCCCACCCATTTGGGGAGCTGAAATGGGAGGATTGTTTGAGCCCAAGAGGTTGAGGCTGCAGTGAGCTGTGATTACACCACTGCACCCCAGCCTGGGCAGCAGAGAAACACCCTGACTCTGAAAAAAAAAAAAAAAAAGTTGACTGCTCATCAGAAACAGTAAAGGTCCAAAGCCACTGCAATGAATATTCAAAGTGCTGAAAGGAAAAAACAGCAATCACGCAATAATTTTTATATCCAGCAAAACTAGCCTTCAAAAGTGAGGGTGAGGCAGGGCCCAGTGGCTCACACCTGTACTCCCAGCAGTGTGGGAGTCTGAAGCAGGAGGATTGCTTGAGCCCAGGAGTACAGACTAGCCTGGGCAACATGGTGAGATCCCATCTCTACAGAAAAAATTAAAAATTAGCCAGGCAGGGTGGCATGTACCTGTGGTCCTAGCTACTTGGGAAGCTGAAGTGGGAGAACTGCTAGAGCCCACAAGGTTGGAATTGAAGTAAGCCATATTGATACCACAGCACTCCAGACTGGGTGACAGACCAAGACCCTGTTCAAAAAAAAAAAAAAAAAGTATGAAATAAAGGCATTCTGAGGCCAGGCGCAGTGGCTCACACCTGTAATCCCAGCACTTTGGGAGGCCAAGACGGGTGGATCATGAGGTCAGGTAATTGAGACCATCCTGGTCAACATGGTGAAACCCCGTCTCTACTAAAAATACAAAAAATTAGCTGGGCATGGTGGCACGTGCCTGTAATCCCAGCTACTCAGGAGGCTGAGGCAGGAGAATTGCCTGAACCCAGGAGGCGGAGGTTGCGGTGAGCTGAGATCGCGCCATTGCACACCAGCCTGGGTTACAAGAGCGAAACTCGGTCTCAAAAAAAAAAAAAAAAAAAAAAAGGCATTCTGAGATTTTTAAAAAGTGAGAATAAGAGAATTATTGCTAACAGACCTGTCCTAGAAGAAGTACTAAAGGAAGTCCTTCAGCCTAAAATAAAAGGGTAATAGAACACTATCTTGGATTTACCAGAAGGAATAGAGCACTAGAATAATAAAGGCAGCTAAATGTAAAACACTATATATTTCTTTTTTACACTTTATATTTTTCTCTCTTTTTATTTTATTTATTCTATTCATTTATTTATTTATTTTTAAAGATGGGGTTTCACCGGGCGCGGTGGCTCAAGCCTGTAATCCCAGCACTTTGGGAGGCCGAGGCGGGTGGATCACAAGGTCAAGAGATCGAGACCGTCCTGGTCAACATGGTGAAACCCCGTCTCTACTAAAAATACAAAAAATTAGCTGGGCATGGTGGCGTGTGCCTGTAATCCCAGCTACTCAGGAGGCTGAGGCAGGAGAATTGCCTGAACCCAGGAGGCGGAGGTTGTGGTGAGCCGAGATCGCGCCATTGCATTCCAGCCTGGGTAACAAGAGCGAAACTCCGTCTCAAAAAAAATAAATAAATAAAAATAAAAATAAAAAAAGATGGGGTTTCACTATATTGGTCAGGCTGGTTTCGAACTCCTGACCTCAGGTGATCTGCCCACCTCAGCCTCCCAAAATGCTGGGATTACACCACGCCCGGCTCTTTTTTAATTTTTAAAAAGCAAGGTTGTTCGCTGGACATGGTGGTTCACGCCTGTAATCCCAGCACTTTGGAAGGCCGAAGCAGGTGGATCACCTGAGGTCAGGAGTTCGACACTAGCCTGACCAACGTGGCAAAACCCCATCTCTACTAAAAATACAAAAAGTAGCTGGGCATGCTGGTGGGCGCCTGTAATCTCAACTACTTGGGAGGCTGAGGCAGGAGAATCGCTTGAACCCGGGAGGCGGAGGTTACAGTGAGCCAAGATCATGCCATTGCACTCCAGTCTGGGCAACAGAGCAAGATTCCGTCTCAAAAAGCAATAGCAACAACAACAAGGTTGTTTAGGCCAGGCACAGTAGCTCACACTTGTAATCTCAGCACTTTAGGAGGCCAAGGTGGGTGGATCACAGGGTCAGAGGTCAGGAGTTTGAGACCAGCCTTGCCAACATAGTGAAACTCCATCTCTACTAAAAATGCAAAAAAGTAGCCAGCCATGGTGGCAGGCACCTGTAATCCCAGCTTGAGAGACTGACACAGGAGAATCACCATAAACTCAACCCAGGAGGCAGAGGTTATGTTGAGCCATGATCGAGCCATAGCACGAAGGCAGAGCAAAGGAAGGGTAATAAAGTTACTGCATTCTACCAGAATTTTCAGTATTGAGCTGAAATACAAAGTAATAAGGTAAAGCTACATACTGCAATCCCTAGACAACCACACAGGAAGTAACTCAAACATTAAGTAAAAGGAAAAAAAAAAAACCTTCAACTTTGGGATTAGAATAATACATACACACACAACTGTAACAGAAAGAAGGAGTTAAAGAAGCCAGGCATGGTGGCTCATGTCTGTAATTCCAGCATTTTGGGAGGTCAAGGTAGGCAGATCACCTGAGTTCAGGAGTTCAAGACCAGCCTGGCCAATATGGTGAAACCCTGTCTCTACTGAAAATACAAAAATTAGCCAGTCATGGTGGCACACCTGTAATCCCAGCTACTTGGGAGGCTGAGGCAGGAGAATTGCTTGAACCCGGGAGGCAGAGGTTGCAGTGAACTGAGATCATGCCACTGCACTCCAGCCTGGGCAACAGAGCGAGACTCATTCTCAAAAAAAAAAAAAAGAAAAGAAAAGAAACAAAGGAACAAAAAAGATATGAGACATCAGCAATTACATTAAAAATGAATGGACTAAATACTCCAAAGGGCACAGACTGTCAAACTACATAAAAAGCAAGATTCAACTATATGCTATCTACAAGAGATCCTTTAGATTCAAAGACACAAATAGAGTGAAAGTAAAAAGATATACCATGTAAACAATAATCACAAGAGAGCAGGAATAGCTCTATGAGTATCAGTCAATACTGCCTTTTTTTTTTCTCCCCAAATTCTTCCGGCATACATTTAACTCAGCACAGACTTTAAGAAAATATTATTAGAAACATAAAGGAGGCTGGGCATGGTGGCTCACACCTGTAATCCCAGCACTTTTCCGAGACAGGCGGATCACCTGAGGTCAGGAGTTTGAGACCAACCTGGCCAACATGGTGAAACCCTGTTTCTACTAAAAATACAAAAAAATTAGCCAGACATGGTGGCACGTGCCTGTAATCCCAGCACTTGGGAAACTGAGGCTGGAGAATTTCTTGAACCTGAGAGGTGGAGGTTGCAATGAGCTGAGAATGCGCCATTGCACTCCACCCTGGGTGGCTGAGACTCCGTCTCAAAAAAAAAAAAAAAAGAAACATAAAGGAACATTTTATGATGATAATGGCTACATCAATTTATCAGGAAAATATAGCCATTATAAATATATACACTAATGATATTAGAGTATTAGAGTCTCAAAAACATCGAATTGAAAGGAAGAATAGACAATTGAAAATTCCTGATAGGCTGGCCACAGTGGCTCATAGCCTTAGTAATCCCAATACTCTGGGAAGCCAAGATGGGAGGATTACTTGAGCCCAGGAGTTTCAGACCAGCTTAGGTAATATGGTAAGGCTAAAAATAAAAAAAAAAATTAAAAAATTGTAAAGCATGGTGGTGCACATCTGTAGTTCCACCAGCTATTCGGGAGGCTGAAGTGAGAGGATCACTTAACCCAGGAGTTTGAGGCTGCAGGAAGTCAACCATGTTCACACCACCGCACTCCAGGCTGGGCAACAGTGAGACCCTGTCTCAAAAACAAAAACAAAATGACAAAAACTCTAAACATATTAGGAATAGAAGAGAAAAAAATAGGGCCAGGCACAGTGGCTCACATCTGTAATCCCAGCACTTCGGGAGGCCAAGATGGGTGGGTTACTTGAGAGGAGTTTGAGACCAGCCTGGCCAACATGGTGAAACCCCATCTCTACTAAAAATACAAAAAGCGGCCGGGCGCGGTGGCTCAAGCCTGTAATCCCAGCACTTTGGGAGGCCGAGGCGGGTTGATCACAAGGTCAAGAGATTGAGACCATTCTGGTCAACATGGTGAAACCCCGTCTCTACTAAAAATACAAAAATTTAGCTGGGTATGGTGGCGCGTGCCTGTAATCCCAGCTACTCAGGAGAATTGCCTGAACCCAGGAGGCGGAGGTTGCGGTAAGCCGAGATCGCGCCATTGCACTCCAGCTTGGGTAACAAGAGCGAAACTCCGTCTCAAAAAAAAAAAAAAAAAAAAAAAAATACAAAAAGCCAGGTGTGGTGGTGCATGCCTATAGTTCCAGCTACACAGCAGGAGGCTGAGGCAGGAGAATCGCTTAAACCTGGGAGGTTGCAGTGAGCCAAGATCATGCCACTGTAATCCAGCCTGGGCAACGGGGTAAGATTCTTTCTTCAAAAAAAGAGAGAAATTCCCTAACATCATATTTAATGGTGAAAAACTCAATGCTTTCCTCTACGATCAGAAACAAGGCAAGTATGCTTCTTCTCACTATATCAACACTGTACTGAAGATTGTAGCCGGTATAATAGACAAGGAAAATAAAGGACATACAGATTGAAAGGAAAAACAAAAACTATACACAGATGATATGACTGCAGATGACAGGGTCTCAGGATACAAGGTCAATAGACAAAAATTACATTTCTGTGTTCCAATAATGAACAATCTAAAAATGAAATTAAGAAAGTGCCATTCTTACCAGGTGCAGTGGCTCATGCCTGTAATCCCAGCTACTTGGGAGGCTGAGGCAGGAAAATCACTTGAACTTGGGAGGCGGAGGTTGCAGTGAGCTGAGACTGTGCCACTGCACTCCAGCCAGGGTGACACAGTGAGAGTCTGTCTCAAAAAGAAACAAAACGATATTGAGGCTAGGTCTGGTGGCTCACGCCTGTAATCCCAGCACTTTGGGAGGCTGAGGCAGGTGGATCACCTGAGGTCATGAGTTTGAAACCAGCCTGGCCAACATAGTAAAACACCATCTCTACTAAAAAAAAAAAATTTTTTTTCAAAAATTCAAAACTTAGCTGGTTGTGGTGACATATGCCTGTAATCCCAGCTACTCAGGAGACTGAGGCAGGAGAATTGCTTGAACTTGGGAGGCAGAGGTTGCAGTGAGCCGATAAGCGCCACTGTAATACTGAGTCTTGCAAATCCATTAACATGTTATGTCTCATTTAGATCTGTAATTAATGTTTTGTGGGTTTGTGTGTATAGGCTTTGCACTTCTTTTATGAATTTCAATATTTTATTCCAAATATTTTATTCTTTTGATGTTACTGTAAATGACACTTTTTTTTTTTTTTTTTTGAGACGGAGTCTCGGCCTGTCGCCCAGGTTGGAATGCAGTGGCGCCTCCCAGGTTCAAGCAAATCTCCTGCTTCAGCCTCCTGAATAGCTGGAATTTTTAGTAGAGACAGGGTTTCACCAAGTTGGCCAGGCTGGTCTCAAACTCCTTGGCTCAAGTGATCTGCCTGCCTTAGCTCCTTAAAGTGCTGGGATTACAGGTGCAGGTGTGAACTCTTTTTTTTTTTGAGACAGGGTCTTGACTCTGTCACTCAGACTGGAGTGCAGTGGTCCATCATGGCTCATTGCAGCCTCAACGTCCCAGCCTTAAGCAGAAGGATAGCTTGTACCTGGGAGGTGGAGGTTGCAGTCAGTCGATACTGTACCACTGCACTCCAGCCTGGGCAATAGAGCAAGACTCCATCAAAAAAAAAAAAAAGCAAACTGGTATAAACCAGTCATTCAACAGCAACAGTTAGTGGCCATCTGCCATGTGCAAGGCTTATGGAAGGTGACAGAAGTACAATGGACAAGATAGACGCATTCACTGACTTCTCATATGTGATGGTCTAATGAGTGAGAGGTAGATAAGCACTGTGCTGAGAGCACATGGAAGAGGCACCTAAATCTGCCTGAGAAAGTAGGGGAAGCCTGTGAGCTGAGGCTGCAGCTGGCAGGACTCAGCCAGGTGCAGAGCAAGCAGAACAGCTACTTAGGCCTTGTGCTGAAACAAAAAAATGGTTCGGGATTCTGGAATATAGTGGGACTAGGACAAGAGGGGTGTAGTGTGGAGAAGACACTGCAGAGCTTGTCTTTTTTTTTTTTTTTTTGATACTAGGTTTCGCTTTTATTTCCCAGGCTGGAGTGCAGTGCTGTGATCTTGGCTCACTGCAAACTCTGCCTCCTGGGTTCAAGTAATTTTCCTGCCTCAGGCTCCCCAGTAGCTGAGATTACGGGTGTCCACCACCATGCCCAGCTAATTTTTTGTATTTTTAGTAGAAATGGTTTCACCATGTTGGCCAGGCTGGTCTTGAACTCCTGATCTCAAGTGATCCACCCGCCTCAGCCTCCCAAAGTGCTGGAAATATAGGCTAGAGCCACTGCGTCTGGCCCAGAGCTTATCTTTTAAGGTAAAATGTATTATCTGGGCTAGGGATCTACAGAGAAAGGGCTGTTTCTCCACCCTGGCTCAGTCTAATTGACCAACTCCTTGGACTTAAGCTCAGGCTGAGGTCCACATTTCTGGACATTGTACTGGATGATGTGGAAAAATGAAAAGTATTTGTAGCTGAGCACGGTGGCTCACCCTGTAATTCCAGCACTTTGGGAAGCCGAGGCGGGTGGATCACCTGACGTCAGGAGTTTGAGACCATCCTTACCTACATGGTGAAACCCCGTCTCTACCAAAAATACAAAAATTAGCCAGCTGTGGTGGTGCGTGTCTGTAGTCCCAGCTACTCCGGAGGCTGAAGCAGGAGAATCGCTTGAACCTGGGAGGCAGAGGTTGCAGTGAGGCAAGATCGCACCATTGCACTCCAGCCGGGGCAACAGAGTGAGATTCTGCCTCAAGTTAAAAAAGAAAGTATTTGTAACAGGATGTGCTGGGGCACCCTATTCCCAAAGGAATGTAGTATAGAGGTATTAACTGTGGGGAAGAGGATAAGATGCTTGGAATGATACCGGTTTGGATCAGGAAGATAAGATATACTATGATTACCTAATTCATGAGTATGTGATTGCCAAATGGGAACTTTTTTCCATAGCAAACACCTCGAATCATGGACGTGTATATAACAGCTGAGTGTGAACTATGGGAACACTCGGGAATGTTGCAGGAAGCCGCAAAGTTGCTGTTCTACCTCTTTCTCCAGATGGTTTCACAAAGAAGAGAAATGTTTTGATTTGGTCCTAGTTTTCCACTGTGATTGCTGCCTCTCTTCAGTCCTTTCCATACAAAAGATAGATGCGTACCAAATGCCAAACACAAGTTCCCGTTTGCCTGGTGCAGTGGCTCACACTGTAATCCCAGCACTTTGGGAAGCCGAGGCGGGTGGATCACCTAAGATCAGGAGATCGAGACCATCCTGGCCAACATGGTGAAACCCCATCTCCACTAAAAATACAGAAATTAGCCAGGTGTGGCGGACGCCTCTAATCCCAGCTACTCGAGACGCTGAGCCAGGAGAATCGCTTGAACCCAGGAGGCGGAGGTTGCAGTGAGCCAAGATCGTGCCACTGCACTCTAGCCTGAGTGACAGAGTGAGGCTGTCTCAAAAAAAAAAAAAAAAACAAAAAACAAAAAACAAAAAAAAAACACTAGAACTCAGAAACTTTTGAACAACAATTTCCTCCTAGCACGAAGGGACTCAGTAAGATGAGCCAGCACTGCCTGGCAACTTTGCAAATCTCTTTAATGTGTGGCTTAAGACGGCTGGATTTTCTTTTCTTTTCTTTACGTATTTTTTTTTTTTTTTTGGATGGCAGCTCACTACACTTTAGGGCGAAGACGGCTGGATTTTCATACCTGCTTCTGCATTTAACCTGGTGCATCTCGCGGGTCACAGGGCCTCTGCAAAACGAGATGGGGGTTCAATGCCGTGATCTCTGGGCCTGGGTCAAAAGAGTCAAGGCCTGGCCCCATCACACTCCGAGCAGTACAAACACCGCCTGCGCTGCCGGTGCCCGGGTCTCTTCACCCGCAGAGAGAGGTCTCACGGCCCCAACCAGGGTCGCCCTGAGGCTCAGTCTTCGCCGGCCCCACTCCGAGCGAGCACAGGGCTGGACCAGCCCACCCGGCCCCTGCCCCGGAGCAGAGGGACGCGGCGCGGACCCTGCAGGGGGTACCGCAGTGACAGAGGCGTCTGAGTGCCTGGTAAACTGTAAGGCGCGGTCCTGCGTGGGTTGCTATAGCTACGACTGCGCCAGGTGGAGGGCCTGCAGGACCAAGGTGTAGCCGGGACGAGGGCGCAGCGCTCCCGAGCTCCCGCTTCGTACCGAGGCGTGGCGGAAATCTCCGCGCGGGCGTGGAGCCCCGAGCCTGGCCGGAGCAATGTAATCGAGGTCTCGGCGCTCTACTGATCCGGCCCCCGGGAGTGGGCGTGTCCACTTGCCTCGGGTGGTCTAACAGGCGTCGGAGAGAGCCAATAGTATGGCTTCGCAACTCCGCCCTTTCCATTCGATTGGCTGGCGCTGGAAAGCCGGGCGTGAGCGGCCGCAGCCTCGGTAGTGAGCCCCCGCGGGTCTCTGCCTCACTCGCTCTCCGCGCCCCGCCGCTCTTCGCTTCTTTTGCTCTGTCCGCCGCCATGGCCCAGTGAGTGACTTGCCGCGGGCAGCCAGGCTCGGCCTCGACCTCGGCCTGCGGGGAACTCCCCGGGGACTGGGATTTGCTTCGTTCTTTTGGACGCCTTCCGCCCTGCGGGTCGCCTGAGCCCATTTGGTGCCCCGGGACCCCGGCCTTACCCGCGGGCCCGACCCCCTGCACTCTCGGCCGCGCAGGCTCGGGGCGGGGCGGGTCCCTTCGAGGGCCAGGGAGGAGGCGCGGCCAGGCCTTGCCTACCCAGCGGGGACACCTGCGGGAAGCGTGCCAGCCGGAGCCGGGCGCGGGGGCGGAGCTGGGGGCCGTCTGCCCGGCTTCGGCGGCGTCCGCGGGGAGGCGCGGAGGAAAGTGCAGACCCCAGTCACGGCCAAACGGGGGAGGGCCGGGCCGGGCCGCTGGGTTGCCGCGCGTCGAGCGGCGCTGACTCCTTTGTTCTGTTTCCGTTCCTCCAGAGCTGACATCGCGCTGATCGGATTGGCCGTCATGGGCCAGAACTTAATTTTGAACATGAATGACCACGGCTTTGTGGTAAGCCGCGCGGGCGCATTGTCTTCTCTCTGGTTCCCGGGCGCCTTAGCCGAGGCCGGCAATGGGTCTGGGAGCGCACGGGTCTCCTGGCCGCGCTTTGCGAACGTGCTCGGTTGCTGCCCGTGGCATTTTTGTTTGGAAAGGAGAAGCACCCTGTAGGCGTGGGCGGGGCGGGCCGATCCGGAACTTAGTCCTGCGGAGTGTGCCTGTGGGTCAGTGAGGTTCACAGCCGGAATAAACGGATCAGTATCTTAAGTAGAGACGAAGGGCGGGGAAGGAGAACCCCTGCTGGCTGTGTAGAGCTCTAACTTGATTGCCTCATAAGTTCTGGGGAGAGTGAAAATGTTTCTTCTAAATGCTAAAGTGGCTTAGGTACCAGGATGATCAGTAACAACAGACAGAGCCTCCTGTGGATTTGATTCTGAGTCCTAACAGGTTACCTGTGAACTCTACCTGACATGCCAGGGGCAGCTGACCTTCGCCTCGGTTCTCTGCCGTTTCATCCTACTGAGGTGACATAACTTTACATTGAGCCTCCCACAGCTGGGGGAGGAAATGGCCAAGGCAGGTCTGACCTCCCCCAGAACTTGGGCTGAATGGAAGTGTCATTGTTAACTTGGGCCACAGTCTGAAAGTCTTCAGTGTCCTGGATGTCCTACTCGGGCCTTTTGTCGTTCTAGGTCTGTGCTTTTAATAGGACCGTCTCCAAAGTTGATGATTTCTTGGCTAATGAGGCAAAGGGAACCAAAGTGGTGGGGGCTCAGTCTCTGAAGGAGATGGTCTCCAAGCTCAAGAAGCCCCGGCGGATCATCCTCCTGGTGAAGGCTGGGCAAGCGGTTGATGATTTCATCGAAAAATTGGTGAGGCCAGCTCTGCTTTCAGCTGCTGCCATGATAACAACTGTTTTTGGTTTCTTCCCTTAGTTCTACTTTTAACTCCAGTTTTTTTTTTTTTGTTGTTGTTGTTGTTGTTTTCCCCAATTTCTGCTAAGTTCTGACAAAATGATTGCTTAACTGTTGCAGTGTTGGTTAACTTGAGTGGCACTTATGAAGTAACTGTGTCCTTTGGTAGTAGTAATTCTGAGGATACTAACAGACATTTCAATAAAAATTCATTAGGGCACAGCGGCTCAGTTCTGTAATCCCAGCACTTTGAGAGGCTGGTGCAGATGGATTGCTTGAGCCCAGGAGTTCGAGACCAGCCTGGGCAACATGGTGAAACCCTGTGCCTATATAAAATTTAAAAAATTAGCTGGGTATGGTGGTGCAAGCTTGTGGTACCAGCTACTTGTGAGGCTGAAGTAGGAGGATCACTTTAGACCACAGTGATCCAAGATCTCACCACTGTACTCCAGGTGCCTGGGAGACAGACCAAGACCCTGTCTCAAAGGGAAAAAAAAAAAATGCTGGGCATGGTGGCTCACATCTGTAATCCCAGCACTTTGGGTTAGGCAGGTGGATCATGAGGTTAGGAGTGTAAGACCAGCCTGGCCAAGATGGTGAAACCCTGTCTCTACTAAAAATACAAAAACTAGCTGGACGTATTGGTGGGTACCTGTAATCCCAGCTACTCAGGAGGCTGAGGCAGAGGTTGCAGTGAGCCAAGATCACGCCACTGCCACTGCACTCCAGTGTGGGTGACAGAACAAGACTGTCTCAAAAAAAATAAATAAATAAAAAATAAAAATATTTCACTACTAGGCCAGGCGCGGTGGCTCAGGCCTGTAATCCCAGCACTTTGGGAGGCCGAGGCGGGTGGATCACGAGGTCAAGAGATCGAGACCATCCTGGTCAACATGGTGAAACCCCGTCTCTACTAAAGGTGCAAAAAATTAGCTGGGCATGGTGGCATGTGCCTGTAATCCCAGCTACTCCAGAGGCTGAGGCAGGAGAATTGCCTGAACCCAGGAGGCGGAGGTTGCGGTGAGCCGAGATCACGCCATTGCACTCCAGCCTGGGTAACAAGAGCGAAACTCTGTCTCAAAAAAAAAAAAAAAAATTTCACTACTAACTAGTGCTTTTACAGGGTTCTCTATCTTTGATGTTCAAAATAATCTGACAGTGTTGATTGTATAATATTTATGAGTGTTTATCACTGTTCACTAATAAATCCAGGTGTCCAAATTCAGAAATAGATTTCACTTTTCTCAGTATTCCTATAAAGCAGGCGTCCCCAAACTTTTTACATAGGGGGCCAGTTCACTGTCCCTCAGACCGTTGGAGGGCCACCACATACTGTGCTCCTCTCACTGACCATCAATGAAAAAGGTGCCCCTTCCTGAAGTGCAGCAGGGGGCCGGATAAATGGCCTCAGGGGATAAATGGCCACATGCGGGCCGTAGTTTGGGGATGCCTGCTATAAAGCAACAATTCTGAAGTAGTTGTATAATTTAATATAAATCACAAGAGATCTCCTTAGGGGCTAGGTGCAGTTGCTCGCGCCTGTAATCTCAGCACCTTGGGAGGCCAAGGCAGGTGGATCGTCTGAGGTCAGGAGTTTGAGACCCGCCTGGCCAACATGGCGAAACCCTGTCTCTACTAAAAATACAAAAATTAGCTGGGCGTGGTGGCGCACACCTTGATCCCAGCTACTTGGGAGGCTGCGACAGAAGAACTGCTTGAACCTGGGAGGGCAGAGGTTACAGTGAGCTGAGATGGTGCCACTGCCCACCAGCCTGGCAACAGTGACACTCTGTCTCAAAAAAATAAAAATAAAAACAAGAGCTCCCCTTCGGGAATCTTAGGGAGCTGGTTGCTTATTTTTGTACCAAACAATTTGTTGACTTTAGCAAGATACCTTTTTTGGAAGAAAAAAGTAGGGGAACCATTAGAAATAATGTATTTATATACCCCCAAATAATTGTACAGTAACAGCTCTGAAAAAGCCAGGCACTACCCATTTAGAAGAAATGTTTTGCTGCACACAGTGCAGTGATAGCTCAGGGGAGGCTGAGCATCCTTTATTAGAGGACTGGTGGTGTCAACAGTGGGGTTGTTTCCACGGGGAGAAGGATTTGTAACCAGTATGCCACTGTTTTTCAGACAGATGACCTAGAAAGGAAGAACACCGTGATTTAAAAAAAAAAAAAAAAAAAAAGGACGGCCGGGCGCGGTGGCTCAAGCCTGTAATCCCAGCACTTTGGGAGGCCGAGGCGGGCGGATCACGAGGTCAAGAGATCGAGACCATCCTGGTCAACATGGTGAAACCCCGTCTCTACTAAAAATACAAAAAATTAGCTGGGCATGGTGGCACGTGCCTGTAATCCCAGCTACTCGGGAGGCTGAGGCAGGAGAATTGCCTGAACCCAGGAGGCGGAGGTTGCGGTGAGCCAAGATCGCGCCATTGCACTCCAGCCTGGGTAACAAGAGAGAAAAACTCCATCTCAAAAAAAAAAAAAAACAAATAAAAAAAGGACATGGTAAATTTTTTGTGTGGTGAGCTGCCGAAAATCAGTTTCAGAGAAAACCGAAAAATGGTGGATGATTCCTCAATATAGGAAAATACTAAGTAATGTTAACTGGAGCCTTGTAGGGGGAAGATTCAGTAATAAATAACAAAGCTGAGCCTGGTTGGTGTGCTGTAGGTAGATACTCATGTTCAAGGCTCTTTCTCTTCCTGATCTCCAAACTGTGGTCATAAAATCATTCACACACTAAACCATTTGATAGTGATTTACTGAATCCCCATTCTTCTCTAGACACAGATGTTATAGTCAGTGTTTGTTTACTTACTTAAAAACAGAAATGGGGTCTTGCTATGCTGTCCAGGGTGGTCTGAAACTTCTGGGCTCAAGTGATCCACCTACCTCAGCCTCCCAAAGTGTTGAGATGGATTATAGGTGTGAGCCACTGACCCTGGTAAACCCTAAACTTTTAAATAGAGTCCAACTCTAATCACAGAGAGGGTTATTGAAGACTAAATAGGCTGGGTGCGTTGGCCTCCTGCCAAGCCAGGAGGATCTTTTGAGCCCAGGAGTTTGAGTCTAGCCTGGGCAATGAGATTAGCGTGGGCAACATGGTGAGACTCCATCTCTACAAAAAAAAAATTTTTTTTTTTTTTTTTTGGAGACGGAGTTTTGCTCTTGTTACCCAGGCTGGAGTGCAATGGCGCGATCTCGGCTCACCGCAACCTCCGCCTCCTGGGTTCAGGCAATTCTCCTGCCTCAGCCTCCTGAGTAGCTGGGATTACAGGCACGTGCCACCATGTCCAGCTAATTTTTTTTGTATTTTAGTAGAGACGGGGTTTCACCATGTTGACCAGGATGGTCTCGATCCCTTGACCTCGTGATCCACCCGCCTCGGCCTCGCAAAGTGCTGGGATTACAGGCTTGAGCCACTGCGCCCGGCCCCAAATTTTTTTTTTTTTTAAGGCAGAGTCTCACTCTGTCACCCAGGCTGGAGTGCAGTTGCGCAATCTCGGCTCAACTGCAGCCTCTGCCTCCTGGGTGCGATTCTTCTGCCTCAGCCTCCTGAGTAGCTGGGATTACAGGTGCAGGCCACCAAACCCAGCTAATTTTTCTATATTTAGTAGAGACAGGGTTTTACCACGTTGGTCGGGCTGGTCTCAAACTCCTGACCTTGCGATCTGCCCACTTCAGCCTCCTAAAGTTCTGAGATTACAGGCGTGAGCCACTGTGCCTGGTCTCTACAAAAAGTTTTTAAATTTTTTTTTTTTTTTGAGACGGATTTTCGCTCTTGTTACCCAGGCTGGAGTGGAATGGCGCGATCTCGGCTCACCGCAACCTCCGCCTCCTGGGTTCAGGCAATTCTCCTGCCTCAGCCTCCTGAGTAGCTGGGATTACAGGCACGCGCCACCGTGCCCAGCTAATTTTTTGTATTTTTAGTAGAAACGAGGTTTCACCATGTTGACCAGGATGGTCTCAATCTCTTGACCTTGTGATCCACCCGCCTCAGCCTCCCGAAGTGCTGGGATTACAGGCTTGAGCCACCGCGCCCGGCCTACAAAAAGTTTTTAAAAATTGGCTGGACATTGTGGTTCAGGGAGTTGAAGGTTGCAGTGAATCATGTTCACACTGCTGTATTCCAAGCTGGGCAACAAAATAAGACTCTTTTTAGGCTGTGTTTATTTGGAATAAATTCTTGTTTGTTTTAATTTGCCAAGGAATGTTTTGGTTTTGGTCCATCTTAATGCTAGTGTCTGGTTACAGGTACCATTATTGGACACTGGTGACATCATCATTGATGGAGGAAATTCTGAATATAGGGACACCACAGTAAGTGTTCTTCAGTCTAGATATTTCCAGGTTTTGAGAACATTACAAAAAAAGTGTCAGCATTGCATGTGTGACAGTAGGGTGAACTGCCCTGTGGTACTGATTTTTTTGAGATTGCTGCTGATATAATAGTTCTTAGCCTTTTTTTCTGCTAAGAAGACTCACTCGGTGGGTGACATTCTCAGTCATGCATATAACTCAAAGAGAATGACTGCTCGGCTACAGCAGGCCAAGGGTTTATGTTTAATACCTCCCCTTCTCCTTCCAACTAATCCGTGATATGTCAACATATAACTGGTTTAGAAACAGTGCTCTAAGATCTCAAACGCTGGGAGACGTCCTGTGTGCTCTAAAGTGCTGAATGGCGGTAAATTGTATTAAACCAACTCTTCATTGAGTCCTTTATTTAATGTCTTTTCTAGTAAAATGGCAATGTGTGTTTGGCTTAATTATTTCACTTTGGGGAAGAGGTAGGTATCTTGTTCTGTTTTTTAACTCCTACACATAGGGGATTAACTTCTCTGAGTGATCCGTTATCCCTAGATCCTTGGGTCACTTCCTGTCAAATGGAGGCTCTCCCTACCTATCTTATACTTCCTCTCATTTATAAGGAGAAACATTTTTTGCGGAGGAGCGTAATGAAACATGGAAACATAATGAAGTTATTTTTCTGTCCTTCAGAGACGGTGCCGAGACCTCAAGGCCAAGGGAATTTTATTTGTGGGGAGTGGAGTCAGTGGTGGAGAGGAAGGGGCCCGGTATGGCCCATCACTCATGCCAGGAGGGAACAAAGAAGCATGGTGAGTACCATTAACACTGTGCTCATCTCTGTACAAGGGAGCTGGGTTTGAGAATGAATAAGCCAGGAGCAATTCTGCCACCCTCATCTCCACTCCAGCGCTCTGAGGGTGACAGCTGGGAGATGCTGGCAATTTCTTTTATCTAGGTGTCTTGTTGCTTTGGCATAATATATGTGTACAAACCTCTTTTGCCTTTTTTCTTCTGTTAATTCCTATCAAGACTGATACCTGAAGTTCTAAATAGGGTTCTCCCGCATGGCCCAGGCTGGAGTGCAGTGGCAAGATCTTGGCTCACTGAAACCTCTGCCTCTTGGGCTCAAGTGATTCTTGTGCCTCAGCCTCCCAGGTAGCTGGGATGACAGGCGCCAGCAACCATGCCTGGCTAATTTTTGCATTTTAGTAGAGATGAGGTTTTACCATGTTGCCCAGGGTGGTTTTAAACTCCTCACCTTAGGTGATCTGCCCGCCTTGGCCTCCCAAAGTGCTGGGATTACAGGCTTGAGCCACTGTACCCAGCCTCTAAATAGGCTTTAAGGAAGCAGCTCAGATGATGTTCTGTGCAATGTCTGGATGTAGGAATAAGGTCTGCCTCTTTTAGTTGATAATATAACCCAAAGTAACTTTACTTCTTTTTGTTTTGTTTTGTTTTTTGTTTTGTTTTTGAGACAGAGTCTTGCTCTGTTGCCAGGCTGGAGTGCAGTGGTGTAATCTTGGCTCACTGCAACCTCTGCATCCTGAGTTCAATCGATTCTTCCACCTCAGCCTCCTAAGTAGCTGGGACCACAGGCGCGTGCCACCATGCCCGGCTAATTTTTGTATTTTTACAGAAATGGGATTTCACCAAGCTGGCCAGGATGGTCTCGGTCTCTTGACCTTGTGATCCACCTGCCTCCCTCCCAAAATGTTGGAATTACAGGCATGAGCCACCTTGCCTGGCCATTTTTTTTTTTTTTTTTTTTTTTTTGGAGACAGAGTCTCACTCCGTCACCCAGGGTGGAGTGCAATGACACCATCCCTGCTCACTGCTACCTCTTCCTCCCAGGTTCAAGCAATTATCCTGCCTTAGCCTCCTGAGTAGCTGGGATTACAGGTGTGTGCCACCATGCCCAGCTAATTTTTGTATTTTTAGTAGAGATGGGGCTTCACCATGTTGGTCAGGCTGATCTTGAACTCCTGATCTTGCTACCTACCTCGGCCTCCCAAAGTGCTGGGATTACAGGCGTGAGCCACCGCACCTGGCCAATTTATATTTTTTATATGTATATATAAAATTGCGGATAATGGGGAAATCTGGCTGGGCTTGGGAATGGCCTGGGAATTAGGTGGAACATTTTTTTTTTGAGAAGGTGTCTCACTCTGTCACCAGGCTGGAGTGCAGTGGCATGATCTTGGCTCACTACAGTCTCTGCCTCTTGGGTTCAAGCGATTCCCCTGTCTCAGCCTCCCGAGTAGCTGAGACTACAGGCACGTGCCACCACACCTGGCTAATTTTTTGTATTTTAGTAGAGATGGGGTTTCGCCATGTTGGCCAGGATGATCTTGATCTCCATCTCCTGACCTCTTGATTCTGCCCGCCTCGGCCTCTCAAAGTGCTGAGATTACATGCATGAATCATGATGACCAGCCATGGAACACTTCTATTTGACTTGGACAAAAACAAGCTTGGCCCTGTTCACTGTTCTGTGTAGGAAGAATGTTGGCCATAGAAGAGGAGGTGCTTGGATGATGTGAAATGAGGGATGTCTGAGAGCTAAATGGGGGCAGGTGAGTGGGGTGGAGAATCACAGCAGAAAGATGGAAGTGATGGACTATGTGTAAGTTAGACTGAGGGGCAACACCACTGCTGAGATTGCAGAGAAAGAGCAAGCCAGACAGAAGAAGGTAGGGAGATGGAGCAGAAGACAAAGGAGCCAGGGGAATGGAAGGATCCTTTTAGGGGAACATGGAGAGGTAATGTTCTTTTCTGAATGAGTTTGATTCTTGAATAGCCTAGAATTAAAGTACAGGAGTGATCAAACAGAACGCCGAAAGGTGAGGGGCTTATTTTGAAAAGGCTGGGCATGGTGGCTCATGCCTATAATCTGAGCACTTTGGGAGGCTGAGATGAGAGGATCACTTGAGGTCAGGAGTTCGAGACCAGCCTAGCCAACATGGTGAAACCCTGTCTGTACTAAAAATACAAAAATGAGCTGGGAGTGGTAGGGAGCATGTGTAATCCCAGCTTCATGGGAGGCTGAGGCACCAGATTTGATTGAATCCAGGAGGCGGAGGTTGCAGTGAGCTGTACCACTGTACTGCATCATGAGTGACATAGCAAGACTCTGACTCAATTAAAAAAATACATACGTGATTCTTTAAATTACCTTTCTGGTGAATGAGTCTGGGGATTCTCTTCAGTGTATTATTAATAAAACACAGAAGTAGAGAGGCCTTTTTGCTTTTCAAAAGTTTAAACAGCTGCATGTGCAGTGGCTTGTTCCTGTAGTCCTAGCTACTCAGGAGACAGGTGAGAGAACTGCTTGAGCCCAGGAGTTCAAGGCTGGCCTGGACAACGTAGCAAGAC
Organism: Saimiri boliviensis; assembly: GCF_048565385.1. Lineage (NCBI taxonomy): Eukaryota > Metazoa > Chordata > Mammalia > Primates > Cebidae > Saimiri > Saimiri boliviensis. The sequence continues at coordinate 9,352,584 of NC_133459.1, forward strand.
CTTGTTTTTTGTTTTTTTTTTTTTGAACCAGAGTCTCACTTTGTTGCCCAGGCTGGAATGCAGTGGCGCGATCGCTGCTCGTTGCAACCTCTGCCTCCCAGGTTCAAGCGATTCTCCTGCCTCAACCTCCGGAGTAGCTGGGATTACAGGCACCTGCCACCATGCCTGGCTAATTTTTGTATTTTTAGTAGAGACGGGGTTTCACCATGTTGGCCAGGCTGGTCTTGAACTTCTGACCTTGTGACCTGCCTGCCTCGGCCTCCCAAAGTGCTGGGATTACAGGTGTGAGCCACCGTTTCCGTCTGAGACCTTGTTTTGTTTCTTTAAAAAAAAAAAAAAAAAAAATAGGTTTGAAAATACTTACCTGGGAGCACCTGCACAGTGGGTAGTTAGAAAGACAGACAGCAGACAGTGCACATAAAAATATTTGACATTCGGAGTGCTCCAACTGTTTTAATTTTCCTCATACTGTCTTGGCAGAAGTACAAATGGCACCTTCACCTGGAAGACAGTTTAAAAGTTCAATGAAGCTCTATAGCTTCAGGTGTAGCTGCCTTAATCCCTAATCCTAAATGTTACTATGCAACCCTGTAAGATTTTGTGTTTGTACCAAAAACTTTTTGTGAGGAAGGCCTGACTGGCCAGCAGAGAGAACAGTGAGGGAAAGCCTCATGTCCGTGCTGAGCTGTGGAAGGAGTGAACAGCGGCCTTTCTCTGAATGGTAACATAGCTCTCAAAAACGCTGCCTGGTTCTTCACCCAAATCTCCAGAACCGTTCTGTGTCTGGCCACACACATTCAGAGAAACAAAAGAGGGTCTCTTCACTTGTTAAAAGCCATTATACCTGGGTGCGGTGGCTCACGCCTGTAATCCCAGCACTTTGGGAGGCCGAGGCGGGTAGATCACGAGGTCGAGAGATCGAGACCATCCTGGTCAACATGGTGAAACCCCGTCTCTACTAAAAATACAAAAAATTAGCTGGGCATGGTGGTGCGTGCCTGTAATCCCAGCTACTCAGGAGGCTGAGGCAGGAGAATTGCCTCAACCCGGAAGGTGGAGGTTGCGGTGAGCCGAGATCGCGCCAATGCACTCCAGCCTGGGTAACGAGAGCTAAACTCCATCTCAAAAAAAAAAAAAAAAAAAAAAAAAGCCATTATAAGGAGAAATGAAAAAAATTAAAAGAGGGTCTCTAAAGGAACTTTTGTATTGCTTGCTGTTTCCAATCATACCTTCTGCTGCTGCTGCAATAGAAATTTCCAAGCCAGGTGTGGTGACTCATGCCTGTAATCTCAGTGACTCAAGAGGCTGAGGTGGGAGGAGTGCTATAGCCCAGGAGTTCAAGATCAGTCACGTCCACACAGGGAGACCCCCTCTCTGCAGCAATAACAAAAAAATTAGCCGGGCCTGGTGGCTCATGCCTATAGTCCCAGCACTTTGGGAAGCTGAGGTGTGAGGATTGCTTGAGGCCAGGAGCTTAACACCAGCCTGGGTAACATAGCAAGACCCTGTGTCTACAAAATTTTTTGGCGGGGCACAGTGGCTCACATTTAGGAAGGCCAAGGCGGGTGGATCACAAGGTCAGGAGTTCTAGACCAGCCTGACTAACATGGTAAAACCATGTTTCCACTAAAAATACAAAAATTAACTGCGTGTGGTGGTGTGTGCCTGTAATCCCAGCTATTCCAGGAGTCTGTGGCAGGAGAATTGCTTGAACCTGGGAAGCAGAAATTCCAGTGAGCCAAGATCATGCCATTGCATTCTAGCCTGGGCAACAGCGAGACTCTGTCTCAAAAAAAATTTTTTTTTTAAATTAGCTGGGGGTGTGGCACACACCTGTAGCCCCACCTACCTAGAAGGCTGAGGCAGGAGGATCACCTGTGTCCAGGAGTTTGAGGCTGCAGGGAGCCATTTTTGCGCCACTGCACTCCAGCCTGGGCAATAGAGCGAGACCCTGTCTCTAAGAAGACATTTCTTTGATGATGATTCTGCTCAGCCTTTCTGTCTGTAGTCTCAGTCCAGTAGTCCAGTCTCTGCTTTGAGGGCCCACTAGGATCTAGAGGAGGGGACCAGTTTCAGTCAAGGGTCTGAAGTTTACCTTGAGAACTTACAGCGCATTCATTATCTTTTTGTGGGCACTTCCACTCCCATTAGAAAGAAAAAGGTAGGCCCGGTGCGATGGTGGCTTACGCTTTTAATCCTAGCACTTTGGGTAGCCATGGTGGGTGGATTACTTGAGCTCAGGAGTTCGAGACCAATCTGGGCAACATGGTAAAACCGTTTCTCTACAAAATCCAAAAAAATAAGCTGGGCATGGTATCACAGATCTGTAGTCTCAGCTACTTAGGGGGCTGAGGCAGGAGAATCACTTGAACCTGGGAGATTGAGGAGGCTGCAGTGAGCTGAGAGCACACCACTGCACTCCGGCCTGGGTAACAAAATGAGACCCTGTCTCAAAAAGATGAGGCTTGGTGCCTCTGGGTATGTACTTGGGCTCTCAGCCCGTCTCTTCTCATTAGCTGATCCGTCCTGTTTCCACAGGCCCCACATCAAGACCATCTTCCAAGGCATCGCTGCAAAAGTAGGAACTGGAGAACCCTGCTGTGACTGGGCAAGTACTGGGCGACTCTAAAGCCAGCTGGCAACATGGGCGTGTCTAAGTGATGAAGTGTACAGAGAAAGGCCACTGTGGTCTCCCATTGGTTAGCTTGGTGACATAAACGTCTCAGTCTTTGATCACTAGCATAGCCAACACCTAGAATGCATGCCTGCTCTTCATATATTTGTATCTTAACTGTTCATAGCCTTGAGGTTGATATTAAAAGCAGCCTTCTGTAATTCATCTAAAAGATGGATTCCTTAAAAAGAAACAGGATGAAGTGAAGTAAGATTTTTTTGAGCCATATTATTTGATGGCCAAAAGAAAGCATGTCAGAATCAAAAGTTGGGTTTGCTTGTCTGGATGAAAGGAAGAGGATCGAATGTCCTATTGCTGTGTCAAATGTCCTGGCCATGAATGTGGAAAATTCCCATTCCTGTAGCATGGGATTCAGGCATTCTGTGCTTAAACAAAGCAACCTGCTGACTTGCACCATCACTGAATGAGAAGGAGGGCTAAGCTAGTTCAGAGCTACTTGCTCAGTTCTATTTTGTGGATTTTTTTTTTTCTATTGTCCAGGCTGCAGTACAGTGATGTGATCTCAGCTTACTGCAACATCCGCCTCCCAGGTTCAAGTGATCCTCCTGCCTCAGCCTCCTGAGTAGCTGGGATTGCAGGTGCATGCCACCACACCTAGCTAATTTTTGAATTTTTTGTAGAGACAGAGTTTCACCATGTCACCCAAGTTGGTCTCAAACTCCTGGACTCTCACGTCATAGCCTGCCTTGGCCTCTCAAAGTGTTGGGATTACAGGTGTGAGCCACCATGCCCAACCTCAGGTTGCTGTTAGAGTAAACTTTATCTTATATTGTAGATAAACACTAGGCTCAGGAGACCCGAGTAGTAATTCTGGCTGTTCATTAACCTAACTGTGACATCACCAAGCCACATCCCTTTGTGGACTTAGTTTCCTTACCTGTAAGATGGTTTGGACTAGATGATCTCCAAGCTCCCTTTAGCTCCTGATTCCTTTTAATTTTATATCAGCAATATTAATGCTAATTTTTTTATTCAGTTTTATTTTATTTGAGATCAACGGGGAGGTTGAAATAAGGACTCAGGTCTGTGAGGAATCAGGGAAGCCCTCCTTCGTAGGTCAGCCAGTGCTTGGTGGCTTTGGCTACAGCAGTTCCCCTGTCCTTACCTTTTCACCAATGGTCAGCCACTGAGCTCAGTCAGAATTTGCTTAGGGTAGAAAAAGGCTGGTGCTGGGACTCACGTAAAGGGCTGAGTAATCTTCTCATTAGTATGAAGGACTGGAAAGGGAATTATGTTCCCTGACAGTAGATTACTACAGTAAAAGAGGCTGGGTGCAGCAGCCCATGCTGTGATCCCAGCATTTTAGGAGGATTCCTTGAGCCCAGGATTCCTAGGCTACAGTGAGCCATGATCACACCACTGCTCTCCAGCCTGGGTAACAGAGCAAGACCCTGTTTCTTTTTTTTTTTTTTTTTTTTTTGAGACAGAGTTTCACTCTCGTTACCCAGGCTGGAGTGCCATAGCGCGATCTCGGCTCACTGCAACCTCCGCTTCCCGGGTTGAGGCAATTCTCCTGCCTCAGCCTCCTGAGTAGCTGGGATTACAGGCACGCACCACCATGCCCAGCTGATTTTTTGTATTTTTAGTAGAGACGGGGTTTCACCATGTTGACCAGGATGGTCTCGATCTCTTGACCTCGTGACCCACCCACCTCGGCCTCCCAAAGTGCTGGGATTACAGGCTTGGGCCACCGCATCCGGCCGACCCTGTTTCTTTAAAAAAAAAAAAAAAAAAAAAATGCCGGGCGCAGTGCCTCAAGCCTGTTATCCCAGCACTTTGGGAGGCAGGTGGATCACGAGGTCAAGAGATCGAGACAAATGTTAGTCTGCTCGACACCAGATTATCTAAAAATTATTTAATTGTCAGGGAACTGGAACAAAAGGAGTGACAAGAGCCAAACAGTTCATGGCATCAGGCTCTCAGCCATCTACACCTTGCTCCACTACAAGGAAACACCTGCCCAGGAGGCCCAGTTTGGATGACCTGGGCAGTCTCTATCCTGGCAGTTACCACTTGAATAATATGACTGACGCTCCCATTAGGACAAATTGTCCATGTTTCTTTTTTTTTTTTTTGAGACGGAGTCTTACTCTGTTGCCAGGCTGGAGTGCAGTGTAGCAATCTCAGTTTACTGCAAACTTCGCCTCCTTGGCTCAAGTGATTGTCCTGCCTCACTTGAGGTCCTCACTTAAGATCCATAGTTAAGTTTTCCATTCTACATTCATAACAGGTATTCTGATTTTATACATCTTGCCAGCTTATAAATAAAGATCTTGTAAATGATGGGACCTTGAAGGGACACCTTTCTGGGTTTACAAAGTTGAGACCTTGGATCTAGGGTCATTTTACTTAGCAGCTATTAGGAACAACTGCAATACATTCATATTAAAAAAAAAAAAAGTGATTTAATTAGCCAATATATTTTAACCTCTAGATGCTAGACAAGTGGTAACTTTGGGAAAAAGAGGACTTTTTTCTTGTGGGTGGGGGCTGGGAAGGCAGGGAGTTGCTTTGAATGATGGGGAAGAGTAGAAAATACAGGCTAAATAAAGGATCATAGGTATTTAGAGTTAATTCAGGGACTTTGAGAAACCTTTAGAAAAATGAGTCTGGAATTAGTGTCAAATAATATTGTACTGGACTGAAGCTTGTGTTGAATTGCTATATGATTCTTATATCAAAAATGCTATATTCGTTTTATACTTGTTATTTTTTTGTGTGGAGAGATAGCCTTGCCAGGGACATTTAGCATCAAAGCTGATGTGGACTTCTCTGGTGTGTTGCCTGCCTCTCTGAGGGCCTCTTGGTGCTTGTCCTGACAGGTGGGAGAAGAGGGAGCAGGCCACTTTGTGAAGATGGTGCACAACGGGATAGAGTATGGGGACATGCAGCTGATCTGCGAGGCATACCACCTGATGAAAGACGTGCTAGGCATGGCACAGGACGAGATGGCGCAGGTCAGGCCCCAGCACTACCTCTGTGTCCATGCTGCAGGAAATGCTCGCTTGACCACTGACACTGAATTTTTCTTCATTCCTATCCCCTTGACCATTCTGGTGGCCTTCATAGACTTGGCCTACTTTAAGGGAAACTGTCAGTAATAAGGCTGTACATTATGCTAAGCAGAATGTCCCCTCAGAGTCTGGGTGGTTATCATCACCAGCATTCAGTGTACCTTACCTGAGGTCAGACACTGTGTCACTTCACATACCTGTCTCGTTTACTCCCACAGTCATCCCACACGGCAGATACAGCAGAAGCTTTCTTTTCTGATCAAGTTGGAATTGGCTTTTTGATAGTTAATCCAAAAAGTTAGTCCATGTAGGGAAGCTGAAGCATTCCCCCACCACTTTATTATGAAAACATTCAAGCACGCAGCACAGTTGAGTTTTACAGTGAACACCCATATACATACCACCTCCTTTCTCCTGTACACAGGTTTTTTTTGTTTTTTTTTTTTGAGACAGGAGTTTCGCTCTTGTTACCCAGGCTGGAGTGCAATGGCGCGATCTCGGCTCACCGCAACCTCCGCCTCCTGGGTTCAGGCAATTCTCCTGCCTCAACCTCCTGAGTAGCTGGGATTACAGGCACGCGCCACCACGCCCAGCTAATTTTTTGTATTTTTAGTAGAGATGGGGTTTCACCATGTTGACCAGGATGGTGTCGATCTCTTGACCTCGTGATCCGCCCGCCTCGGCCTCCCAAAGTGCTGGGATTATAGGCTTGAGCCACCGCGCCCTGCCATGTACACAGGTTCTTATACTTGCTTTATCAATGTCTGTCCATCCCCCATCAATTTCATCTTATTTTTTGGATACATTCAAAGTAAACTACAAGTTTCTGTGCTTTTGTTTTCCCTAAATACTTCAGATGAATCTATCTTTATCATGAGGTAAACATAGATTTAAAACATAGGAAAGGACCTTCATTCAGCCGTCAGTTTTTGTAGGGCCCAGCCCTGCTTGTTAAGTATGGTTTGCTGATGTGTGTTTTATTCTCGTCTTAACCATCTAGAATTTCTAGTTTCAGTTACTTCAGATGGGATGTGATCTACAGACACTAGCAAGGCATATAGTATAGAAGCTTTCCAGATTTTTTGTTGTTTTTCTCCTAATTTTTTATTCATGTCATCCTCACTTATTTCGACTATTATTTGTTGCACTGGCCAGCTTTTATTGTTCTTTCTAAAACATTACCTTAGTTTTCTTTCACAGAAATAGTGCTTTTCTCTGTGTTCATTTTTTTTTTCTTTTTTTTGATACAGAGTTTCGCTCTTGTTACCCAGGCTGGAGTGCAATGGCGCGATCTCGGCTCACTGCAACCTCCGCCTCCTGGGTTCAAGCAATTCTCCTGCCTCAGCCTCCCGAGTAGCTGGGATTACAGGCACGCGCCACCATGCCCAGCTAATTTTTTGTACTTTTAGTAGAGACGGGGTTTCACCATGTTGACCGGGATGGTCTCGATCTCTTGACCTCGTGATCCACTCACCTCGGCCTCCCAAAGTGCTGGGGTTACAGGCTTGAGCCACCATGCCCAGCTGTGTTCATTTTTAATTGGTGTATATAATATTTAATGTGTTCACTCAGCAAATACACATGAATGCTTTACTATATGCCAGGCATGATTTAATTGCTGGGGATATATATATAATAGTCAAGAAAACAAAGTCTCCACCCTCCTGGAGCTAAGAAGACAGACAATAATAAATAAATAGTATAAAACTAGTCAGTGATGACTGTGAGAAAGAAGAGTAAACTGGGATGAGATGGGGTGATTGCAGACTTCGGGGAAGGCAGCGGTGCACAGAGACCTCAGGGAAGTGAGGAGCCCTTGGCTCTGAGGGGAGAATACTTCTGGTACCCAGAATTTCTGCATAAACAGGTTCAGATCAAACACAACTCATGCTGGGTTAGCATAAAACTCCACCAGCAGGAGCAGAAGTCCCCAGGCAGACGCGAGCAGAGCCTGCTGGCCCCTGTGAGCATTGGTCAGCATGGACATTGGACAAGGGGCTTCCTTTCACAGCTCTGGTTCCTCTAACTTGGTTCTCTCCTGTGTACTGCACGTAGGCCTTTGAAGATTGGAACAAGACAGAGCTAGACTCCTTCCTGATTGAAATCACAGCCAATATTCTCAAGTTCCAAGATGCGGATGGCAAACATCTGCTGCCAAAGATCAGGGACAGCGCGGGGCAGAAGGGCACGGGGAAGTGGACTGCCATCTCCGCCCTGGAGTACGGCGTACCTGTCACCCTCATTGGTAAGGTTACCCTTTCCACTTGAGCCCTTTCTTCCACTATTCTGGTCTTGATGTCTGGAGGATGGATACAGACTGGGCTTTAGAGAATCTCTTCAGTCCTCTTGAGCTTTCAGAGTGCCTTTTGCTCTTTCTGTGAAGAACCTGATCTGACAGCGTGAGAGAGGCTGATGCTGCTTTTGATTCTCTTCTTTGTAGTTCTTATGTCATTCATACAGACTGTGAGGTAAATTCAGAAGCAACTGTCCTTCCTATTCAGTTTATCTTTGGAATATTTTAGCATTAGTGACTTAATTGTAGTCAGTGATCTAAGATCTTATTTTGGGGGCAGGTAACTTGAGTGAAGTTTTTCATAGAAAAGTTCATGAATAACAGGGCTGGGCATGGTGGCTCACGCCTGTAATCCTAGCACTTTGGGAGACTGAGGCGGGTGGATCACCTGAGATCAGTTCAAGACCAGCCTGGCCAACATGGAGAAACCGCGTCTCTACTAAAAATACAAAAATTAGCCCAGTGTGGTGGCTGACGCCTGTAATCCTAGCAACTTGGGAGGCTGAGGCAGGAAAATCACTTGACCCGGAGAGGCGGAGGTTGCAGTGAGCCAAGATCATGCCACTGTGTTCCAGCCTGGGTGACAGAGTGAGACTCCATCTCAAAAATAAACAAAAAATAAAAAAACAGTATTTTTCCCGTTTGCTTCTCTAGATACAGGTTGCCATTCTCTCCCTAGACTCCTCCCTCCTTTTGACTTCTCCATTCGTTTTGCCTCGCCCTGTTGTGTGTGGCGTAAGTCAGAGTTAAGGAGGGAAGTCGGTGGTTTTTACAGTCCGGTGCTGTATAGAAGGAAGTTGGCTGCTTTTAGCAGATCTGAGCTATAACAGGTGAGCAGGGAGGGGCCAATAGCGAGGAGCAGTTTATTCATCACAGACTCAAGTGTATGTGAAAGTATTAGGATCTCAGAATCCTACTCTGCTTCTGTGGATCCATACACTCCTTCCCCTAGGACAGCTGGGACCATCCCCTGGCTGGGAGCCCTCATTATTTGTGAACTAATAGGGAAGTCTTCCAGCTGCCCTCGCCCCATGTAACAGGAAGGGTTTGCCTCATCGCCTGTTGCACTAGTCATCTTACAAAGCTTCCTTCTAGAAATGCTAAGTCATCCTGTGTGTGCATTTGGGCCAGGAGAAAGGCAGCTGCTTTCGTGTTTTTCAAGTAGGGTTAGTAATCTCAAGCTATAGCTGCTCCTCTTTCCTCAGAAATAAAGTCCTCTGCTAGTTCCCCAAGATTTTACTTCATTTTGTCTGTGGGGTGGGGGAAATGGCTAAGGAGTCATTTATTAATCCCAGCACTTTGAGAGGCCAATGTGAGTGGATCACAAGGTTAAGAGTTCAAGACCAGCCTGACCAATATGGTGAAACTCCATCTCTACTAAAAATACAAGAATTAGCCAGGCATGGTGGCGAGTGCCTGTAATCCCAGCTATGTGGGAAGCTGAGGCAGGAGAATCGCTTGAACCCAGGAGCCGGAGGTTGCAGTAAGCAGAGATTGCACCACTGCACTCCAGCCTGGGCTACAGTGACACCCTGCCTCAAAACAAATAATAAAAGAGTCCTTTATTCTAAGTATATAAGTTGTCAGTTGAGCAAGTAGTCTTATATAAGGGATACTTTTTGAAAATGCTAAATGTATTAATATTAAAATACATTGAAATTTTTTTTTTTTTTTTTTTTTTTTTTTTTTTTTTTTTTGAGACAGAGTTTCGCTCTTGTTACCCAGGCTGGAGTGCAATGGCACGATCTTGACTCACCGCAACCTCCGCCTCCTGGGTTCAGGCAATTCTCCTGCCTCAGCCTCCTGAGTAGCTGAGATTACAGGCACGCACCACCATGCCCAGCTAATTTTTTGTATTTTTAGTAGAGACGGGGTTTCACCATGTTGACCAGGATGGTCTCGATCTCCTGACCTCATGATCCACCCGCCTCAGCCTCCCAAAGTGCTGGGATTACAGGCTTGAGCCACCGCGCCCGGCTCGAAATTTTTTTTATTCAAATGAAGTAAAATGTGAAACTTTGATGATCATGGATATACTGAAAACCAAAAAATACTAAAAACCTTAACATTTTTTTGAGAGGTGAGTCTGTGTGACCTCTCAATGTAATATCTTCAAAAAAAAAAAAAAGTCCTCTAAATTGAATTTGAAATTGTACTTGTGGACCAACACTGAGTAATTCTACCTAACAGTGGTTTTTATTTTACTGTTTTTAGAGAAAAGGTCTTAACTCTGTTGCCCAGGCTGGAGAGCAGTGGTGTGATCATGGCTCACTATAGCCTTGAAACCCTGGGCTCAAGTGATCCTCCCACCTCAGCCTCCCCAAGTACTGGGATCACAGGTGTTAGCCACCTTGCCCAGCTATCATAACAGTGGTTTTTACCTCTTCGTTTTCCATCAAAACTCCCCTTTGAATTTCATGTTAATGTTTGTGGACGGATTCTCATGTTTATATTGGAAGATTGTCTTGGAGTTTTAGTTATCAAATTAACTTAGACCTTATAAAAGTTCTTTCTGATCCATGTTAACTTTTGTGGCCTAAGGTTGAAACTTTGACCTCTTTGTATAAACAGACTTTCCTGCTCCGTCTTTCTTCTGGTTGCTGTGTGAACTCTGGTGATCTATTTCCTCTTCCCGCTACTCCCATGTAGGAGAAGCTGTCTTTGCTCGGTGCTTATCATCTCTGAAGGATGAGAGAATTCAAGCTAGCAAAAAGCTGAAGGGTCCCCAAAAGTTCCAGTTTGATGGTGATAAGAAATCATTCCTGGAGGACATTCGGAAGGTGGGACACATCCCTGACAGTGGTCTTTGTTGGTTCCATGGCAGGCAGTGGGGGTGGGGGTGGTTGTGGGAGAACACGTGAGACCACAAATGGCAGGTGGAATGAAGTTCAGCCTTCACTTGGATCTTTTTTTTTTTTTTTTTTTTTGGAGACGGAGTTTCGCTCTTGTTACCCAGGCTGGAGTGCAATGGCGCGATCTCGGCTCACCGCAACCTCCGCCTCCTGGGTTCAGGCAATTCTCCTGCCTCAGCCTCCTGAGTAGCTGGGATTACAGGCACACGCCACCATGCCCAGCTAATTTTTTGTATTTTTAGTAGAGACGGGGTTTCACCATGTTGACCAGGATGGTCTCGATCTCTTGACCTCGTGATCCGCCCGCCTCGGCCTCCCAAAGTGCTGGGATTACAGGCTTGAGTCACCGCGCCCGGCCTCACTTGGATCTTGACTTACAGCCTTTTCCTAGAATCTTGTCCCTTCTAGGATCTCTACTGCTGATGAGAGTAAGACTGGTAGACATGAGGCGGTCCCTCTCCTAATCGCAATCCTCATAGGTCTCTATGTCACTCTTCAGGCCCTCTACGCTTCCAAGATCATCTCTTACGCTCAAGGCTTTATGCTGCTAAGGCAGGCAGCCACCGAATTTGGCTGGACCCTCAATTATGGTGGCATCGCCCTGATGTGGAGAGGGGGCTGCATCATCAGAAGGTAAGTGAGAGGCAGCCTGGGAAGGACTCATGCTGCTGTGCAGAAGTGCAAGCTTAGGACACTTAGCTTGAGCAGCTTCCAGGGATGGGCAGTTAGCCCCATAACTGGACACTGGCAACAAGATGGGTTTAGATGATCTGGCTCCCTTCTTCCCCGTACCTCTGTTGCTCTAACTGGATTGTCCACTCTATACCTTTGAAAGTGCCTCTTGGGACTTTTGCTCTTTATTTTCATTGAAAATGTCAAATCATAGAAAATGTAGCATTCCTACACGTGACGTTACATCCTTCTCGTGTTAGCCAAAGATTCATTTGATGAATCTTATTTTTCTGAAATAGATGATTCAGATGATTCTAATGTTAGTTCTCTTTAGAAATGACTCCAAGAATAGTTTTTAAGTTTTATTTTCACACTGAATATCTGTCAGATTTGCATCAGCCTCAAAAAGCCTGTTTGTGTAAAATTAAGTGAGTGCTGGCAGCATGCTGTGCTTACCAGCCAGCTCGAAGAGAGAGAAATAGAACTTTGTACTTTGCCAGAGTATACATCAGCTTCCAGCTTACTTTCCTGTTAGAGTTAAGATTCATTGCTTTTTCCCCCTCGATTATTTCAGTGTATTCCTAGGAAAGATAAAGGATGCATTTGATCGAAACCCAGAGCTGCAGAACCTCCTACTGGACGACTTCTTTAAGTCAGCTGTTGAAAACTGCCAGGTACGTAGCCTAGAGCTCGCGCCATCCGTACTCTACCTCCCGGGGCCTTCAGTTTCTCTCTCTCTCTTTTTTTTTTTTTTTTTTTTTTTGAGACGGAGTTTCACTCTTGTTACCCAGGCTGGAGTGCAATGGCGCGATCTCGGCTCACCGCAGCCTCCGCCTCCTGGGTTCAGGCAATTCTTCTGCCTCAGCTTCCTGAGTAGCTGGGATTACAGGCAGGCGCCACCATGCCCAGCTAATTTTTTGTATTTTTAGTAGAGACGGGGTTTCACCATGTTGACCAGGATGGTCTCGATCTCTTGACCTCGTGATCCACCCGCCTCGGCCTCCCAAAACGCTGGGATTACAGGCTTGAGCCACTGCGCCCAGCCTTTCTCTCTCTTTTTTATCTGAGACGGAGTCTCCCTCTCTTGCTCAGGCTGGAGTGCAGTGATGTGATCTTGGCTCACCGCAACCTCTGCCTCCCAGTTCAAGTAATTCTCCTGCCTCAACCTCCTGAGTAGCTGGGACTCCAGGCATGTGCCACCACACCCAGCTAATTTGTTTTTGTATTTTTAGTAGAGATGGGGTTTTACCATGTTGGCCAGGCTGGTCTCGAATTCCTGACCTTGTGATCTGCCCACCTCGGCCTCCTAAAGTGCTAGGATTACAGGCTTGAGCCACCGTGCCTGGCCTAACGATCAGTTTTTCATTTACCCACATCGAAGTGAATGAAAATCTATCAGTGTTGCCAGGGGTAAATCACGAATCTCTGGCCTTGCATTTTGTGCCCAGGACTCCTGGCGGCGGGCAGTCAGCACTGGGGTCCAGGCTGGCATTCCCATGCCCTGTTTTACCACTGCCCTCTCCTTCTACGACGGGTACAGACATGAGATGCTTCCAGCCAACCTCATCCAGGTAAGCCTGCAGGGGTTAACCTGGCTGGCCCTGAGGGGGCATGTGCCGCAGACTATCCTGACCAACCTACTCTCTCATTTCCTAGGCTCAGCGGGATTACTTCGGGGCCCACACCTATGAACTCTTGGCCAAACCAGGGCAGTTTATCCACACCAATTGGACAGGCCACGGTGGCAGTGTGTCATCCTCGTCATACAATGCCTAATCATGCTGCGTCTGTCACCCTCCGCAATTCCACAGACCAGGACATTCCATGTGCCTCCTGACGCGCCCACATGGCCCTTTGCCGTATTTTCTGTTCAGATCTTTTTTAAAAAAGTGTTGTGATTCCTGAGGAAGGCACAGAGTTTATTTGTAAAGTAGCTTTGTGAGAGCTGCTGTACCCTCTGCCCTTGCCTCTTGGGACTGGCCAGGAGCTGCTCCTGTGCGTAGATGTGGGAACCTCCTCCTCACAGCAGTGTCCCCGTGCTGGTGCGGCTCCCAGCACACAGGTGGGAAGAGTGTCTGTGCGCTCTAAGCAACTGGAACCTCTGTATCATGCGGCTCAATTCCCTTTTCCTTTACTCAATAAAACCGACATCAGACTGAAGCTCTTTCTCTAGATTCTTAAGTAGTCTCACCTCAGCCACACACAGCCATTATCCTCATTGGCAGAAAGATTTTTCTTTTAAAAACAAAAAATGGGCCGGGTGCGGTGGCTCAAGCCTGTAATCCCAGCACTTTGGGAGGCCGAGACAGGTGGATCACAAGGTCAAGAGATCGAGACCAGCCGGGCACGGTGGCTCAAGCCTGTAATCCCAGCACTTTGGGAGGCCAAGGCGGGTGGATCACGAGGTCGAGAGATCGAGACCATCCTGGTCAACATGGTGAAACCCTGTCTCTACTAAAAGGTGCAAAAAAAAAAATTAGCTGGGCATGGTGGCATGTGCCTGTAATCCCAGCTACTTAGGAGGCTGAGGCAGGAGAATTGCCTGAGCCCAGGAGGCGGAGGTTGCGGTGAGCCGAGATCGTGCCATTGCACTCCAGCCTGGGTAACGAGCGAAACTCCATCTCAAAAAAAAAAAAAAAAGAGATCGACACCATCCTGGTCAACATGGTGAAACCCCGTCTCTACTAAAAATATAAAAAAGTAGCTGGGCATGGTGGTGCGTGCCTGTAATCCCAGCTACTCGGGAGGCTGAGGCAGGAGAATTGCCTGAACCCAGGAGGTGGAGGTTGCGGTGAGCCGAGATCGCGCCATTGCACTCCAGCCTGGGTAACAAGAGTGAAACTCCATCTCAAAAAAAAAAAAAGGGCTGGGCGCGGTGGCTCATGCTTGGAATCCCAGCACTTTGGGAGACTGAGGCAGGTGGATCATGAGGTCAAGAATTCGAGACCATCCTGGTCAACATAGTGAAACCCCGTCTCTACTTAAAAAAAAAAAAAAAAAAAAAAAATGAGCTGGGCATGGTGGCGCACGCCTGTAGTCCTTGCTACTCAGGAGGCTAAGGCAGGAGAACTGCTTGAACCCAGGAGGCAGAGGTTGCGGTGAGCCAGGATCTCGCCATTGCACTGCAGCCTGGGTAACGAGCGAAATTCCGTCTCAAAAAAAAAAAGGTAGAATAACACAGGAAACACATTTAGGATCATGCTTAACAGAGAAGGCAGGCTGGGAGAGTGCACCAGGGGCTGTAGTTCACTGGGCATGTTTATTTCTCCAGGTGGGCAGTGCGTATGTGGATGTTCACTCTAACAGGCTTTTTCTTTCCTTCCTTCCTTCCTCCCTCCCTCCCTCCCTCCCTCCCTCTTTTTTTGCTCCTGGCAAGCTGTGTGTGACATTCCTTATGCCTTTTTGTATGTCAAATACTTCATAATAAACTTTCTAGAGAATTACACTTTAATGATAGGCTTAGCTTGGTCTGATTTATTTCCTTTCTCACATCTGTCACTAAGTTAAGTCCAGGGGGGATTCAGTGTGGGATTTTGAACAGTCTAGCCTGCTCCTTAAACCAGGCTTTTCACTTAATCTTATTTACTCAGAAAAAATAAAAACCTGCTAGCATACTGATACGATTATGTGGCCTGGGGCCACGGCAGGTTCCCTGCAGCGGTCTGACTTCATGATCTCTCCCTGGAGTGTTAAGAAAGTCCTAAGAGGCCGGGCGCGGTGGCTCACGCCTATAATCCCAGCACTTTGGGAGGCCGAGGCGGGTGGATCACGAGGTCGAGAGATCGAGACCATCCTGGTCAACATGGTGAAACCCCATCTCTACTAAAAATACAAAAAATTAGCTGGGCATGGTGGCACATGCCTGTAATCCCAGCTACTCAGGAGGCTGAGGCAGGAGAATTGCCTGAACCCAGGAGGCGGAGGTTGCGGTGAGCCGAGATCGCGCCATTGCACTCCAGCCTGGGTAACAAGAGCGAAACTCCGTCTCAAAAAAAAAAAAAAAAAAAAAGTCCTAAGAGTTGCCTAAGAGGAGCAAATGGTGCCTGTGCCTCCACAGCTGCTGTCTACAGTGTGACCTCTGTCCTCTTGGAGCTAACGTGAAAGACAATTTTCATTCAATCACCAGCTTTTTATTTTTACATTTTGTTTAGAGATGTGATCTCGCTATGATGCCCAGGCTGATCTCGAGCACCCTGGACTCAAGCGTTCCTCCCATCTTGGCCTCCCAAGGTGCTGGGATTACAGGCCCTCCCTGCACATTTAAGAGAAGCCCAAGTAGCCCCACATGATGGATTGGTTTTTTTTTTGAGACAGTCTCGCTCTGTCACCCAGGCTGGAGTGCAGTGGCGTGATCTCAGCTCATCACCACCTCTGCCTCCCAGGTTGAAGTGATTCTCCTGCCTCAGCCTCCTGAGTAGCTGGGGCAGCAGGCGCCTACCACCATGCCTGGCTAGAGATGAGGTTTCACCATGTTGGCCAAGCTGGTCTCAAAGTCCTGACCTCGTGATCCACCTGCCTCAGCCTCCCAGAGTGCTGGGATTAGAGGCATGAGCCACTGTGCCCAGCCAGGATTGATGTTTAAGGGTTGCGAAAGGCACTGCTCAAGGGGGATCTTTTGACCCAGCCCTGAGGTTGATGGAGGACGCTGCTAGAATGGAGAGAGAACAGCAGGAGGTCAGAGGCTAAGTGTCAACAGGACTTAAAGCTGGATTGCCCAGGATGTTTGAAACAGTGATGATCAGAAGAGAAACCACTCAGCCCCTTTGTTACCTTCCAAAAAGCTGCAAATGGTCGAGTTTGGTTTCAAATCCAGCCCCCTTTGCTCACTAGCTGTAAGACTTTGGGGAAATTATTTACTATCTCTGTTCTCACTTTCTCATTTGTAAAATGGGAAATGTGTCCTTGAGGCTATTTTGAGGATTCACCAAGGGAAAACAAAACAGTGCCTGGCACATAATAAATACACAAGCGGGAGCAAAGCTGGCTGTGGTGGCTCACACCTGTGATCCCGGCACTTTGGAAGGCCAAGTTGGGAGGACTGCTTGAGACCAGCCTGGGCAACATAGTGAGACCCCCATCTCTACAAAAAATAAAAACTAGCTGAGCACAGTGCTACACACCTAAGCTACCTGGCAGGCTGAGGTGGGAGGATCGCTTGAGTGATTGAGGTTGCAGTGAGCCGTGATCACACCACTGTACTCCAGCCTAGGTGATAGAGCAAAACCCTGTCTCAAAAAAAATTAAAAAAAAAAAAAAAAGGTCCGTCGCGGTGGCTCAGGCCTGTAATCCTAGCACTTTGGGAGGCTGAGGCAGGTGGATCATCTGAGGTCAGGAGTTAGAGACCAGCTTGGCCAACATGGTGAAACCCCGTCTCTGCTGAAAATACAAAAAACTAGCTGGGCGCATGCCTGTAATCCCAGCTACTCAGGAGGCTGAAGCAAGAGAATTGCTTGAACCCAGGAGGTGGAGGTTGCAGTGAGCTGAGTTGCATCACTGCACTCCAGCTTGGGTGACAGAGAGAGACTCTGTCTCAAAGAAAAAGTGACAGCAGTTACTACCATTGAGTGTGCCTGACCCCTGGAGCAGGGTTGGTTGGGGTTTTTTTTTTTAGATAGGGTCTCAATCTTGCCCAGGCTAGAAAGCAGTGATTTAATCAACCTTGAACTCCCCGAATTCAAGTGATCCTCCTGCCTCAGCCTCCCGGTTAACTGGATCTACAGGCATGTGCCACCATGCCCCACTACTAATTTTTTTTGCAATTTTGGTAGAGACAAGGTCTTGCTGTGTTGCCCAGGCTGGTCTCAAACTCCTGGGCTTAAGTGACGCTGCTCCCACTTCAGCCTCCCAAAGTGCTGGGATTGCAGGCATAAGCCACTGGGCCTGGCCAGCAGTGGTGGGTGTTTCTACTGAGAGAAACCAGATGTTACCTCTCAATATCAGTGGTGAATTTGCTTTTCACCCAGTCCTCAAAAGGTTGCTGGTAGGGGTGCCTGTGTGTGCTGTGCAGCAGGTGTAGAGGTTAAGAAAGGTCAGAGCTTCTCAAACTAACCTGCTTATGACTCTCCCACTCCCACCACCACCTCCCTGAGATTTTAAAAAAGTAGATTCTGATTCAGTGGGCTGAGGTGGGGCCCCACATTCTGCATTTCTTTCTTTTCTTTTCTTTTTTTTTTTTTGAGACAGTTTCGCACTTGTTACCCAGGCTGGAGTGCAATGGTGTGATCTCAGCTCACCGCAACCTCCGCCTCCTGGGTTCAGGTAATTCTGCTGCCTCAGCCTCCTGAGTAGCTGGGATTACAGGCACGCGCCACCATGCCCAGCTAATTTTTTGTATTTTTAGTAGAGACGGGGTTTCACCATGTTGACCAGGATGGTCTCGATCTCTTGACCTGGTGATCCACCCGCCTCGGCCTCCCAAAGTGCTGGGATTACAGGCTTGAGCCACTGCGCCCGGCAGCCAGAGAAACATCTTGCTTGTTGGCCCAGGGGTCTGAAGGTAAATCTTCCCGCTAGGGAGGCAGAAGCACATAGATGGCCTTTTAAAGCCCAGCTGTGAATGTTCCATGGCATGATTACAGCAGTATAAAATCAGTTCTGGCCGAGCGCGGTGGCTCAAGCCTGTAATCCCAGCACTTTGGGAGGCCGAGGCGGGTGGATCACGAGGTCAAGAGATCGAGACCATCCTGGTCAACATGGTGAAACCCCGTCTCTACTAAAAATACAAAAAATTAGCTGGGCATGGTGGTGCGTGCCTATAATCCCAGCTACTCAGGAGGCTGAGGCAGGAGAATTGCCTGAACCCAGGAGGCGGAGGTTGCGGTGAGCCGAGATCGCGCCATTGCACTCCAGCCTGGGCAACCAGAGCGAAACTCCGTCTCAAAAAAAAAAAATCAGTTCCAAGCAAGTCACAAGCCCCCCAGACTCAAGGGTTGGATTAGCCTCTACCTCTTGATGGGGGAGTAGAAGGTTCTAGAAGAGCACATGGATCAAGAGACATTGTTCTTGCCATCTTCGTAAATTATAGTCTGTTACATATGCTGACCCTGAAAAGGAAAATCAGTTATTGTGGCAGAGTTGGGAACTGGCACTATTCGGGGGTCTTCCTGAAGGTCTCATACAATAAAAATGGTGTATATGTAGGAATACAGCTGGGCGCGGGCACTGTGCTGGGTACCCTTTGTCCAGTGTGAGAGAAGTCCAAAGTCCTGACCTCATGTGCTTACAGAATACGTGTGATATTTAATGGTTTTTAAATTTTTATCTTCTCTTGAAGAAATCTATGAAATGGAGATTGATTTTTTTTTTTTTTTTTTTTGAGACATAGTCTCACTGTCACCCAGGCCTGGAGTGCAATGGTGTGATCTCTGCTCATTGCAACCTCTGCCGCCGGGGTTCAAGCGAGTCTCCTGTGTCAGCCTCCCGAGTAGCTGGGATTACAGGCGTGCCACCATGCCCAGCTAATATTTGCATTTTTAGTAGAGATGGGGTTTCACCATGTTGGCCAGGCTGGTCTGGAACTCCTGACCTCAAGTGATCCACCCGCCTTGGCCTCCTAAAGTGCTGGGAATACAGGTGTGAGCCACCACACCTGGCCAAGATTGATTTTTGTATCGACATTTTACAGTGCAGTTTTTTTTGTTTTGTTTTGTTTTTTAGATGGAGTTTCATTCTTGTTGCCCAGGTTGGAGTGCGATGGTGTGATCTTAGCTCACTGCAACCTGGGAGGTACGATCTGCATCCCAGGTTCAAGCAATTCTCCTGCTTCAGCCTCCAGAATGGCTGGGATTACAGGCATGTGCCACTATGCCTGGCTAATTTTTGTATTTTTAGTAGAGATGGGGTTTCCCCATGTTGGCCAGGCTGGTCTCGAACTCCTGATCTCAGGTGATCCACCCGCCTCAGCCTCCCAAAGTGCTGGGATTACAGGTCTGGGCCACCAAGACCAGAGCCTTACAGTCCAGTTTTAAGAAAAATAAATAATTGCTATTGAACTGAATATTTATGTAACCCTCTTTAATGTAGATGAAAAGGATTCAAAAAACCCACAAAGGTCTTTGTCTTTTTTTTTTTTTTTTTTTTGAGATGGAGTTTCGCTCTTGTTACCCAGGCTGGAGTGCAATGGCGCGATCTCGGCTCACCGCAACCTCCGCCTCCTGGGTTCAAGCAATTCTCCTGCCTCAGCCTGCCGAGTAGCTGGGACTACAGGTGTGCGCCACCATACCCAGTTAATTTTTGTATTTTTAGTAGAGACGGGGTTTCACCATGTTGACCAGGATGGTCTCGATCTCTTGACCTCATGACTCACCCAAAGTGGCCTCCCAAAGTGCTGGGATTACAGGCATGAGCCACCGCGTCCGGCCAAGGTCTTTGTCTTATTTACAGTGAGGGCAGTGGATAGATAAAATGTGAACTCAGAAACCAGGCTGTTTATGATCAAACCTGGGCTCTACCCCTTGCCAGTAGTTTAGCCTTGGGCAGAGTTCTTCCACCTTTCTGTTTCCTTATGTAAAGTGGGGCACCTACCTTTGAGGGCAGATGAGATATTAAATGAGTGTCTAGAGTGAGGACAGGTGCAAAGTGCTTTGTGTCACTGCAACATTGTCAGCGGATATTACTGGCCTTGTTTCACGCTGCAGTGCAACACTGACATCTAGTGGTCAGATTATATGGCTACTTCATCAAGTAAGAGTTTCAACAAAACATGAATATATCCTTTTTTCATTATTTATTTTTTTTTTAGAGACAGGGTCTCGCTCTGTCACCCAGTCTGGAATGCAGTGGTGTGATCATGGCTCACTGCAGCCTTGAACTGGGCTCAAAGTGATCCTCCTGCCTTATCCTCCCTAAGTGTTGGGATTACAGGCTTGAACCACCACATCCAGCTCCATTTTCTTTTTTTTTTTCTTTTTTTTTTATAAAGACGGGGTTTCACCATGTTGGTCAGGCTGGTCTTGAACTCCCCACCTCCACCCACTTTGGCCTCCAAAGTGCTTGGATTACAGGCGTGAGCCACCACACCCGGCCTTCAGCTCCATTTTCTGTAACTAATACCTCAGCCCTCAACCTTTTTCTCAGACCTTTTTTTTTTTTCCTTTGAGACAGAGTCTTGCTCCATCACCCAGGTTGGAGTACAATTACGTGATCTCAGCTCACTGCAACCTTCACCTCCTGGTTTCAAGCGATCCTCCCACCTCAGCCTCCCAAGTGCTGGGATTACAAGCATGTGCCACCATGTTCGGCTAATTTTTGTATTTTTTGGTAGAGATGGGTTTCACCATCTTGGCCAGGCTGGCCTCGAACTCCTGACCTCAAGTGATCTACCTACCTCGGCCTCCCAAAGTGCCAGGATAACAGGTATGAGCCACTGCTCCTGGCCTCTCAGACTTTTAAGTGCCTCTGTATTGCATGCATGTCACTGGAATAACGTTCTTTAATCCTGGGAAGCAACTGCTTTAAAATGAGGGAACACAGAGGTACAAGCACGGGAACTGCCCAGGAGGAATTGTTACTATTTCTTGAGCTCTTATGTAAAGAAATTATTTAAACCTCACGCCTAGCCTGTGAGGTTGGAACTACTGTCTCCAATTGATAAATGAGGGACATGAGGATTGGCCAGGTCCTGTGACTTGCTTGGGGTCACCATGCTCGAGGGAGGGAGCTGGGCTCTGCAGCCACGGTGTGCTCCTGAGTGGAGCAGCTCACCACCCAGAGCCTGGCCTTCTCTCCTGCTGCAGGCCTGGGCTCACCCTGCACAGCCTGCCTGCCCAGCCCATTTGGAAAATCCATCAGAGGCCTGCCCTGCTTGGCCCCGGAGGACTGTCCAGGTAGACTGGGATGTCCTCAAGGAGTAGTGGAAAGAGGCAAGAAGTACCTGTCATTTCTAGATGCCACCCACTGGGCAGATGCAGAGGAAAGTCCTCAGAAGGCTGAACTTCCAAAAAGCTTTCATCTGGGTTTCAACCCTTGGCAAGTTTAGGGAACTTGAGGGATGTCCCTGGGAAAGGAAGACAAGGAGTGGCTTTATGTGCTTCCCTTCCAGTCTTTGTTTGTTTGTTTGTTTTTCAGACAGAGTCTTGCTCTGTCTCCAGGCTGGAGTGCAGTGGCATGATCTGGGCTCACTGCAACCTCTGCCTCCCAGGTTCAAGCAATTCTGCCTCACTTCCCAAATAGCTGGGACTACGGGTGTGTGCCACCACACCAAGCTAATTTTTGTATTTTTAGTAGAGACAGGGTTTCACCATGTTGGCCAGGATGGTCTCAATCTCTTGACCTCGTGATCCGCCTGCCTTAGTCTCCCACAGTGTTGGGATTACAGGCGTGAGCCTCTGCACCTGGCCTTCCCTTCCATTCTAAAGGTAGCACCTACTGTGACAAATGCAGAATACAGAAATGTAGGCAATAAATTAAAAATCAAACAAAAACCTAGAAATACAGGCAGGGCATGGCGGCTCACACCTGTAATCCCAGCACTTTGGGAGGCTGAGATGGGACAACTGTTTGAGGCCAGGAGTTTGATATCAATCTGGGCAACACAGTGAGATCTGGTCTCTACAGAAAATAAAAATTAGCTGGTGTGCTACTGCACACCTGTGGTCCCAGCTACTTGGGAGGCTGAAGTGGGAGGATCACCTGAGCCCAGGAGGTCGAGGCTGCAGTGAGCCTTGGTCGAGCCACAGCACTGCAGCCTAGGCAGCAGAGTGAGACCCTGCCTCTCAAAAAACTACAGCAGGCTGGGCGTGGCGGCTCAAACCTGTAATCCCAGCACTTTGGAAGGCTGAGGTGGGCGGATCACAAGGTCAGGAGTTTGAGACCAGCCTGGCCAATATGATGAAACCCCATCTCTACTAAAAAATACAAAAATTAGTAGGTGTGGTGGTGCATGTCTGTAGTCTCAGCTACGCAGGAGGCTGAGGCAGGACAATCTCTTGAACGGGGAGGCCGAGGTCGCAGTGAGCTGAGATCTCACCACTGCACTCCAGCCTCGGTGAGAGTGAGACTCCGTCTCAAAACGAAAAACAAAAAAACTACAACAAAAACCAAAATTGGGTTTGATGTTTTCACTTCATTGTTAACGTAAAGGAAAAGTAGTAACACTGGTGTCGGAACCATACTTCTCTGTCAATGAATGGCAACGAGACGGTTCCTGTTTCACTAGCTGAATGAAGTCACGGGCGTTCATTCATTGTAGTTTGACTTTGTGACGCTCTTGTTGGTGATAGAATGATAAAGCTGATGGTGGATTGTGCAAGATACACCTGAGGTACAAGCGCAGGGAGCTCTAGAAGAGTGTGTACTGACGATAACGTATACTGCGTTACATGATCTGTAAATCGTGGGCTATGCATCCTTTACACTCGACTGGAACACGCTTTGCACTATGCACACACATGTTTCGCGGAGAGTGGTGTTGAGGGCTGTGCCAGGCGCTGATGCAGGCTCTGGGGTGCAGCAGTGACCCTGGCGGTCAAGCCCCGCCTCGCCCCGCCAGCTCCACCTCCGCAGAGAAAGCTGAGCGGGGCGCTGGAGATCGACCGGGAGGCCCCTCCGCGAAGCACCGCCAGGGGGCGCGCGAGGCAGGACGGAGATGCGTACTTTGTCCCCTCGCGCGTCCCGTCGCCCGCACCACGGCGGGAAAATCCGACAGCTTACCACCGCCGCTCTCAGCCCTCGCGCGTTTGCCCGGGGTCGACCCGCAGAACCCGCAGAGATGGAAGAGGAGGCGGAGGCCGAGGAGCAGCAACGATTTTCTTACCAACAGGTACAGGAAAACGGGGGCCCGGCGGGGCGGGGCCGGAACGACGCCGCGTTTCAGGAGAGACGGGGACCCCGAGGCCCCAGGCGGCCTCTCGTCGGGGCGTGGTTGCTGCCGCGGCTGGTGCTGGGATGTAGTTTCCGCGGCAACGCGTCGGACCTTGGGCTGTTCTAGGGGAGCGCGCTGGCTCCGGGGTCCGGCGGCGAGAGGCCACCTTCTGGCTTTGCGAGGAAGCCTCGGTTTCCCCTTCTCAGATGGGGTTGTCAGGAGGGTGGAACGTTGGCATTAGAGACACTACAGGTGACGCCGGTAGCGCGGAACGCTGGTCCTGGAGGCTTCGACCCTTTGTTACAGATGAGGGCCTGCGCCGCTGGGACTAGGTGCGGACCAGGCTTAGATATGGGTTCGAATCTCCGCTCCGCCAACTCGTGATTGTACTGACTCGGCCCAAACGCAGTTTTTTTTTCTCTGCAAAATCGTCGTTAAGAATAACCACTTGCCAGGGTAGCTGGCAACATTATTCCTGGGCCGGGCGTGGTGGCTCAAGCCTGTAATCCCAGCGCTTTGGGAGGCCGAGGCAGGTGGATCACGAGGTCAAGAGATCGAGACCATCCTGGTCAACATGGTGAAACCCCGTCTCTACTAAAAATACAAAAAATTAGCTGGGCATGGTGGCACGTGCCTGTAATCCCAGCTACTCAGGAGGCTGAGGCAGGAGAATTGCTTGAACCCAGGAGGCGGAGGTTGCGGTGAGCCGAGATCGCACCATTGCACTCCAGCCTGGGTAACAAGAGGGAAACTCTGTCCCCACCAAAAAAAAAAAAAAAAAAAAAAAAAGCCCAAGGCATTCTTCTACATCATCTCAATAAATTGTCCTAATCAGGAACTTTAATATTGATAAAACTGTTGAATGTGCAGTCCATTGTCAGGTGCTCCCACTTGTCCTAAATACTTTTCTTGTCACTTTTTTCCTTCATCCAGGATTCAGTTAAGGATGAGGCATTGCATGTAGTAATCCTGTCTCTTTGGTCCTCTGTACCCTCTTCTTTTTTTTTTTGAAACGGAGTCTCCCTCTTGTTGCCCAGGCTGTAGTTCAGTGGCTCCATCTCAGCTCACTGCAACCTCCACCTCCCAGGTTCAGGAGATCCTCCTGCTCAGCCTCCCCAGGAGCTGGGATTACAGGTGCAAGCCACCACACCTGGCTAATTTTGCATGTTTAGTAGAGACGGGGTTTCACCATGTTGGCCAGCCTGGTTTTGAACTCCTGACCTCAAGTGATCTGCCCGCCTTGGTCTCCCAAAATGCTGGGATTACAGGTGCGAACCACTGTGCCTGGCGCGTTCTTTTCATTTTTGTGTAATTAGTCCCTAGAACAGAGCCTAGCTCTCAATAGACAACAAATGCTTACTGATGAAATGAAGCTGCAAAGATGGGCTGAGAAATTTGCCCCTCAGCTGTGATGAGCCCGTAGAAGATTCCCCCCTCATTCACGTAAACAACTGTTCTTGGCAGTTGGTAGACAGTAGTGAACACAACTGACAGGGTCCTGCCTTTGAGGAGTTTAGTGATTTAGTCTGTAAGTGCAGTGATGCTCCCAGCCCAGCCATGGGGAGGGGAGGAGGAGGAAGAAGGTCTGAGAAAACTTCCTGGAGCCAAGAGCATTCAGAAGAATTCATATCCTGTACCCTGACCCCCACCCGTACCCAGAACAGATGACCTTGAGCTGGGCAGGGTGGTATGGGCCTGTAGTCTCAGCTACTTCGGAGGCTGAGGCAGGAGGTTCACTTGAGCCCGGGAGTTCGAGGCTGTAGTGTTCAGTGATCACACCTGTCATCTTCATGCCTTCCACGTTGATGATTTGGCTCTTTGGCTCTCCTCCTACCAGAGGCCTCGATTTACCTGGTCTTGTGAGGTCTGAAATTCAGGAAAGTAGATGCCCTCCTCATCTGTCTGGCCTCTATCCAGGGGTCCTGGACTTGTGCTTTTTGCAGTTCCTCCTCCTCTGGCCCATGCATTGAACACTTGCTGATAGATTTTCTTCCCTCGAGGGTTCAGCTGTCACCATGTGCAGCTCAGCTCTGTCTTCAGCACTGAGACAGAGTACCCACAGGTGGGCTCAACAGAACTCTGTCGACACGTGGCAAAGACTGTTGCTTAGCTTGTCTTACACTCAAGGCTCTTCCTCCCCTCTCAGCACTTTTCTGTAAAGGGCAGAGATCTTTTTCAGTACCAAAAAAGGTTGCTAAGGGACAGTGAGGGCCCCGTGGGGGTGGCCTCCCAACCCTCCAGATCGGGAGGGGGCAAGTGTGCCCTCTTGAACCTTTCCTGTGTTGTTCTGTACATTTTTTTTTTTTTTTTTTTTTTGAGACAGAATCTTGCTCTGTCGCCAGGCTGGAGTGCAGTGGCATGATCTCAGCTCACTGCAACCTCCATCTCCCAGGTTCAAGCGATTCTCCTGCCTCAGCCTCCCAAGTAGCTGGGATTACAGGTGTGTGCCATTGTGTCCGGCTTTTTTTTTTTTTTTTTTTTTTGATGGAGTTTCGCTCTTGACGGCGCGATCTCGGCTCACCGCAACCTCCGCTTCCCAGGTTCAGGCAATTCTCCTGCCTCAGCCTCCTGAGTAGCTGGGATTACAGGCATGCGCCACCATGCCCAGCTAATGTTTTGTATTTTTAGTAGAGACAGGGAGGATTTCACCATGTTGACCAGGATGGTCTTGATCTCTTGACCTCCTGATCCACCCTCCTCGGCCTCCCAAAGTGCTGTGATTACAGGCTTGAGCCACTGCGCCCGGCCTTTTTTTTTTTTTTTTTTTTTTTTTGATTTTTAGTAGAGATGGGGTTTCACCATGTTGGTCAGGCTGGTCTCGAACTCCTGGCCTTGTGATCCACCCACCTTAAGTTGCTGGGATTATAGGGGTGAGCCACCACACTCAGCCTATCATGTACTTTCGTCCTCTGTGACATGCAGGCCTGGGCTGCCAGGGGCTTACGACAGAGGGATGGGACCTTCTGTATTTGCTTGATTAACCGCCGTAAGGGCAACGTTCCCTGCCTGGTTTCTCACTGTTTCCCAAACACCTAGCATATATATGCCTTTACTCATTCAGGGCTCCGTCTGCAGATAGTTTGGAATCAGTGAGTAAAACCACCCCGGGCCTTGGCAGGCACCAGTCTGACCTGTCTGTCTCCCCGCTGACTTGCCATCGAATTCCTTATCTTTACTTGCTGTAAATCATAACCGTTTACAAGGAGCTAATGTTTCTACAAGTCACACTCCGGTGGGTCTCATTAACTTATTAGTACACTTGAAAAGCCACTCAGCCATTATGGAAAGTGCCGAAGAAATTAGGCTTAGCAGACCCTCTCCTTTGTCTTAATTTTTTAAGCCTTGAAAAGTTCTTTTTTTTTTTGAGACGGAGTTTCGCTCTTGTTACCCAGGCTGGAGTGCAATGGCGCGATCTCGGCTCACTGCAACCTCCGCCTCCTGGGTTCAGGCGATTCTCCTGCCTCAGCCTCCTGAGTAGCTGGGATTACAGGCACGTGCCACCATGCCCAGCTAATTTTTTGTATTTATAGTAGAGACGGGGTTTCACCATGTTGACCAGGATGGTCTCGATCTCTCGACCTCGTGATCCACCCGCCTCGGCCTCCCAAAGTGCTGGGATTACAAGCTTGAGCCACCGCGCCCGGCGAAAAGTTCTTATTTGTAACCTCACCCATGAAATATTTCGGTTTTTCCCCCAGAGGCTAAAGGCAGCAGTTCACTACACTGTGGGTTGTCTTTGCGAGGAAGTTGCCTTGGACAAAGAGATGCAGTTCAGCAGACAAACCATTGCAGCCATTTCGGAGCTGACTTTTCGACAGTGTGGTATGAAGCGTTGGCCTCCCTAGCCATGTCTCTAATCCTTGAAGGTCGATTTCACCTGGGAGCAGTGCGTGGGTGGGGGCGGTGCCTGGGTGGGAGCTGTGGCAAGTCTGACCGAGAACATTGTCATCATACATTCTTCATGAAATGCTTCTCTTCTTGGCTTTGAGATGTGTATATTTTATGGAAAGAAGTATTTGTTTCCTATTATGCTAACACTGGGGCATTCATGCCTTTATTTTAGTGTGTTTTAAACTGCCCTGATGGCTGGAACATTAGACATTAAATTTTTTGTTTCAGTGCTTTATAAAATTTTTATATCACCCATAGTTGTTTTTGACAGCTGAGCTTGTAGCATCCGTATTTGCTTAATTTCAGAGGGGAAATGAATGACTGCGCAAACCTTAACTGTAGCAGAAGTTAAAGGATAGTTTCTAGAAACCGAAGGTGTAGTCAAAATATTAATAGAAGGCTTGTAATGAAGGGTGGAGGGCTCTGGGAAGGACAGGGAGGTCATGTGAATAAAAAAAGCTAAAAGCTCTTATGGAACGGTGGGGCTGCTGGAAGCGCCTCCTTTCACCTTTAAGAGGGTTTGTTGTATTAGTCACTGTACTGGCTATAGAAATCAAGGCATCGCTTTTCCTGCTTCTGAAGTAGGATGGGAGGGATCCTAAAGTGTGTTATCTTTTTTCTCTTTCAGAAAATTTTGCCAAAGACCTTGAAATGTTTGCCAGGTGGGTAGAGAACCTGATTATCCGCCACTGTGTCTCTGTAGTTCTCTGGAGCTCTCCGTCTGGTGGGGTACATCGGGAGAGCTCTAGCTATTCAGGTTTCCATGCGTTTTGTGGAGGCTGGTCTCTAATGATGGTTCTGCAAGAACACGATGCCCGCTTCAATCACGGTGATTCAGACTTGAGCATTTTTTGAAGTTTTCCCAGTATTTTTTGTTAACCCTGGTTATTGAGTTCTAAGTTAAAAAGGTGTGAATGCTGTCTCCTGGACTCTGAATGGAGTGCCTGTGTGAAAAACCACGTCGCTGGGTGGTTTGATTGCTCAGGGCCTGGAGGGAGCCGCAGCGGTCCCGGAGGTAATTGCTTGCAGGTGCACACAGAATGGCATGCAGGGGCTTTCATTTGCCACATTTGTTCCGAGTGAGACGCACTCCTTGGAAAGTGGGTGACTTGCTTTCAGCTGCTAAAGCCTCAGCTTTTACAGGTGATTTATGCTCAGCTTTTCAATTAGTTCCGCAGGTAATTGAAAACAATTGCACTGAATTGCTTTTATGAAGCAATTTGAATGACGAAGGCCTGAAAGGGCGAAAGCTTTCTAATTTGCTGCCACGTGGATTCGGTGCCAGCCTCTCCCACACCCCTTACTTTTCACCTTGCTCCTGTTAGCTCTTTGTTTCTCAGATGCATGTTTGGAATGAATTAAAGCGGTGGGTTCTCAGAGAGCAAGCTCTCAATCTGTCCTATTCCTTTGGATATTCGTCCCTGAAAACCGCTTAGCATCTTGAGCTTGGCCCGAAGGGATAAGTTCGTGTGAAGGGATACTGATAGCTCCTGTGGCTTAGTCACTGTTGATTCAGGCGCTTGCCCTGGTGGGTGGCCCTCCTCTGCGGTAAAAGATGTTTATCATAGGCCGGGCGCGGTGGCTCAAGCCTGTAATCCCAGCACTTTGAGAGGCCGAGGCGGGTGGATCACCAGGTCAAGAGATCGAGACCATCCTGGTCAACACGGTGAAACCCCATCTCTACTAAAAATACAAAAAATTAGCTGGGCATGGTGGCGCGTGCCTGTAATC
Source organism: Saimiri boliviensis (assembly GCF_048565385.1). Taxonomy (NCBI): domain Eukaryota; kingdom Metazoa; phylum Chordata; class Mammalia; order Primates; family Cebidae; genus Saimiri; species Saimiri boliviensis. Next base: position 9,381,532 of record NC_133459.1, read on the forward strand.
CCAGCTACTCAGGAGGCTGAGGCTGGAGAATTGCCTGAACCCAGGAGGCAGAAGTTGCGGTGAGCAGAGATCGCGCCATTGCACTCCAGCCTGGGTAACAAGAGCGAAACTCCGTCCCCCCACCCACAAAAAAAAAAAAAAAAAAAAGATGTTTATCACCTTTGCTTGCTATTTCTTTGTTAGCTGTTGTGGGGGGGAGCAATGAAAATTTAAAATACTTAAAAACAATATATGTAAGAGATACAGGGTCTTGTTATGTTGCCCAGGCCGCTCTTGAACTCTTAGGGTCAAGCAATCCTCCTGCTTTGGGCTCCCAAAATGCTGAGATTACAGGTGTGAGCTACCACGCCCAGCCTGAAAATACTTACGTAAAAATTCTGTAAACAAAATGAAATTAGAAACAGCATAGTAGCACATTAGGCTTTCAGATATTCTGTTTTTAAAAGTACATAAAAGGTTGCCCTTTTTTTTTTTTTGAGATGGAGTCTTGCACTGCTGCCCAGGCTGGAGTGCAGTGGTGCAATCTTGGCTCACTGCAACCTCTGCCTCCTGGGTTCAAGTGATTCTCTTGCCTTGGCCTCCCGAGTAGCTAGGATTACAGGCATGCACCACAATAGCTGGCTAATTTTAGTAGCGATGAGGTTTTGCCATGTTGGCCAGGCTGGTCTCGAACTCCTGACTTCAGGTGATCTGCTTGCCTCGGTCTCCCAAAGTGCTAGATTACAGGTGTGAGCCACTGTGCCTGGCAAAAGGTTGATTTTCTTTTGCTGGGTACTGGTGGGGAAAGTGGTGTGTGAATGCATGTGTGTGTGTATCTTAGACTGTAAGCTCCACAAGGAAGGACAGCATCTTTTACATAAAAGAGTTTGTGGAGGCCAGGAGCAGTGGCTCACACCTGTAATCCTTGCACTTTGGAAGGCTGAGGTGGGCTGATCACCTGAGGTCAGGAGTTCGAGACCAGCTTGGGTAACAGGATGAAACTCTGTCTCTACTAAAATACAAAAAAGAAATACTAGCCTGGCATGGTTATGTGCACCTGTAGTCCCAGCTAGAGGTAGGAGAATTGCTTGAACTCAAGAGTTGGAGATTTCAGTGAGCCGAGGTCACACCACTGCACTCCAGCCTGGGCAACAGAGCGAGACTGTCTCTTAAAAAAAAAAAAAAAGAAAGAAAAAGAAGTTTGTGGAGAGGCTGACTCTGAGAACTGAGTGAGTGCAGCAGAGTTCAGTGATGAGGCTTCAGGAGTCTTGGGTGCAGCCAGAGACCGGGAAGCACCCACCTTTCCTGGTACAACCCACAAGTACAGGTTTTCTTTGAAGACTCATCCTTTGTCTGAATTCCAGTTTGCTTTCACAAAAGAGCATTGTTTTAAAGTTTATCTCTGAATAAAATTGATATTCCTGGAAGGTCAGCTTCGGTTATCTTGTGGATTTGAGTTGTCCATGTCACACTTTCTCTACTCCCAAAGACTATTATCACCCCAGTTTGAGAAAGATGTTGTTTCAAGTCAACTGTGTATTAAGTAGGCTCTGTAGGCTGGCCTGGGAACCTAACCAGTATTTGTAACATTGTTTCATTGAGACAACTTTGTTTCCTTTTTCTTCTGCTTTTTCTTTCTTTCTTTCTTTCTTTCTTTCTTTCTTTCTTTCTTTCTTTCTTTCTTTTTTTTTTTTTTTTTGAGCCGGAGTTTCACTCTTGTTACCCAGGCTGGAGTGCAATGGCGCGATCTCAGCTCCTGAGTTCAGGCAATTCTTCTGCCTCAGCCTCCTGAGTAGCTGGGATTACAGGCACGCACCACCATGCCCAGCTAATGTTTTGTATTTTTAGTAGAGACGGGGTTTCACTATGTTGACCGTGATGGTCTCGATCTCTTGACCTCATAATCCACCCGCCTAGGCCTCCCAAAGTGCTGTGATTACAGGCTTGAGCCACCGCGCCTGGCCTGTTTCCTTTTTCTTACTTCTTTTCTTTTTTGCTTGATACAAGGTCTCTCTGTTAGGCTGGAGTGCAGTGGCAGGATCATAGCCCACTGCAAGGTAGCGCTCCAGGGCTCCACTGAACCTCCCAGAGTTTTGGTATTACAGGCATGAGCTGAGCCACCATGCCTGGAATCTTTTTCTTTTTGGTGAGCTTGTTATGAGAAGTTTCCGTGAGACTACACATTTAAATTATTATTATTGTTATTATTATTATTGTTGGAGTCGGAGGTAAACTTTAGAGCAGGGGCAACTGATGGAGTCTTGCTCTGTCGCCCAGGCTGGAGTGCCGTGGCACAATCTCAACTCACTGCAACCTCTGCCTCCTGGGTGCAAGTGATTCTCCTGCCTCAGCCTCCCAAGTAGCTGAGATTACAGGTGCCTGCCACCACACCCAGCTGATTTTTGTATTTTTAGTAGAGACAGGGTTTCACCCTGTTGGCCAGGCTTATCCCGAACTCCTGACCTCAGGTGATCCATCCGCCTCAGCCACCCAAAGTGCTGGGATTACAGGCATGAACCACCATGCCTGGCCTTTTTTTTTTTTTTTTTTTTTTTTTGAGACGGAGTCTCGCACTGTCTCTCAGGCTATAGTGCAGTGGCACCATCTCAGCTCACTGCATTCTCTGCCTCCTGGGTTCAAGCAATTCTCCCACTTCAGCCTTCCCAGTAGCTGGGACTACAGGTCCATCACACCCAGCTAATTTTTTTTTGTCTTTTTAGTAGAGACAGGGTTTCACCATCTTGGCCAGGATGGTCTTGATCTCCTGACCTTGTGATCCACCCGCCTCAGCCTCCCCAAAGTACTGGGATTATAGGCATGAGCCACTGTGCCTGTGCCCGGCCTTTTTTTTTTTTTTTTTTTTTTCCTGAGACAAGTCTCACTCTGTCACCCAGGCTGGAGTGCAGCAGCTCAGTCTTGGCTCACTGCAGCCTCAGCCTCCTGGGTTCAACCGATTTTCCTGCCTTAGCTTCCCGAGTAGATGGGACTACAGACACTTACCACCACCCCTGCTAATTTTTGTATTTTTAGTAGAGACAGAGTTTCACAGTGTTGGCTAGGCTGGTCTTGAACTGCTGACCTCAGGTGATCTGCCTTCCTCAGCCTCCCAAAGTGCTGGGATTACAGGTGTGATCCACTGCACCTGGCCAGATAATACATATTTAAATTCTAATTTTTTTAATTTTTTTTTTTTGAGATGGAGTTTCGCTCTTGTTACCCAGGCTGGAGTGCAATGGCGCAATCTCGGCTCACCGCAACCTCCGCCTCCTGAGTTCAAGCAATTCTCCTGCCTCAGCCTCCCGAGTAGCTGGGACTACAGGTGTGCATCACCATGCCCAGCTAATTTTTGTATTTTTGATAGAGATGGGGTTTCACCATGTTGACCAGAATGGTCTCGATCTCTTGACCTCGTGTTCCACCTGCCTCGGCCTCCCAAAGTGCTGGGATTACAGGCTTGAGCCACCGCACCCGGCCTTAAATTCTAAATAACCAATACACCCGCAGACTTTGGAAAGCAGCTGCTAATCTGAGTTGTGAATTTCTTTTTGCAGTGGGGTGATATTGGCTCACTGTAGCCTCCATATCCCGGATTTAGGCTATTCTACCTCAGCCTCCCGAGTAGCTGGGATTACAGGCACCTGACACTGTGCCTGGCTAATTTTTGTAATTTTTTTTTTTTTTTTTTTTTTTTTTTTTGAGACGGAGTTTCGCTCTTGTTACCCAGGCTGGAGTGCAATGGCGCCGTCTCGCTCACCGCAACCTCCGCCTTCTGGGTTCAGGCAATTCTCCTGCCTCAACCTCCTGAGTAGCTGGGATTACAGGCACGCGCCACCATGCCCAGCTAATGTTTTGTATTTTTAGTAGAGATGGGGTTTCACCATGTTGACCAGAATGGTCTCGATCTCTTGACATCGTGATCCACCTGCCTCAGCCTCCCAAAGTGCTGGGATTACAGGCTTGAGCCACCGCACCCGGCAATTTTTGTATTTTTAAAGGAGACATGGTTTCCCTGTGTCAGCCAGGTTGGTCTCAAACTCTTGACCTCAAATGATCCGCCCACCTAGCCTCCCAAAGTGCTGGAATTACAGGAATGAGCCACTTCACCTAGCCTGAGTTGTGAATTTCTTTTAGCTTTGAAATCTCTAGTCTCCTAATGTTAACAATCAAACATTTTGAAGAAGGTACATATTTTATAGGAAATAAATTCTGGGAACATTTGGGAATCATCTTTAAAGTCTGTGTTACAAAGCGTATTATGTGAAAAATTGCTTTTTATTTTCCCTAGCTAGAGTAATTTTCTGGAGTTGGAGGTTTGACTTAGGAGAGTCTGTGATACTCAGTGGCTGGCAGAGGATGCCCCGCCCCTCCACTGAGGGCCTTAGTGCAGAGATAGCTGAGGCCTTGCTGAAGTGGTGGAGAGGACTGAGAACATTGTTTGCTAAACACTTTCTTGTAAACAGATAAGTTCACTCTGTAGACGGTTCATTATGCCTGTTCCCTTTACTCCTTTTACTGTACTTTAAGAATAATGTAAATACAGACAGAGCAACCTGGCTGTGAGGTGGAGACTGGGCCGCACTGTCCATGAGCACTTAATATTCTCCACCCAGAACATCTGTGGACTGGCCTCATTCTTTGTGGCTTCTGTTTCTCTCCTGTGTTCCTTGCAGGTTGCTAATTAGAAAGTTATCTCTTGAAGTGGGTATTATGACAAGCAAATACTGCCAGTCATGATGAGATGACATGTGGTATTTGTATATCAATATCATAAGCAGAATGTGAAGGATTAATTTGGCCAAATTATGGAGAGTCATTTCTGTGTGGATTTATCTTTTATCTCTGCAGTTGTTGAGTGGGGACTCACCGTGTGTGCTGGTGACTTTGCTAGGTGTAAGGATGCAAAGATTCCTATTTATTCCTGCTTGCAAAGTACCTGTGTATTTTGTGGGGAGGTTAGAAATGGCAAGAAGGGGTGTAATTGGAGTAATATATTATTGAATAGAGCTTATTGTCTCAAACTTTCTTTCCCAGCAAAGATAAGAGGACTAGAATGAGAATTTGAGTTCAACTTGTGAGTAAGAAGCAGACTCCAGTTTAAAGGATGTCCTTTGTTCTACCTGGGTCATTGGGGAGGGAACCCATTAATGACTTGTTGGGAATGGGGCTGGAGGAGGCATCTGCATATGCTTTTTCCTGTAAGTTAGCCCTTGGAGAAAGGCAGGATCTTGATGGAAGTAAAGCCATGCTTTGTGGAGATTCTCTTTGTTCTTCTGTTTCCTGTCTGTTTAAGCAGCTGCTCTCTGTATTGTGAGGCAGATTTTCTCTGCACTACAGTTGTACACTGACCTCCTTGCTTTTTCTGTGGCCTTAGCTGTGACCAAGCAAGCCACGTTTGGAAGGGCTCTAAGCCCTCAGCCCTCCTGTCTACGTTTTTACTCTTCGGGTACCCTTGGCCCTAAGCGGAGGTGGAGAGATGGGCCTCCGCTTTCTCCATCTCTTTACTTAATTGGGGTCTCAGGAACTTCACTAATTTTTGTGTCACTTTTGCTTAATGCCTTTTATCTAAAAGGATGGGCTACTTAGAGATCCCTGCTAGTTTGAAGTCTGACCGTGAACTTCTGTGTTTCATCAAAACTTTAAATAATACCAAACATTTTGGTGACTTGTTTCTGCCCTTTCTGCAGACATGCAAGAAGAACCACAATTAACACTGAAGACGTGAAGCTCTTAGCCAGGAGAAGTAATTCACTGGTGAGAGATGAATTTCTTTCCTCACTCCCCTTTCCCATCAGAATACATTATTCCCAATTAATCACTTGAAGCCATGAAGTTATTCCCCAGGGCACCTTGCATTAAAAACTAGAGATGGTTGAACCATTCAGACCTGCCTGTAATTTACAGTCTGGCTTTCATTATGATGGATTTTGCTAAGCCAATTTGAAATTTTCTAATCAGCACTCTGTGGGTTTTATAATTTGCCTTTTCTGTAATACCGCAAAACTTTGGTCCCATGTTTCATTTACAACATGATGTCAGACACTGGTCACAGGCTTGAGTCTGTAGGAATAGTTTTGTTACTGTGTTCACAATTCTCTGAATGGGCCAGGTGTGGAAGGAGTTTCCGTATGGCTGGATATGCAGGAAAAAGCACGTTTTCCATCTTTTCAAGTCCAGGAATCATTTTGACTGAGCCTCCGTCGTTCAGGTGGAGACTCGGAAATGCACTGGTCATCCCGGGTTAGTGCTCTGGCCGATGGCAGAGCCAGGCCTGGGACATTTCCTGACTGAGTCTCATGCTAGACGCGAAAGCACTGGGGGACCCTCGTGTAATGTGGGCATCATGAGAGCTGGGGCTTTGTCTCTTTGTTCTCTGCTCCGTCTGTGTTGCCTAGAGCAGTCCTGGCACACAGGAGGGGCTCAAGAAATTGTTGATGAATGAACGAATATGTATAGCAGTTTACGGGAGCTTTTCCAGATACTATTTAATGCTCACAGCTTTTTTTTTTTTTTTTTTTTTTTTTTGAGATGGAGTTTCGCTCTTGTTACCCAGGCTGGAGTGCAATGGCGCGATCTCGGCTCACCGCAACCTCCGCCTCCTGGGTTCAGGCAATTCTGCTGCCTCAGCCTCCTGAGTAGCTGGGATTACAGGCACGCGCCACCATGCCCAGCTAACTTTTTGTATTTTTAGTAGAGACGGGGTTTCACCATGTTGACCAGGATGTTCTCGATCTCTTGACCTCGTGATCCACCCGCCTTGGCCTCCCAAAGTGTTGGGATTACAGGCGTGAGCCACCACACCCGGCCAGCTTTTTTTATTATTATTATTATTATTATTTTTATTTTAGACATGCAGTCTCTCTATGTTGCCCAGGCTGTTCTTGAACTCCTGGGCTCAAGCAGACCTCCCAGCTTGGTTTCCTAAAGTGCTAGGATTACAGGCGTGTGCCACAACTTTTTTTTTTTTTGAGACGGGGGTCTCACACTGTCACCCAGGCTGAGTGCAGTGGCACAGTCATTGCTTACTGCAGTCACTGTCTCCTGGGCTCCAGTGATCCTTTCACCTGAGCCTCTCAAGTAGCTGGGACTACAGGTGCATACCACCACGCCCAGCTAATTTTTTTTTTTTTTTTTTTTTTTTTTTTGAGACGGAGTTTCGCTCTTGTTACCCAGGCTGGAGTGCAATGGCACGATCTCGGCTCACCGCAACCTCCGCCTCCTGGGTTCAGGCAATTCTCCTGCCTCAGCCTCCTGAGTAGCTGGGATTATAGGCACGCGCCACCATGCCCAGCTAATTTTTAGTATTTTTAGTAGAGACGGGGTTTCACCATGTTGACCAGGTTGGTCTTGATCTCTCGACCTTGTGATCCACCCGCCTCGGCCTCCCAAAGTGCTGGGATTACAGGCTTGAGCCACCGCGCCCGGCGCCCAGCTAATTTTTTGTAGAGACAGGGTATTTTGTATTTTTTATAGAGACAGGGTTTTACCATATTGCCTGGGCTGGTCTCAAACTCTTTGGTTTCAAATGATCTGTCTGCCTTGGACTCCGAAAGAGCTGGGATTACAGGTCTGAGCCACTGCACCTGGCCACAACTTTTAATAACGACACAAATTGTTGGCTGGGTACAATGGTTCACGTCAATAATCCCAGAATTTTGGGAGGCCAAGGCAGGAGGATTGCACGAGCCCGGAAGTTTGAGACCAGCATGGCCACATAGTGAGACCCCCATATCTACAAAAAACTTTTTAAAAAAAGAAAAAAAATTGAAGCTGTATTTAATTTTAAGAAATATAACCCAGGCGTTTCTGTCCAAATTCTTTTAGTCAGCGGTGGTTGTGGAGGGTTTAATTTTATTTGTTTTTTTTAGGTTTGTAGCAGGATTACAACCAGTTATAAATACATATTTGTGTGTGTGTGTGTGTGTGTGTGTGTGTGTAGCTAAAATACATCACAGACAAAAGTGAAGAGATTGCTCAGATTAACCTAGAGCGAAAGTCACGGAAGAAAAAGAAGTCAGAGGATGGAAACCACAATTCAAGAGAGCTGGCCGAGGCTGGAGTAGTGGAGAGTGAGAAGTAAAGTCTCCTGCCACGTGGAAAATGCACCTTGAACAGGGAGAGCGACCTGGAAATGCGTACGGCTGCAAAGGGAACTTTGAAGGGATAAGTAGTGATTACAAAGAAAAAAAAGGCTAAAGTGGCTTTTGTGCTGAATTCTCCACATTGTTAACTGCAAAAGCTAGTTTAAGAGGACAGGAAAGTCATAAGCAAAATACTCCTGGGTCTCATTCCAGCACATAAAAACTGTGTGTAATTGAATGGTATGTATTGGAAATGATATATCTTGCAATTAAAATTGTGTGAGCAATTAAACATGGTTGACTTTTTCAAGCAAAAATCAGTTATTCATCTTTTGATGTGATTTTCTAGGCTAAATGACGATCTCTGAAAGGTGAATAAAACTGAATTTATTTAGCTTTTCTGGTTACTAATTTGTTTTTTTTTTTTTTTTTTTGAGACGGAGTTTTGCTCTTGTTACCCAGGCTGGAGTGCAATGGCGCGATCTCGGCTCACCACAACCTCCGCCTCCTGGGTTCAGGCAATTCTCCTGCCTCAGCCTCCTGAGTAGCTGGGATTACAGGCAAGCGCCACCATGCCCAGCTAATTTTTTGTATTTTTAGCAGAGACGGGGTTTCACCATGTTGACCAGGATGGTCTCGATCTCTCGACCTCGTGATCCACCCACCTCGGCCTCCCAAAGTGCTGGGATTACAGGCTTGAGCCACCGCGCCCGGCTTTTTTTTTTTTTTTTTTGAGATGGAGTCTTACTCTGTTGCCCAGGCTGGAGTGCAATGGTTCGATCTCAGTTTACTGCAATCCCTGCCTCCCAGGTTCAAGCAATTCTCCTGCCTCAGCCTCCTGAGTAGCTGGAACTATAGGTGCATGCCACCACGCCCAGCTAATTTTTGTATTTTTAGTAGACACAGGGTTTTACCATGTTGGTCAGATTGGTCTCGAACTCCTGACTTTGTGGAATGCCCACCTTGGCCTCCCAAAGTGCTGAGATTACAGGTGTGAGCCACTGCGCCCAGCCACTGGTGGTGATTTTAAAAACATGCCGCCTATGGTCACCATGTTTGGGAATGGCCCTTTTCATTTTTTTTTTCTTTTTTGTGACGGAGTCTCGCCTTGTCCCCCAGGTTGGAGTGTGGTGACTCGATCTTGGCTCACTACAACCTCCACCTCCCAGGTTCTAGCGATTCTCCTGCCTCAGCCTCCCAAGTAGCTAGGACTACAGGCGCACGAACACCAACGCGCCTGGTAAATTTTTGTATTTTTAGTAGAGACAGGGTTTCACCATGTTGGTCAAGCTAATCTCAAACTCCTAACTTTGTGATTCACCCACCTCGGCCTACCCAAGTTCTGGGATAACAGGTGTGAGCCACTGCACCTGGCCCCCTTTTCACTTTTTAAAGGTGAGTTTCTTTAGAAACAGTTTCTGTTACTTCTTTTTTCTTTTTTTAATACTTTATTGCATTTTAGGTTTGGGGGTACATGTGAAGAACATGCAGGATTGTTGTATAGGTACATACATGGCAGTGTGGTTTGCTGCCTTCCTCCCCTTCACCTATATCTGGCATTTCTCCCCATGTTACCCCTTCCCAACTCTCCACCTCCTGCTGTCCCTCACCTAGTTCCCCGCAACAGACCTCAGTGTGTGATGCTCCCCTCCCTGTGTCCATGTGTTCTTATTGTTCAACACCTACCTATGAGTGAGAATATGCAGTGTTTGATTTTCTGTTCTTGTGTCAGTTTGCTGAGAATGATGGTTTCCACGTTCATCCATGTCCCTACAAAGGGTACAAACTCATCGTTTTTTATGGCTGCCTGGTATTCCATGGTGTATATATGCCACATTTTCCCTGTCCAGTCTATCATCGATGGGCATTTAGGTTGGTTCCAGGTCTTTGGTATTGTAAACAGTGCTGCAGTGAACATTCATGTGCGTGTGTCCTTATAATAGAACTATTTATAGAGGCCGAGGAGGGTGGATCATGAGGTCAAGAGATCGAGACCATCCTGGTCAACATGGTGAAACCCCGTCTCTACTAAAAATGCAAAAAATTAGCCGGACGTGGTGGCACATGCCTGTAATCCTAGCTACTTGGGAGGCTGAGACAGGAGAATTGCTTGAACCCAGGAGGCGGAGGTTGCTGTGAGCCGAGAATGCTCCATTGCACTCCAGCCTGGGCAACAAGAACGAAACTCCGTCTCAAAGAACTATTTATAATCCTTTGGATATATATCCAGTAATGGGATGGCTGGGTCAAATGGAATTTCTGTTTCTAGGTCCCTGAGGAATCGCCACACTGTCTTCCACCATAGTTGAACTAATTTACACTCCCACCAACAGTGTAAAAGTGTTCCTGTTTCTCCACATTCTCTCCAGCATCTGTTGACTCCAGATTTTTTAATTTTTATATTTTATATCTTTTTTGAGACATAGTTTCGCTCTTGTTACCCAGGCTGGAGTGCAATGGCGCGATCTCGGCTCACCACAACCTCCGCCTCCTGGGTTCAGGCAATTCTCCTGCCTCAGCCTCCTGAGTAGCTGGGATTACAGGCACGCGCCACCATGCCCAGCTAATTTTTTGTATATTAAGTAGACACGGGGTTTCACCATGTTGACCAGGATGGTCTCGATCTCTTGACCTCGTGATCCACCCGCCTCGGCCTCCCAAAGTGCTGGGATTACAGGCGTGAGCCACCGCGCCTGGCTCAGATTTTTTAATGATCAGCATTCTTTTTTTTTTTTTTTTTTTTTTTTTTTGTTTTGTTTTTTGTTTTTTTTTTTTTGTTTTGTTTTTTTTGAGACGGAGTTTCGCTCTTGTTAACCCAGGCTGGAGTGCAATGGCACGATCTCGGCTCACCGCAACCTCCGCCTCCTGGGTTCAGGCAATTCTCCTGCCTCAGCCTCCTGAGTAGCTGGGATTACAGGCACACGCCACCATGCCCAGCTAATTTTTTGTATTTTTAGTAGAGACGGGGTTTCACCATGTTGACCAGGCTGGTCTCGATCTCTTGACCTCGTGATCCACCCGCCTCAGCCTCCCAAAGTGCTGGGATTACAGGCTTGAGCCACCGCGCCCGGCTTAATGATCAGCATTCTAACTGGCATGAGATGGTATCTCAATGTAGTTTTGATTTGTATTTCTCTAATGACTGGTGATGTTGAGCATTTTTTCATGTTTGTTGGCCTTATACATGTCTTCTTTTGAAAAGTGTCTGTTCATATCCTTTGCCCACTTTTGAATGGGTTTCTTTGTTTCTTTTTTTTGTAAATCTGTTTTACTTCTTTGTAGATTCTGGATATTAGCCCTTTGTCAGATGGGTAGATTGCAAAAATTTTTTCCCATTCTCTTGAATACCAGTTCACTCTAATTAGATTGTGTTCTTTGCTGTGCAGAAGCTCTGGAATTTAATTAGATCTCGTTTGTCTATTTTGGCTTTTGTTGCCAATGCTTTTGGTGTTTTAGTCATGAAGTCCTTGCCCATGCCTACGTCCTGAATGGTTTTGCCTAGGTTTTCTTCTAGGGTTTTTATGGTGTTAGGTCTTACGTGGTTTTTTTTTTTTTTTTTGAGACGGAGTTTCGCTCTTGTTACCCAGGCTGGAGTGCAATGGCGCGATCTCGGCTCACCGCAACCTCTGCCTCCTGGGTTCAAGCAATTCTCCTGCCTCAGCCTCCTGAGTAGCTGGGACTACAGGCATGCACCACCACACCCGGCTAATTTTTGTATTTTTGTATTTTTTTTTTTTTTTTAGATGGAGTTTCACTCTTGTTACCCAGGTTGGAGTGCAATGGCACGATCTCGGCTCACTGCAACCTCTGCCTCCTGGGTTCAGGCAATTCTCCTGCCTCAGCCTCCTGAGTGGCTGGGATTACAGGCACGTGCCACCATGCCCAGCTAATTTTTTGTATTTTTAGTAGAGACGGGGTTTCACCATGTTGACCAGGATGGTCTCGATCTCTTGACCTCGTGATCCACCCGCCTCGGCCTCCCAAAGTGCTGGGATTACAGGCTTGAGCCGCCGCGCCCGGCCTGTATTTTTAGTAGAGACGGGGTTTCACCTTGTTGACCAAGATGGTCTCGATCTCTTGACCTAGTGATCCACCCACCTCGGCCTCCCAAAGTGCTGGGATTATAGGCGTGAGCCACCGCGCCCGGCCAGGTCTTATGTTTAAGTCTCTAATCCATCTGGAGTTAATTTATCAGGAAGGGATCCAGTTCGTTTTTATTTTTTTGAGACAGAGTCTTGCTCTGTCGCCCAGTCTGGAGTGCAGTGGTGTGATCTTGGCACATTGCAACCTCTGCCTCCTGGGTTGAAGTGATTCTCCTGCCTCAGCCTCCTGAGTAGCTGGGACGACAGGTGTGTACCACCACGCCTGGCTAATTTTTGTATTTTTAGTAGAGACGGGATTTCACCATCTTAGCCAGGCTGGACTTGAACTCCTGACCTCAGGTAATCCTCCTGCCTCAGCCTCCCAAAGTGCTGTAATTACAGGTGTGAGCCAACTGCATCTGGCTGGCCGTGACTTCTCTGACTATTTTGTAACGAAGCTATGGTTCTGCTCAGGAAAGTTTTGCTTGAGGGGAATATCTGGGACTACTAGATCAGAAGACTTCAGCATGACATCCTGTTTTAGTGAGAGAAAACGCTCCCAGGGGTGCCAGTCTTACTGTCTTCTCATGCCCTTGGGTTTCTTAGAGATCCAGGCCTGCCTTTCCCTTTACCCTGTGGCAATACGGTGAAGAGAACAGGCAGGCATTTGTGGAGCCCTTTCTGTGTGCCAGGCACACACTGGGTACTCCATGTATTACCTCACTGATCTCCACAACTTTGTCAGCGTAGGTCTGATTCTCCACCCTCTCCTGATGAGCAAATGGAATTTTGATGAGGTTAACCAGCTGCCCAGGGTCACCAGGCTATAGTTAGGAGACTGTTCAGATTTGGGGCCACTCACTCTAGAATGGGTGAGACAAAAGGGCATGCATTTGGGGTAGAATTTATACCATCTGTGCCCAAATCTGATCAGCACAATACACCCCACAGCCTGACTCTGAAAGGGAGGCGCTAAGCTATGGCTATGGTGGAGCACTGAGTTCACACTTCGTGGTTTTGGGTCTGCCAGTGGCTCAGCACTTGTCCTCATGTTAATGATGATATCTGTGTGTCATATCAGTGAAAGAAGAGTTAGTCATAATGCTGTCCATCCTGTGTTCAGCCAAAGACCCATATGTTAGCAGTTTCATTTTCGGATAAGCTCTCTTTAAACTCCTTATTGGCCAAGGGCAGTGGGTTGTGCCTGTATTCCCAACTACATGGAAGGCTGAGGCAGGAGATTCACTTGAGCCTGGGAGTTTGAGACCAGCCTGGGCTGCACAGTGAGACCCCCGTCTCTAAAAGAAAAAAAAAAAGCCGGGCGCGGTGGCTCAAGCCTGTAATCCCAGCACTTTGGGAGGCCGAGGCGGGTGGATCACGAGGTTGAAAGATCGAGACCATCCTGGTCAACATGGTGAAACCCCATCTCTACGAAAAATACAAAAAACTAGCTGGGCATGGTGGCGCGTGCCTATAATCCCAGCTACTCAGGAGGCTGAGGCAGGAGAATTGCCTGAACCCAGGAGGCGGAGGTTGCGGTGAGCCGAGATCGCGCCATTGCACTCCAGCCTGGGTAACAAGAGCGAAACTCCGTCTCAAAAAAAAAAAAGGTTAGGCACAGAGATGCATGCTTGTAGTCCCAGCTAGCTACGCAGGAGGCTGAGGAAGAGGATTGCTTGGTCCCAGGAGTTCAAGGCTTTAGTGAGCTGTGACTGTGCTACTGCACTGCAACTGGGGGACAGAACAAGACCCCAGCTCTAAAAAATAAAATTTAAAACTCATCAAGAACAGTTTAGGGAATAGATAGTACAGACTTTCCAAAGGTGGAAAGATCAAGGTTTTCATCTTGGGTTTGCAACTCTAGTAGCTGTATAACTTTTAGAGACTTTGTGCTTTTTTTTTTTTTTTTTTTTTAATTGAGACAGGATCTCACTCTGTCACCCAGGCTGGAATGTAGTGACACGATCATGGCTCACTGCAGCCTCAACCTCCTAGGCTCAAGTGATCCTCCTGCCTCAGCCTCCTTAGTAGCTGGGACTGCAGGCATGCGCTACCATGCGCAGCTAATTTTTTAGGTTTTTTTTAATAGAGATGGGGTCTCAGCATGTTTCCCAGGCTGATTTCAAACTCCTGGGCTCGGCTCAAGTGATTCTCCTGCCTCAGCCTCCCAAAGTGCTGAGATCATAGGTGTGAGTCACTGCACCTGGCTTTTTTTTTTTTTTTTTCTTCTCTTCTCTTTTTTGAGATGGGCTCTTGCTCTGTCATCCAGGCTGCAGTACAGTGGTATATCACAGCTCACTGCAGCCACGAGTTCCTGAACTCAAGCAATCCTCCTGCCTCAGCCTCCCAAGTACCCAAGACTACAGATGTATGTTACCACACCTGGCTAAGTTTTCTTATTTTTTTTCTTTTTGAGACAAGGTCTCACCCTGTCACCCATGCTGGAGTGCAGTGGCTCAGTCTTCCCTCACTGCAGCCTCTACCTCCCATGCTCAGATGATCCTCCTACCTCAGCTCCCCAAGTAGCTGGGGCACAGGTGTGCACCACCACCTCCAATTATTTTTTTTTTTTTTTTGGAGAGGTAGGGTTTTGCCATGTTGCCCAGGCTGGTCTCGAACTCTTGGGCTTAAGGGATCCTCTTGCCTGAGCCACCCAAAGTGCTGGGATTATAGGCATGAGTCATTGCACCGGCCTTTTTTGTTTTTGGAGATGCGCTCTTACTCTGTCACCCATACAGCGGCATGATCACAGCTCACTGCAGCCATGAATTCCTGGTCTCAAGAAGGCCTCCTGCCTCAGCCTCCCAAGTGCCCGAGACTACAAGTGTGTGTTGCTACACCTGACTAGGTTTTCTTTTCTTTTCTTTTCTTTTTTTTTTCATAAGGTCTCACTCTGTCACCCATGCTGGAGTGCAGTGGCGCAATCTTGGCTGACTGCAGCCTTGACCTCCCACGCTCTGGGATCCTCCTACCTCTGCCCGCCCCCCCAAGTAGCTGGGACCACAGGTGTGCACCACCACGTCCAGCTAATTTTTGTAGAAATGGGGTTTGCCATGTTTCCCAGGCTGGTCTTGAACTCTTGGGCTCAAGTGATTCTCCTCCCTCAGCCTCCTAAGTAGCCAGGACTACAGGTGTGCATTGCCATGCCTGGCTAAGTTAAAAATTGTTTTTTTGTAGAGATGAGGTCTTACTATGTTGCCCAGTCTGTTCTTGAACTCCTGGGCTTAGGTGATCCTCCCGTCTCCACCTCTCAAAGTTTGCTACCTTCTTGAAACCGTCATTTTTTTAAAAAAAAATTTTAATTTTTTTTTTTGAGCCAGAGTTTTGTTCTTATTGCCCAGGCTAGAGTGCAATGGTGTGATCTCGGCTCACCATAACCTCTGCCTCCCGGGTTCAAGTGATTCTCTTGCCTCACCCTCCCGAGTAGCTGGGATTACAGGCATGTGCTACCACGCCTGGCTAATTTTTTTTTTTTTTTTTTTTTTTTTTTTAGACAGAGTCTCACTCTGTTGCCAGGCTAGAGTGCAGTGGTGCAATCTTGACTCACTGCAACCTCTGCTTCCCTGGTTCAAGCAATTCTCCTGCCTCAGTCTCCCAAGTAGCTGGGACTACAGGTGCTCGCTGGCTAGCCCAGCTAATTTTTTTTTTTAATATGTAAAGATCAATTTCCTCTTTAGTTTTACCAATCAGAATATTAAAATGCTACCTCAGTGTTTTAGATGAAATTTCCCATTTAAATATATGACACATAAGCCAAAATTTAGAAATAGCTCCTTGCATCGCTGTAGTTTTGGGTCTTTAAAAAAAAGTAAAGCCTGGCCGGGCGCGGTGGCTCAAGCCTGTAATCCCAGCACTTTGGGAGGCTGAGGCGGGTGGATCACGAGGTCAAGAGATCGACACCATCCTGGTCAACATGGTGAAACCCCGTCTCTACTAAAAATACTAAAAATTAGCTGGGCATGGTGGCGCGTGCCTGTAATCCCACCTACTCAGGAGGCCGAGGCAGGAGAATTGCCTGAACCCAGGAGGCGGAGGTTGTGGTGAGCCGAGATCATGCCATTGCACTCCAGCCTGGGTAACAAGAGCGAAACTCCGTCTCAAAAAAAAAAAAAAAAAAAGTAAAGCCTTAATTTTAAGTTTGAATATAATGTGCAGCTTATATAACATATATATATAACATACATATAATTATATTTTATATATTATGAAGTATTATCCTTATTGTGAACTTTATTATGCTTCTGAAGTTTCTCCAATCATTTCAAATTTACTTCGATAAAAAGTTCCTGGCCGGGTGTGGTGGCTCATGCCTGTTATCCAAGCAATTTGGAAGCCAAGGTGGGTGGATCACCTGAGGTTGGGAGTTCAAGACCAGCCTGACCAACGTGGTGAAACCCCGTCTTTAAAAAAAAAAAAAAAGGCCGGGCGCGGTGGCTCAAGCCTGTAATCCCAGCACTCTGGGAGGCTGAGGCTGGTGGATCACGAGGTCAGGAGATCGAGACCATCCTGGTCAACATGGTGAAACCCCGTCTCTACTAAAAATACCAAAAAATTAGCTGGGCATGGTGGCACGTGCCTGTCATCCCAGCTACTCAGGAGGCTGAGGCAGGAGAATTGCCTGAACCCAGGAGGCGGAGGTTGCGGTGAGCCGAGATCACGCCATTGCACTCCAGCCCGGGTAACAAGAGCGAAACTCCGTCTAAAAAAAAAAAAAAAAAAAAAAATTTGCCTATATTTTGCGAATTGCATTTTAAAATCAGAATGTTACAAATTTCCATCTATAAGAAAAACAAAATATTCATGCTTTATTAATAATCCTAATTAGAAAAGGATGCAATTAAGAGCTTACATAGCTAACAGAAACATAAGAAAGGTAAACTTTTCTTGAATAAAAAAATAGGAAATACTTTAATGAAAAAAATCAAGGACTGAAGGAAGGAGAAAATTTTCTAGACAGTAGTTGGTCCTTCACAATTTGTGTTATTATGCAAATACATCATTAAATAAATACTCATCTGATATTTACAAAATAGTGGTAAAAGAGAAACCTAAAGTATCAGCATCCTTCATTTGCTATCCCTCTTTCAATCTTCTGTATGCATTAGTTTACATACCAACTAAACGTGATACTAGTTAACTATAGTTGAAAGCTTGTCAATTAAGTCATCAGTAGTGTAAACAAGAAGTTGAATGTCTGCTTTTTCCTTTATTCGGTCACTGTGTTTTTCGAGGATGACATCCGCGTCTGTGCTGAGGACTCGGTGGATGCCAAGGCACATCATCCTTCCTGCCATGGAGCAATCTTAGAGGGCAGCTCACAGGGGCTGGGCTGTGTAACAAGCAGTGGTCTTCAGTTTCTTTAATTAAACTGTACTGAATGTGATAAACTCCTTCATGGTATTTTTTTTTTTTTGGAGACGGAGTTTCACTCTTGTTACCCAGGCTGGAGTGCAATGGTGCGATCTCGGCTCACCGCAACCTCCGCCTCCTGGGTTCAGGCAATTCTCCTGCCTCAGCCTCCTGAGTAGCTGGGATTACAGGCACGCGCCACCATGCCCAGCTAATTTTTAGTATTTTTAGTAGAGACGGGGTTTCACCATGTTGACCAGGATGGTGTCGATCTCTTGACCTCGTGATCCACCCGCCTCGGCCTCCCAAAGTGCTGGGATTACAGGCGTGAGCCACCGCGCCCGGCCCTTCATGGTATTTTGATGGCATGCTCCACACACCTTTTCTGCCTCAACAGGAAGCTGATTAAACTGTGTCACTAAGCCATCTGCAGGTGTAGCTACACCAATAAAAGCCATAACCTTTTCTGGTCGTGCAATTGCAGCATGAAGCATAAGCCACCACCCAAGGCTAGATCCAACATGAATCTGTGGCCCTTCAGCTAAGTCATCAATTATAGAAAGATCTTTTCTCCATTTCCCCAGCGTGCTTTCCTCCAGGTTACCATCTGAACTTCTCACTCCTGAGTAATCAAACCTTATGTAGGTGTGACCTAGAGATTTGCAAAACTCCTCCATCGCCAATGCTGTTGTACCATTCATATTAGAAATATAGCTAGGGATGAAGATAAAATTCCTGGACTTTAGCCTTTTAGCCTCTTATAAGCCTGGTTTGGAGGGTCTGGTCGATTAAGGAAAGAGAATGATGTCTTTTGCCTGCAAGTTGGTAGCCACCATGGCACCCACTGAGGCTTTGGTGCAAGCAGCGTGTTGAGGCCCCGGTAGGGACCAATGGGGACGGCTCCCCAGCTCCAGCTCCGAAAAGGTACCCAGGCCGCCACAGTGACCATGCGTGCAACCGCCATCTTCCCAGCTGTCCAATTTTTGCATTTTTAGTAGAGATGGGGTTTCACCATGTTAGCCAGGATGGTCTCGATCTCTGTGGAGGTTGCAGTGAGCTGAAGTTATGCCACTGCAGGCCAGGCTGCGTGACAGAGCAAGACTCATCTCAAAAACAAAAGCTGGCTGAGCTGCTGTGACTGTCTCATCTGCAACTCAAAATTTTAGTGTCACTTGTGAGAATTATTTTGGTACAAAAATAAAAGATGAAGCAACATACGATGTATAAGCCTCTGGCCAGCAGGCCATGCTGATCTTACCTAGGATTTTAACATAAGCAGAAAAACTGACAAGTTAAATTCACAATTGAGATTTGCCTTGTGAAGGTGTAAACCAGGACTTGGGAAAACTGAAAACAAGTATGTTCCCTTCTAGAAAGTGCTGTCAGTTTTGGGGTACATTACTTCAGTTTAGAGCCTTACCTTGGACACTGGTCATCTGTAGTAGGCTTGAGCGGATGCTTCAGACTTTACTCACTGTCCAGTTGGGCGAAGGGGTCTGTGCATTTGTCTTGTGTGGTTCAGCAATGAGGGCCTGTGAGGAATAGCCAGTGGGTGGCACAGAGAGGGGCTCCGCGTCCTGCACTCTCCACAGTGGCTCTGGCCTCGGGAGGAGAGCGAGCCCTGGGAGCTGGCTGAGGGCAGGGCCGGGTACTGCTTCCCAGACTGACTGTGCCCTGCAGAACCAGTACGTCTGACATGCGACACACACACAACGCGAAACATTATTTATCCTTACTCGGGGTGAGGCACATTAATTTCGATTTCATTTGAAAGAAAAGTACTGGCCAATGACCCACGAGCGGGTGGTCAGGAGCAGTGATCACACACGAAATTAGTGTGCCTCACCCCAAGTAAGGACAAATACTGTTTTGTGTTGTGTGTGTGTCGCATGTGAGATGTACCGGTACTGCAGGGCACAGTAATCCCAGCACTTTGGGAGGCTGAGGCGGGCGGATCACTTGAGGTTGGGAGTTCAAGACCAGCCTGGCAAACATGGAGAAACCCTGTCTCTACCAAGAACACAAAATTAGCCGGGCATGGTGGCACATGCCTGTAATCCCAGCCACTCAGGAGGCTGAAGCAGGAGAATCCTTGAACCCAGAAGGTGGAGGTTGTGGTGAGCCGAGATTGAGCCATTGCACTCCAGCCTGGGCAACAAGAGTGAAATTCTGTCTCTAAAGAAAAAAAAAAAACGCTGGACCATCAGGAGTTTGAGACCAGCATGGCCAACATGGTGGAACGCCATCTCTACTAAAAATACAAAATTTAGCTGGGCATGGTGGCACGAATCCATAATGCCAGCTACTCGGGAGGCTGAGGCAGGAGAATCACTTGAACCTAGGAGGCGGAGGTTACAGTGAGCTGAGATCATGCCATTACACTCCAGCCTGGGCGACAGACTTTGTCTCAAAAAACCAACAGCAACAAAAATCACTGGACCAGGGCTGCCCCAGGGCCAGCAGCGCCTGGGTGCTGCTTGTTGAAAATGCAGCTCTCTGGCTCCTCCATGCCACAACACATCAGGACCTGCCTGCAAAATGACCTGTCTGCACTTCAGGTTGAGAAGGCCTGGCCTAGAGGATGGTAGGTCTGGCCTGCTGTGCTGAGAGGCAGTGCTGGGAGCAATTCCTGGGGCCTCCTTGCTGACACTCTGGTGAAGCTAGTGTATTAGATCAGAGCATCTATGAGCCCCCATTGCCTCCTTGTTTCTCTGCCCGTAGTATAAGAATTTCTCTGAAATTACTGGATGAGTTTCAGTCATACTTTCACATGGGCACAATTTCACATTCAAGCTCCTTATCCAAAGCTAATTTTATATTATGTTAAATCACTTGTTTTTGTTCTCATGGCTTCCTGCCTGCTATAGGCGTAATTACGAGGAAGTAGCACTTCAGCAGCAAGCGCACATGCGTTCCAAAATAAGAGCAAATGCGCTCTAAACACAGGAAAAGACCTGAAGCTTTAATTAAGGAGTTAAATCCAATCCCAAAGCGCTTTTGTGGGCACTGATTGCTCCAGCTTCTGCGTCACCGCGTGAGGGAAGAGGATCCAGGCATTAGACATGTATAGACACAAAAACAGCTGGAGATTCAGCTTAAAAATACCCACCAAGCTCCAAAGAAGAGACCCAAGTCCCCAAAACATTGATTCAGGGCTGCCAGGAGGAAGAGCAGCAGCAGGGTGGGAGAGAAGCTCCGGTCAGCCCCCAAGATGCCACTGCCCCCTGGCCTGCTGCTGCTGCTGCTCTCTGGGGTCACAGCCACTGCAGCCCTGTCCCTGGAGGGCGGCCCCATCGGCCCAGACAGCGAGGTGAGTACAGACGCAACGTGGCCACACGCCCACTCTCTTGGGTTTTTGGCCTGCCTGGTGAGTGTGTGTGTGTGTGCCTGTGCTGGATTTCACAGCTTCGACAGGACACAGGGCTGAACTTCGTAGTGTTCTTGGCTGGCCCGAGGTACTGGGATGTCCCGTTCAGACTGCTGATCTTCGTATACCTTTCCCAACCCATGAAGCATGTTGGAAGCCTGCACAGCTCAAGGAGAGCCCTTCATGCCAGTGCCCCTCTCTGCTGGGCATCTGGGAAAGGTGAAACGAGTGTGCCAGTCCACTGAGGGCAGGCGTAGAGCTGCCACGGTCCTTGTTAGTCACCCGGACTTCCAGAGCCTTCGGCAGCACAGGCTCCCACTGGCTCAGAGTAATTGGCATCATTACATTTCTGTTGTGAGGATTTATAACTTCATGAGGTGATTGATTGCTCTTTTTTCCATTTTGAAAAAGTTCCAAGAAAGAGTATATAAAGGTGACCATTAAAAATGGATTTTTCTCCAAAATTACCAGATGAGTTTCAGACAGGTCATTTATCAGCAGATTATTCCCAAAAGCTTTCTAAGGAACTCGAAAAACCAGAATATAATGTTTCTGTCCCATCTGTCTCAGAAGGCGACTTGCGGACATCCAGGAGTGTGGCTGAAGGTGGGGAATGAGTACATTAGCCCGCTCCACCTCGGGGCTTCTTAGCTGCCAGTCACTTGGGGGAGGATGGCAGGTTTCCTGACCTCTTCTAATTAAGGACCTCAGCAGAGAGTATGGGGCAAAACCACCAGGTTTTTTTCCTTGACTTAAAATTACCAACTTACTTTTCCTTTTCTCTAATTAGAGCAATTTCTTTAAGGTATTCTCTTCACTTTCTCATCTTCATCCTTTAAATAGAAATGGGGCTTATTGCTATGGAGCATCTTTTCTTTTTTTTAAAAATTGATTTATTTTTAATAGTTTTCTCCAAGGTATTCTTCTAGGTCTCTTTTTTTTTTTTTTTAAGTAAGGAGGAGATTGCGTATCTTTGCTTGCTGCCTGAGCCAGATCGCTGAGTTTTCTTTCCTTTGCCATCTGCTTCTCTTTAAAAGCATATGCAGGAAGCGACAGAAATAAAGAAAAGCAGCCTCCTGACGTTCCTCGCTTGGTGGTTTGAGTGGACCTCCCAGGCCAGCACCGGGCCCCTCACAGGAGAGGAAGCCAGGGAGGCGGCCAAGCGGCAGGAAGGTGCGCCCCTCCAGCAGTCCACGCGCCGCGACAGGACGCCCTGCAAGAATTTCTTCTGGAAGACCTTCTCCTCCTGCAAATAAAACCCCACCCGTGATTACTAATGCAGGTGTAATGATGGACCCAAATAAAATGTATTAAGCAGCAGTGATCTTTCCTCTTCTTCCCATTTGAAAAGTATTTTTTATTTAAATTCCAGTAATGCCCAATACTGACATGTTCTGAGTAATTTGAAACCCAAAGTGAACATCTCTGAGAAAGATTTTTTTGTGGTTTTACTCGACTGTGCTTAGTGCAGCCACTGGGTTTTCCTTTTGACATTCGTTACGGTGCTGGGAAGCTCTGTCTTTGATTTAAGATAAAATAGCCAAAGACTACATAATTAAGAGTTCAGAATAACATCTTATTTCAGTTTATGAATTGATATGAATTGTCTTAATTTAAAAAACATTTCTCTCACATTAAAAGCAAATTTTTAACATCAGGCTCGAAGAGCAAAATGATTATTCCTCATATTGTAGCTGAAATTAATTTTAAAACAAATATTAAAATATGCTGACATGCCTATGAAAGTTATACTTGAATTTGCTGTTATGTACCATTTTAATTAGTAGCTTAATGGGTTGCAGTTCTTTTCATGGATTATAGCTTCACATTTGCTTTGGGAGGAATGAAGTCTACTTAACAGAAATGTTCTTTCAAACCAGACACGGTGGCAGTGAGCCCTGCGGCCGCTCAGCTGTTGCCTGCTTGCAGCAGCTTCTAGTACCAGGACCTCTCCCAGGTCTCTGTATCTGGATTTTGTTCAGTGACAGTCATATGAATTACATGTATAATTGTCACATTCGTGTCCCTATTCCTCAGTGTTCCCAGTGAATAATGGCAAAACGGGACAATTCCATTTCTGTGATGTAGCGTAGAGTAGCCATTGAGCCCCCACATGGACCAGGCTCTGGGTCTGCTCAGTGAAATTAGGGGTAAAGAAATCATGCAATTCTAAAAGCTTTCTCAAGTTTCATTTCTCCCCACAGCACCAAAATCCTTGCTTAACGACACATACTGTTTATGACTCTTAAATCACAGATTCTGAAGGAGACTTCCAGCATGAAGGTTTTTCTTTTTCTTTTTTGAGATGGAGTCTCCCTCTGTCATCTAGGCTGGAGTGCAGCAGCACAATCTTTGCTCACTGCAACATCTGCCTCCCAGGTTCATGTGATTGTCTTGCCTCAGTCTCCCGAGTAGCTGGGACTACAGGCACGCGCCACCACGCCCAGCTAATTTTTGTATTTTTTAGTAGAGACACGGTTTCACTATGTTGGCCAGGATGGTCTCGATCCCTTGACCTTGTGATGTGCCCATCTCAGCCTCCCAAAGTGCTGGGATTACAGGCATGAGCCACCGCGCCCAGCCTTCTGTTTTGTTTTGTTTTGTTTTGAGATGGAGTTTTGCCCTTGTTGCCCAGGCTGGAGTCCAATGCCGCTGTCTCTGCTCACTGCAACCTCCACAACCCAGGTTCAAGTGACTCTCCTGCCTCAGCCTCCCAAGTAGCTAGGACTACAGGTGTGCACCACCACACCCGGCTAACTTTTGTATTTTTAGTAGAGACAGAGAGATGTGGTTTCGCCATGTTGGCCAGGCTGGTCTTGAACTCCAGACATCAGGTGATTCACCAGCCTGGCCTCCAAAAATGCTGAGATTACAGGCGTGAGCCACTGTACCTGGCCAATTTTTCTATTTTTAATAGAGACCTGGTTTCGCTATATTGGCTAGGCTGGTCTTGAACTCCTGACCTCAGTCGATCCACCTGCCTCAGCCTCCCAAAGTGCTGGGATTAGAGGCGAGAGCCACTGCACCTGGCCATGAAGGTTTTTAGATGCTAAACTTGATTGGGAAAACCAGCAAAGGCTGGCTGGAGGACATGGGAATATTCTCTTCTTTGGACACCAGGGGAGCAGACTCCCTGAGAATGACTGCTGACCATTCCGTTCTGTTTTCTGCAGAGCTGAGCTCATATTCATAATTACTAGCTGAATAAAGTATAATGTGATGGAAGAGACTCAATAGTATCCACGTTTCCAAGCACAGCAGCTTTAGGAGACAGTAACTGGGTCAGTGCACTGGTGGAAGAAGCCTGCCTGGAAGGCCAGCTAACCTTCAGAACTTTGTCTTTTAAGATTTTTCAGCCGGGCACAATGGCTCACGCCTATAATCCCAGCACTTTGGGAGGATGAGACAGATGGATAATCTGAGGTCAGGAGTTCAAGACCAGCCTGACCAATATGATGAAACCCCGTCTCTACTAAAAAATACAAAAATTAGCTGGGTGTGGTGGCATGCGCCTGTAATGCCAGCTACTCGGGAGGCTGAGAAAGGAGAACTGCTTGAACCTGGGAGGCGGAGGTTGCAGTGAGCCAGCTGTTGCCATTGTACTCCAGCCTGGGCAACAAGAGCGAAACTGTCTGAAAAAAAAAATTTTTTTTTTTCCGGAAGAAAGCCATGCTCATTGTTTTTCAGTTTTTAAATTGGTGTCAGCCGAGCGTGGTGGTTCATGCCTGTAATCTCAGCACTGTGGGAGGCCAAAGCAGGTAGATCAATTGAGGCCTGGAGTTCAAGATCAGCCTGACCAACATGATGAAACCCTGTCTTTACTAAAAATACAAAAATTAGCCTGGCATGTTGGTGCATGCCTGTAATTCCAGCTACTTGGGAGGCTGAGGCAGGAGAATCACTTGAGCCTGGGAGGTGGAGGTTGCAGTGAGCCGAAATCACACCACTGCACTCCAGCCTGGGTGACAGAGTGAGATTCTGTCTCAAAAAATAATAAATAAATCGGCCAGGTACAGTGGCTCACGCCTGTAATCCCAGCACCTTGAGAGGCTGAGGCGGGTGGATCACCTGAGGTCAGGT
Source organism: Saimiri boliviensis (assembly GCF_048565385.1). Classification (NCBI taxonomy): domain Eukaryota; kingdom Metazoa; phylum Chordata; class Mammalia; order Primates; family Cebidae; genus Saimiri; species Saimiri boliviensis. The sequence goes on from NC_133459.1 coordinate 9,406,467, forward strand.
GTTCACGACCAGTCCAACGTGGTGTAACCGTGTCTCTACTAAAAATACAAAAAATTAGCCAGGCATGGTGGTGCACACCTGTAATCCCAGCTACTTCAGAGGTGGAGGCACAAGAATTGCTTGAACCTGGGAGGTGGAGGTTGCAGTGAGCCGAGATCGTGCCACTTGCATTCAAGCAAGTGAGTGGAGTGAGACTTCGTCTCAAAAAAATTAAATAAATAAATAAATAAATAGGGGTCATCTATACACACTTTAAGACTGGGGATTTTACCTTTTAACGAAGTAGTTATATGTAGGATAATGAGGCTCTACTAGTGATACTGCCAGGAAATTCATCAAGTCTTAGCTTAGTTCAGGGGACTTAATACAACATTAACTGGCATCAGCTGCATGTTAGACCAGATGAATATGCTTGTAATTAATAAATCAGGATAAAATGGTAATTTCCCATCATCAGGTTTTTGGTGGATTTCTCTGTAGTTCAATGGAGTCAGGTAGGTAGATCTGGGTAATCAGGCCCTGGACAACTTCAAGTTCATTCTCTTGTTATTCTGTCCAGGATTTGGCACCAGAACAGCTCCTCAAGTGGTGAGGAGGAATGAAGGATGACAAGCACTCATAGTATTCGTATTTCAGGGCTGACAGCAAAGGATTCCAGGCTTTGGGAAACTTAGACTGGGAAGCTCAGGGGAGATACTTACCTGGATTTAAGCAGCACCTGTTGAAGAGGCAGTCCATCTTAAAAACAGTAGCATCTTCAGTAGAGAGATAGGTTTCACTTGGAATGTATTAGGCTGTTCCTGTGTTGCTACAGACAAATACCTGAGACCGTGACTCATGGTTCCATAGGCTGTACAGAGGGATGGCACCAAGCATCTGCTCAGTTCTGGTAAGGCCTCAGGAAGCTTCCAATCAATACAGAAAGCCAAGTAGGACCCGGTATTCACACAGTGAGAGCAAGAGCAAGAGAGAGACTTGGGCTGGGCAGGGGATGCTGCACACTTTTAAACAACTGCATTTTGGAGAAGGTACTACTTTCAGGAGCAGCACCAACCCATGAGGGATCAGCCCCCATGACCCAAGGTCCAGATCACATACAAGGTCCTTAAAAACCTCCCACTAGGCCTCACCTCCACCCACCTCCAGCACTGGGAATTACATTTCTTTTTTTTTTCTTGAGATGGAGTCTTACTCTTTTCACCCAGGCTGGAGTGCTGTGGTTCAATCTCAGCTCACTGCAACCTCTGCCTCCCGGGTTCAAGCGATTGTCCTGACTCAGCCTCCCCAGTAGCTGGGAACACAGCTACAGGGATGAGCCACTGTGGTACCAACACAGGCCTATTTCTAACTTTCTATAATGCTAGTAAAAACAGTAATTTCTCTTTCCCATTTTGCATTTGTAGTTAAAAAACCTGTTTATCTTATTAAAATAATAACAGTCTGGAGGAAAAGCTAGGATTTTGGGGGTGATAGTTCCTATAACATGATACTGAAAAACACAGTCGGGTGTGGTGGCTCATGCCTGTAATCCAAGCACTTTGGGAGGCCAAGGCTGGCGGATCACCTGAGGTCAGAAGTTTTGAGACCAGCCTGGCCAACATGGTGAAACCCCGTCTCTGCTAAAAATACAAAAAAATTAGCTGGGCGTGGTGGTGCGCGCCTGTGGTCCCAGCTACTCGGGAGGCTGAGGCAGGAGAATTGCTTGAACTCGGGAGGCGGAGGTTGCAGCGAGCCAAGGTCGCGCCACTGCGCTCCAGCCTGGTGCCTGGTGACAGAGTGAGACTCTGTCTCAAAAAAAAAAATAGCACTCGAAGCCGGGCGCAGTGGCTCACGCCTATAATCCCGGCACTTTGGGAGGCTGAGGCGGGCGGATCACCTGAGGTCAGGAGTTTGAGACCAGCCTGACCAACATGGTGAAACCCTGTCTCTACTAAAAATACAAAACAGGTGTGGTGGCTCACGCCTGTAATCCAGCACTTTGGGAGGCTGAGGTGGGTGAATCACGAGGTCAGGAGTTTGAGACCAGCCTGCCCAATATGGTGAAATCCCATCTCTACTAAAAGTACAAAAATTAGCCGGGCGTGGTGGTGGACACCTATAGTCCCAGCTACTCAGGAGGCTGGGGTAGGAGAATTGCTTGAGCCTGGGAGGCAGAGGTTGTGGTGAACCAAGATCACATCACTTGCACTCCAGCCTGTGCGACAGAGCGAGACTGTCAAAAACAAAACAAAACAAAACTGCAAGGTGTGGCCAGGCACGGTGGCTCAAGCCTGTAATTGCAGCAATCTGGGAGGCTGAGGCAGATGGATCACCTGAGGTCAGGGGTTCGAAGCCAGCTGGCCAATATGGTGAAACCCTGTCTCTACTAAAAATACAAAAAATTAGCCGGGCTTGATGGCGCACACCTGTAACCCCAGTTACTTGGGAGGCTAAGGCAGGAGAATTGCTTGAACGTGGGAGGCAGAGGTTGCGGTGAGCTGAGATTGTGCCACTGCACTCCAGCCTGGGCAACAAGAGTGAAACTCCATCTCAAAAAACAAACAAAAAACCTGCAAGATGTATAAGATGCAGCCAAAATGTTAAGACAAAACTCCAGAAACAAAATGGACAAAAACCCTGAAGGTGAAAAAAAAAAAAAAAGCTTGAACAGGTAATTAGGAAATTAAACAGCTAAATAATCTGGTTATTAAAGGCACTTAGTAATTCTTATAATTGATACAGGTTTTTTCTTTTTCTTTACGGACTACTATTATTTTATTCCTATCTCTCTGGAAAATGAAAAATCCATTAGTTTTTTTCTTTTGCTTTTATCCAGAAATTAAAGGTTGGTAAGTGGTAATTAGCATAGCTCCTGTCAAAGCCAATTGCCTAATGAGGACCGACATTTGACTTAAGTTGAAAGAATGGAAGAAGGCTAATGTGGAGGTCATTAGTTCCAGCTTCTTTGACATTCTTTTCCCCTACCGTGAGAACAGGCATGCTCTGCTCTCGCTCACTCTTATTTTTAGCACCATGGCTCTGCTCCTCTGTTTCTGTTCTGTAAGGCTGGAGGCACAGTGGTTATAAGGAAGGTAAGTGGTACTGGGGCACTATGTTTGTGACCACATTCACCACACATCTGGGCTAGAGTTTGCAGACTAAAGTCTTTGCCCTACTGACTCTTTGATAGAGGACTCCTGCACCCCAGCTGTCTGCCCCTGGGAAATGAAAGAGAACCACTCTCCACTGTCTACTATATGGTAAGTACTATGATCTTTCTCATTACAGTACTTCATTCCTTTATTGGGGGGACTGGATTATTTATTTTGAGACAGGGCCTCACTCTGCCACCCAGGGTGGAGTACAGTGGCACAATCATAGCTCACTGCAGCCTCGAACTCCTGGGCTCAAGTGACCCTTCTGCCTTAGCCGCCTGAGTATCTAGGATTACAGGCATGTGCTATACCCGGCTAATTTTTATTTTTTAAATTTTTGTAGAGATGGGGCCTTGTTATGTTCCCCAGTTTTGGTCGGTTCATTTAGGCTGGGCCTGGTGACTCACCACTTGTAATCCCAGCACGTTGGGAGCCCATGGCAGGTGGATCACTTGAGGTCAGGAGTTTGAGACCAGCCCGGCCAACATGTGTCTACTAAAAATACATTTAAAAAAAAAAGCCGGGTGCGGTGGCTCAAGCCTGTAATCCCAGCACTTTGGGAGGCCGAGGTGGGTGGATCACGAGGTCAAGAGATCGAGACCATCCTGGTCAACATGGTGAAACCCCATCTCTACTAAAAATATTTAAAAAAGTTAGCTGGGCATGGTGGCGCATGCCTGTAATCCCAGCTACTCAGGAGGCTGAGGCAGGAGAATTGCCTGAACCCAGGAGGCGGAGGTTGCAGTGAGCCGAGATCGCGCCATTGCACTCCAGCCTGGGTAACAAGAGCGAAACTCCGTCTCAAAAAAAAAAAAAAAAAAAAGAAAAGAAAAAAAAAATTGGCCGGGCATGGTGGCGGGCACCTGTAATCACAGCTACTCTGGAGGCTGAGGCAAGAGAATCACTTGAACCTGGAAGATGGAGGTTGCAGTGAGCCGATTATGCCACTGCACTGTAGCCTGGGGAAGAGCCAGGTCTTAAACAACAAAACAAAACATAGTACTTCATTTAACCCTTTCAAGCTTGGGGCTTTAGACTAAGAGGTTAGACTCAATCCGGTTTGTCTCAGTCCCAAATCCACAGTACTTTTTGCATTATCCTACCCAGTTCAGCCTCTTGGTGGGTTTGATTCAAGTATAGAATGCCAATACCAACAGCCAGATGAGTCAACGAAAGCTCTGTGTTTCACAGAAATAAGGAAAATATTTTGGCTGGGTGTGGTGGCTCATGCCTGTAATCCCAAAACTCTGGGAAGCTGATGTGGGAGGATTGCTTGAGGCCTGGAGTTTGAGGCCAGCCTGGGTAACATGGTGTTTTCATGTCCCCTGGATTTCCTAGGAATGTAGGTACTTGTAAATCAAGGACAGATATGTTTACTGCTGTGGGAAATCCTATTACTGAGGGCAATGCTGCTGATGGCATTAGAGCTGACAATCGCTGTGCCCATGTGCCAGCCAGCCTGCCAGATGCATGGCAATTCTGTCAGTGCCAAGCATCTGACAGTCGCTTTATTGGAAATTATTTTCCTTTAAATAGTACATTCCTGAAATAGTACATTTGGGGCAATATATTGATGCTGCTGTAAGGATGAGTGTAGGTAGATTATCAATGATGGCTTCTTAGTAAGGGATAGTTAAGGAGGCATTACAAAATACGCTATGAAAAGGGAAATATTGGGACTGGTGAGAACCGTGGAGGGCATTAGAACAGGATGCTGCACAGACCTAAGCTCACCCTGAATCACAGGAAAAGGAAAGTTGTTTTTGTTCTGTTTGTTTTCTGTACCCCCATCTTTACCGTAGGACTTACTGTGATTTTTTTTTTTTTTTTTTGAGACAGAGTCCTGCTCTGTTGCCCAGGCTGGAGTGCAGTGGTGTGATTTCAGCTCACTGCAACCTCCATCTCCCAGGTTCAAGTGATTCTCCTTCCTCAGCCACCCAAGTAGCTGGGATTACAGGTGTCCACAACTACGCCTGGCTAATTTTTGTATTTAGTAGAGGCAGGGTTTGTAGTGTTGGTTGGACTAGTCTTGAACTCCTGACCTCAGGTGAACCCGCTTTGGCCTCCCAAAGTGTTGCGATTACAGGTGTGAGCCACCGCATCTGGCCTATAGTGATAGTTCTTTCTTTTTTTCTGTGTGTGACAGAGTCTCATTCTGTTGCCCACGCTGGAGTACAGTGGTGCAATTTCGGCTCACTGCAACCTCTGCCTCCTGAGTTCAAGCAATTCTCATGCCTCAGCCTCCCAAGTAGCTGGGACTACAGGCGCGTGCCACTATGCCTGGCTTATTTTGTGTATTTTTAGTAGAGATGGGGTTTTACCAGGTTGGCCAGGCTGGTCTCAAATTCCTGACCTCAGATGATCTATGCACCTCGGCCTCCCAAAGTGCTGGGATTACAGGCATGAGCCACTGCACCCGGCCTTTTGTGATATTTCTTTACTTAATAACTAGCCAATACATCTCTTTATTTATTTATTTTTATTTTTTTTATTTTTTATAGATCGGGTTTCACCGTGTTGGTCAGGCTGGTCTTGAACTCCCGACCTCAGGTGATCCGCCAGCCTTGGCCTCCAAAGTGCTTGGATTACAGGTGTGAGCCACCGCGCCTGGCTGCCCATAAATCTCTTAATAGCATTCTGTTTTGCTCTAAGCATGCATAAAAAATGGCCAGGTAAGTCCATGATAACTCATCACCTTTTCCCTGCAAGGAGAGTGTACTGTAGGTTAGCAAACCTGCAGAACCAGTCTGTACAGAGACAGGAGGAAGAGGAGCCAGGCCTGCTCTGCTTCATACCCAGAGACTTGCAGTCACAGCACATGGAAATTGCTTTAATGACCTTTTATACCCCCTGCTGATAAAACAATTAGAAAACTGAAAAGAGTTTCACAGTGGTGAGATGTAATTTCACAGTACTGAATTAGATACTAGAAATGGACTCTCTGTATGTCCCTATGGTCTACAAGGTTAATATGTATCTTTATTTATTTCTTTTTAACAGCACTTTCCAGGCAAATATGTATCTTTAAACAAACAAATATAAATATTCATTAACTGCAGAAACAAGTTTGTGGCCATAATCGACACTCTGTCTCCACCATTATGTATGCTTAAACTTCTGCTTAAAATTCACCATGTCACTGTCTCCACCATTATCCGTGCTTAAAATTCTGCAGTACTGGCTGGGCACGGTGGCTCAAGCCTGTAATCCCAGCACTTTGGGAGGCCGAGGCGGGTGGATCACGAGGTCAAGAGATCGAGACCAACCTGGTCAATGTGGTGAAACCCTGTCTCTACTAAAAATACAAAAAATTAGCTGGGTATGGTGGCGCATGCCTGTAATCCCAGCTACTCAGGAGGCTGAGGCAGGCTGAACCCAGGAGGCGGAGGTTGCAGTGAGCTGAGATCGCGCCATTGCACTCCAGCCTGGGTAACAAGAGCGAAACTCCGTCTCAAAAAAAAAAAAAAAAAAAAAAAAAATTCTGCAGTACTATCTTCAGAATAAGGAAAATGAGTCTGAAATATGACCATTTCTTTTCAATACCCTTGACAATTACCTTTTTTTTTTTTTTTAAGATAGGGTCTTACTCTTATCATCCAGGCTGGGGTGTGTTGGCATAATCAGAGCTCATTGCAGCCTTGAACTCCTGGGCTCAAGTGATCCTCTCACCTCAGCCTCCTCAGTAGCTAGGACTATAGGTCAGTGCCACTATGCCTGTCTCTTATGGCCGGCCACGGTGGCTCACACCTGTAATTCCAGAACTTTGGGAGGCTGAGGTTGATAGATCATGAGGTCAGGAGTTTGAGACCAGCCTGGCCAAGATGGTGAAACCCTGTCTCTACTAAAAATAGAAAAATTAGCCAGATGCAGTGGCGGGTACCTGTAATCCCAGCTACTAGGGAGGCTGAGGCAGAAGGATTGCTTGAACTCAGGAGGTGGAGGTTGCAGTGAGCCAACATCTCGTCATTGTGCTCCAGCCTCAATGACAGTGAGACTCCATCTCAAAAAAAAAAAAAAAAAAAAAAAAAAAAAGAAAAATTGCATTCCAGGTCTAGGACATATTAAAAAAAAAAAAAAGAGAGACAGGGTCTTCCTATGTTGACTAATCTGATAATTACTTTATTTATTTAAAAACTTTTTAGCCGGGTGCGGTGGCTCAAGCCTGTAATCCCAGCACTTTGGGAGGCTGAGGCGGGTGGATCACGAGGTCAAGAGATCGAGACCATCCTGGTCAACATGGTGAAACCCCGTCTCTACTAAAAATACAAAAAATTAGCTGAGCATTGTGGCGCGTGCCTGTAATCCCAGCTACTCAGGAGGCTGAGACAGGAGAATTGCCTGAACCCAGGAGGCGGAGGTTGCGGTGAGCTGAGATCGCGCCATTGCACTCCAGCCTGGGTAATAAGAGTGAAACTCCGTCTCAAAAAAAAAAAACAAAAAAAAAACTTTTTTTCTGGCCAGGGGCAGTGGCTCACATGTGTAATCCCAGCACTTTGGGAAGCCAAGGCAGATAGATCACCTGAGGTCAGGAGTTGAAGACCAGCCTGACCAACATGGTGAAACCTGTTTCTACTAAAAATGCAAAAATTAACCAGGCATGGTGGTGCACATCTATAATCCCAGCTACTTAGGAAGGTGAGGCAGGAGTATCGCTTGAACCCAGAGGCGGAGGTTCAAACTAATTTTTGTATTTTTAGTAGAGATGGGGTTTCACCATGTTGGCCAGGTTGGTCTCGAACTCCTGACCTCAGGTGATCCGCTCGCATTGGCCTCCCGAAGTGCTGGGATTACAGGTGTGAGCCACCACGCCTGGCCTTTCCTTTTTTTCTTTTTTTTTAAAACATAAAAGGTGTGACAAATCTTCTTCTTTTTGTTGTTTTAAACTGATCACGTCAAAGATTTTGGTGAAAATCAAAACAAACCTTTTTCTTTTTTTAAATTGTTCCATGTGGAGCACGGCTAAATGTTAGGCAGTGTGCCCAGAGTCACCACCAATTACTTCTGAACAGAGAACATAAGAATATGTAATTAGAGGAGGGGGGATATTGTTGGTGCAGCTATATCATTCAAAATTGGCAGAAGTCCTGAAGCTTGTGGGGCTGAAATAAATAAATTAAAAAAAAGTACAGAATTGGTGGAAGGGCGTATGTTGAGACCTGGAATAGCTTTTCTGGAACGCACTCTAAGGCAGAGGGCAGAGTAGTACACAGGTAGTCAAATGCTCAGGCTGAGGGTGAATACCGATAAACAAGGCCTCGCGTTTCCTTGGCACACTTCCCGCTGCTATGTGTGATCCTGTCTGGCTCGCTTAGGATTCTGTGGTTCTCCAGGCAGTGAGGTCTTCCTGGCAGAGATGCTCCGGAGAGAATGCAGGCTCTGCATCTGCTGCAGGCGCAGGGCGAGCTCCCGGTCACAGGCCTCCTGAACAGCCTCCGTCTTCTCTACGTCCCAGTTCAAAGCTACAGCCAGTGCTCTGGGGTCTTCCTTGGTAACCAGCTGCAGCAAGAAGAAGAAGCCCTGAGAACTGAGGCGTTGTGCGCCCTCACCTGCTGCTCTCCTGAGTCTCTTTTGGGGAGTGAGATGAGGCAGTATCCGTTTATGTTGCCTCTTTACACCGAAATGCCAGGTTTCCTTTACCATCAATTGGCATGGGCCTTTTCTTAAACCGACAGGAAGAAGTCCTTGGAAAGTTTACTTGGAGCGACCCCAAAGTCCTCCACCCTCAGGAAATGCAGCCAGGCTCAAGTCAACTGTTTCCTTCCCTTCTATCTACAACAGGGAGGCACTTGTGACAGGGACAAGGACAAAGAATCAGAAGTAGCACCCGCCTGGACGGGTTCCCTTCCTCAAGCTTTTAGTTCTCTGGTCTTAGCCAGCAGGCGATGATTCCCTCAAGGCTGCCTTTTCAGGTGACGTTAACAGACCTCAGGATGGACTATGGATCTTCTTTGACCACGGAAAGAGCCAGAAGCCATCTCAGAAGATTGGGCCCTGCTATTCTTCCCTGTCAGGAACAGTCACTTCATTACCAACCTTGGACCAGGGTCTGTTCGATGATCTGAGGAAGTATATGCGTTTTTCTTTAAAGCTATTTTGATTTAGATTAATGAGATTTTTGTAGATGCTCTGGCATATTATAGGCAAACTGGCAGCTAGGATTCACAGGCTGCAGCAGTGAACAAAAGGCCCCACATGCCTCTGCACGACAATATTACATCCCAGGGCAGGTCCTTCTCTGTAGCTCAGTGACCCTGGTTTCTGCCCACCTCCAAATCCTGGCTAGATAAGCTCAGTTCTGGAGCCGGCTTCTCCCTCAGTGCAGTAAGGATGTGGCTCGCCAGTGCAACATCCGAGGAGGCCTCTCCGCTGATACCAGTGTCTACTGCATCCGCCTCCTCACCAAAGGCAGCTTTGGGCTCTGCAAAGGAGGCACGAGACAGATCAGACAGGGAGTGACCCTACAGCCACGTGACCAACCTGTCAGAATAACTGGCCAGGCAAGAGAGGAACGAGCCCTTCGAGCACCCCAGCCACCGTGACTGCAGTGTCTAGCTGCATTACAAATATAGTGTCCTCTAAAGGGACACCTCCATCAGCCCCGAATTCTTGGGAGTCCTACCTTCCTGCTTTGACAAGACGCTGCCCTCTTTCTCCAAAGCCTGGAGGTACAGCTGCAGGAGCTGCTTGGACCGGCGCACTTCCTCTCTCTGGTCAAGCACTTGCTGGAGTGTGTGCTGCAGCCCCTGGACGGTGGCACAACTTTGGTGTAGTTCCTGCGCCAGGTCTGAGCAGGGAACGTCAACAAGCATCTAACAAACAAACACAGACTCTGAGAAATCTACAAGGATTTCCTTCTTATTTTTATTTATTTATTTATTTTGAGACGGAGTCTCGCTCTGTCACGCAGGCTGTAGTGCAATGGTGTGATGTTGGCTCACTGTAACCTCTGCCTCCCAGGTTCAAGCGATTCTCCTAATAGCCTCCTGAGTAGCTGGGACTACAGGCATGCACTACCACACCGAGCTAACTTTGAATTTTTAGTAAAGATGGGCTTTTTAAAATTTTTATTTTTTTAAGACAGGTTTTCACCATGTTGGTCAGGCTGGTCTTGAACTTCCAACCTCAGGTGATCCACCTGCCTTGACCTCCAAAGTGCCTGGATTACAGGCGTGAACCACTACGCCTGGCCCAGTAAAGACGGGCTTTCACCATGTTGGCTAGGCTGCTCCTGAACTCCTGACCTCAAGTGATCCACCTGCCACGGCCTCCCAAAGTGCTGGGATTACAGGTATGAGCTACCACCCGTGGCCTTTTTTTTTTTTCTTTCTTGTAACAGAGTCTCACTATGTTACCCAGACTGGAGTGCAGTGGCACGATCTCGGCTCACTGCAACCTCTGCCTCCTGGGTCCAAGCGATTTTCCTGCCTCAGCCTCCCTAGTAGCTGGGATTACAGGCATGTGCCACCACACCCAGATAATTTTTGTATTTTTAGTAGAGATGGGGTTTTGCCATGTTGCCCAGGCTGGTCTCAAACTTCTGACCTCAGGTGATCCACCCACCTTGGCCTCCCAAAGTGCTGGGATTATAGGTGTGAGCCACTGCTCTGGGCTACAAGGACTTTCTAAACACAGGGTTCAACCTCTCAAATACATTCATTTCAGAACTCCACTTCCCAGAGTTACCTACTATGATGGTTGGCTAAGAGTCAAGAGAAAAGCATGTGATTTTTCCAATTTTCCTCTACTGTTAACATTGTGAAAAAGGGTCATTGGGTGTAGTGGCTTACACCTATAATCCCAGCACTCTGGGAGGCTGAGGCAGGAGGACTGCTTGAGCCCAGGAGTTTAAGACCAGCTTGGGCAACATGGTGAAACCCTGTGTTTACCAAAAATATAAAAATTAGCCAGACATGGTGAAGTATGCCTGTGGTCCCAGCTACTTGGGAGGCTGAGGTGGGAGGATCGCTTGAGTCCAGGAGGCAGAGGCTGCAGTGAGCCGAGATCGCACCACTGCACTCCAGCCTGGGTGACTGAGCCTGACCTTGTCTCAAAACAAACACTAACAAACAAACGAAAGCAAAACAAACACAAAACACCAAGAAATCATTTCCTCAAAGAGGCCTTCCTCCATGTTCCAATCTAAGTAGCACCCATCACTCTCTGATACCACCCAGTCTGATATGCTTTCTGGTTTTGCCTGCCTCCCTTCATCGGAATACAAGTTCTGTTAGAGCAGAGACTGTGTCTGGCTTGTTCACCACTGCACACCCAGCGCGTAGAACCATGACAGGCACAGGATAGGGCTCAATAAATATTTTTGGGGGCTGGGCACAGAGGCTCATATCAATAATCCCAGCACTTTGGGAGGCCAAGGTGGGAGGACTGGTTGAGCCCAGGAGTTCAAGACCAGCCTAGGCAACATGTGAAGACCCTGTCTCTATAACAAATTAATTATTTTATCTTGTTGAGACAGAGTCTGGCTCTGTTGCCCAGCTTGGTGTGGTAGAGTCATGGCTCACTGAAGCCTTGACCACCCGGGCTCAAGTGATCCTCCCGCCTCAGTTTCCTGAGTAGCTGGAACTATAGGGACATGCCACCATACCCAGCTAATTTTCGTAATTTTTGTAGAGATATGCTTTTACCACATTTCCTGGACTGGTTTGAAACTCCTGAACTCAGGTAATCTGCTCGCCTTGGCCTCCCAAAGTGCTAGGATTACAGGTATGAGCCACTGTACCTGACCTACAAAAAATTAAAAACAACAACAAAATAGCCCAGTGTGGTGGTGCACGCCTGTAGTCTCAGCTACTGGAGAGGTGTAGGTGGGAGGACTGCTCAAGCCCAGGAGGTCGAGGAGGCCATGAGCTATGATCATGCCACTGCACTGGGCAACAGAGCAAGACCCTGTCTCAAAGAGAAAATTCCTTTGAATGAAAACGTACTATTTTTATCCCGATCTTACTGGAGAGAAAAGGAGAGAAGCTAAGTTGCCGGCCCAAAGTCATAGTGACAGTGCTGGGACATGAAACCAGCTACTCCAACACGACATTCCCCAGCGTGCGCCCCTGACCCCAGCATCTACCTAACTAGGTTTAGGCTGGCTCCTGGGTACCTGTATTTAAAAAAAAATCCGGCCGAGTGCGGTGGCACACCCTGTCATCCTAGCACCTTGGGAGGCTGAGGCGGGTGGGTCACTTGAGGTCAGGAGTTCGAGACCATCCTGGTCAACAGGATGAAACCTTGTCTCTACTAAAAATACAAAAATTAGTCGGTTATGTTGGTGTGTACCTGTAATCCCAGCTACCTGGTACGCTGAGGTGCCGAGGCAGGAGAATCACTTGAACCCAGGAGGTGGAGACTGCAGTGAACTGAGATTGTGCCACTGCACTCCAGCCTGGGTGACAGAGACTGTGTCTCAAAAAAAAAAAACAAAAACAAAACAAAACAAAACAAAACACCGGGAGCGGTGGCTCATGCCTATAATTCCAGCACATTGGGAAGCCAAGGTGGGTGGATCATAAGGTCAGGAGTTTGTGACCAGCCTGGCCAACATGGTGAAACCCCATCTGTACTAAAAATACAAAAATTAGCCAGATACAGTGGCAGGCGCCTGTAATCCGAGCTACTTGGGAGGCTGAGGAAGGAGAATCGCTTGAACCCAAGAGGCAGAGGTTGCAGTGAGCCAAGATTGTGCCACGGCACTCCAGCGTGGGTGACAGTGTGAGACTCCATCTCAAAAAAAAAAAAAAATAAATCCACAGATATTCTGCTTTGTGATGAGGGTTGAAAAATTACTCTAGGTGAGAATGAGAAGATGAAAAATCTTGGCTGTAATTTTAAAATTATTTATTTATTTATTTTTTGAGACGGAGTTTCGCTCTTGTTACCCAGGCTGGAGTGCAATGGCGTGATCCCGGCTCACCACAACCTCCACCTCCTGGGTTCGGGCAATTCTCCTGCCTCAGCCTCCTGAGTAGCTGGGATTACAGGCACGCGCCACCACGACCAGCTAATGTTTTGTATTTTTAGTAGACACGGGGTTTCACTATATTGACCAGGACGGTCTCGATCTCTTGACCTCGTGATCCACCCGCCTCGGCCTCCCAAAGTGCTGGGATTACAGGCTTGAGCCACCGCGCCCGGCTAAAAATTATTTAAAAATTAAGATTAAAACAAAGAAATCACCATGGCAAGTATGGAAGCTAAGGAGGTGCTGGGGCGGCCCAGGCTGCAGGTTGTGGAGGAGGCTTACCTGGAGGTCGTCCTCGGACAGGAGGATGATGCTGGACAGGTCTTCCTTCAGCTGCCTGGCCACATTCTTCCACTTCACCCCTGCCCCGCTGTCTGTTTCATCTGCATCAAAGGACTCTTGGGAAATCCAAGCTGTACCTCCATCTGACACATGGGAGAAAATGGCAGTCACAGTCAGAACAACCCGAAGTGCTGCTTTCACCTCCCCCGCAGCACACACAGCCCTCTTGGGGGTCTAGATTAATTTCAATGGGTGAGAAGCACTTTATCTCAAGGATTCACAGGAGGGCCAATCTCCACCTAGGACCTTGATCTTCCCTCTTCTTTCATCTTTTTTTTCCTGAGATGGAGTCTCACTCTGTCACCCAGGCTGGAGTGCAGTGGCGCGATCTCGCCTCACTGTAACCTCCACCTCCCGGGTTCAAGCGATTTTCCTGCCTCAGCCTTCTGAGTAGCTGGGATTACAGGTGCCCAACACCATGCCCAGCTAATTTTTGTATTTTTAGTAGAGACGGAGTTTCACCATGTTGGCCAGGCTGATCTCAAACTCCATTTAAACCCAATGTATGATTACACATATACAGAATCTTCTCACACTTCCTTTTTTGGCCTGTGTCAACAGGTATGTCCTGTTTTGGTATACAAAAACAGTCATTCTTGGCACCACTTCTCCAGTGCTTGGGGATTGGTCCCTGCTTTCAGTGAGGGAGCTGTAGCCGTTGATTGCTGTCCCTTAGGCCTGAGTACAAAGGTGGCTGGTAGCGCCATGCTGTAGGATAATTTCTTCAATTTTGTGGCACACTTCACAACACTTTTTTTTTTTCCTGGAGGCAGTCTTGCTCTGCTGCCAGGCTGGAGTGCAGTGGCACAATCTTGGCTCACTACAAACTCCACCTCGGTTCAAGCGATTCTCCTGCCTCAGCCTCCTGAGTAGCTGGGACTACAGGTGCGCACCACCATGCCCATCTGGTTTTTTTTTATATTTTAGTAGAGACAGGATTTCACCACGTTGGCCAGGATGGTCTCGATCTCCTGACCTCGTGATCTACCCGCCTTGGCCTCCCAAAGCGCTGGGATTACAGGCGTGAGCCGCCGTGCCCGGCTGAGACTTTTTAAGTCCTTCCCTAAAACTAACCCCCTTCTCAAGACACCTTTTGATCCTTGGTCACCAATGTTAGTCCCCTTTGTATCTCCTGTGATGATGATGACAGTGACAGGTAACATTTATTAAGTCCTTAACTATGTGCCAGTTAAGATGTAAATGTAGGCCGGGCGCGGTGGCTCAAGCCTGTAATCCCAGCACTTTGGGAGGCCGAGGCGGGTGGATCACGAGGTCAAGAGATCGAGACCATTCTGGTCAACATGGTGAAACCCCGTCTCTACTAAAAGTGCAAAAAATTAGCTGGGCATGGTGGCGCGTGCCTGTAATCCCAGCTACTCAGGAGGCTGAGGCAGGAGAACTGCCTGAGCCCAGGAGGCGGAGGCTGCGGTGAGCCGAGATCGCGCCATTGCACTCCAGCCTGGGTAACAAGAGCGAAACTCCGTCTCAAAAAAAAAAAAAAAAAAAAAAAAAAAAAAAGATGTAAATGTTTCATATCAGTGGTTCTCAAGGAGGAGCGATTTTTCCCCTCAGGAGACATCTGACAATATCTGGAGTCATTTATTCTTGGTTATCACAGTTGTCGGGGTAGGGGAAGTTCCTGACATCTCAGATGCTGCTAACCATCCTACAATATACAAAGCATCCTCCCACAACTCCAGCCCCAAACGCCAACAGTATCATTGAGAAACCCTGGTTTGCTATGTACTAGATTATCTTTGTAACAATCCTAGGAGACAGGTACTGTAATTATGATGTCGAAAAGGCACTGAGGGATGATGAATTTGCACAAGGACACCTGGTTAGTAAATGGCAGACCTGGGATCCAGACCTAACCAGCCAGACTGCAGCCGGCAGCACTGAGCTCCCTGCCAAGCTGCATTTTACTTGCTGTCTGTCTGTGAGTTAGTTGAGAACTGGACCCACGTCTCATTCATCTTTTTTTTTTTTTTTGAGAACGAGTGTCGCTCTGTCATCCAGGTTGGAGTGCAGCGGCACCATCTCAGCTCACTGCAACCACCACCTCCCAGGTCCAAGCAATTCTCCTGCCTCAGCCTCCCAAGTAGCTGGGATTATAGGTGCCTGCTACCATGCCTGACTAATTTTTTGTATTTTCAGTAGAGATGGGGTTTTGCTATGTTGGCCAGGCTGGTCTCAAACTTCTGACCTCAGGTGATCTGCCCGCCTCGGCCTCCCAAAGTGCTGGGATTACAGGTGTGAGCCACTGTGCCCAGCCTCATTCACCTTTATCCCCAGGACTCAGCACCATGTCTGGCATGTAGAAAGTGCTCAGTAAATGTCTGTTGAACAAATGCTTAAAAAGCCAGACAAATGGCAATTGTCTGCGCAGTGAAAGTAATCATGGTGGATGCTGTACTGTGTAGGCTGTTTTGTATGTGGCTAGAATTTCTTACCTGAATTGTTGTATGCCCACTTCTCATTATTGGCCAATGCCACAAACTTAGTATTGGAAGGTAGACACAGAAAGTAATCGTCATCATCCACTATGGTGCCATCTTCCGCCAGGACCAGGGTGATTGGTGTCAGGGACTTATCAATGGCCAGAATGTCACAGGCTGAAAAGAAGAAAATATTTGGCAACTGACAAAATAGCCATAAGGAAATTACATCTGTTCCTGCATCTCAAGTATGTATGCCTCCAGAGCTGGGCAGAGCTCCTGGAAGGTCATAACTAGAATAATGACCATAACTTCTAGCACTAATAGAATACTTACCACATGCCTGATACTGTTCTAAGTGTTCCTTTCTTTTTTTTTGTAGCAGGGTCTCACTCTGTCACCCAGGCTGGAGTGCAGTGGTGTGATCTCAACTCACTGCAACCTCTATCTCCCAGGGTCAAGCGATTCTCGTGCCTCAGCCTCCCAAGTAGCTGGGATTACAAGTGTGCACCACCATGTCTGGCTAATTTTTGTATTTTTAGTAGAGACGGGGTTTCACCGTGTTAACCAGGCTGGTCTTGAACTCCTGATCATAAGTAATCTGCCTGCCTCAGCCTCCCAAAGTGCTGGGATTAGAGGTGTGAGTCACTGTACCTGGCCCTGTGTGCTTTTCATTTTTTTTTATTTTTTATTTTTTTTTTGAGACGGAGTTTCACTCTTTTTTTTTTTTTTTTGAGATGGAGTTTCGCACTTGTTACCCAGGCTGGAGTGCAATGGCGCGATCTTGGCTCACCGCAACCTCCGCCTCCTGGGTTCAGGCAATTCTCCTGCCTCAGCTTCCTGAGAAGCTGGGATTACAGGCATGCGCCACCATGCCCAGCTAATTTTTTGTATTTTTAGTAGAGACGGGGTTTGACCATGTTGACCAGGATGGTCTCGATCTCTTGACCTTGTGATCCACCCTCCTCGGCCTCCCAAAGTGCTGGGATTACAGGCTTGAGCCACCGCGCCCGGCCCGGAGTTTCACTCTTGTTACCCAGGCTGGACTGCAATAGCGCGATCTCGGCTCACCGCAACCTCTGCCTCCTGGATTCAGGCAATTCTCCTGCCTCAGCCTCCTGAGTAGCTGGGACTATAGGCACGTGCCACCATGCCCAGCTAATTTTTTGTATTTTTAGTAGAGACGGGGTTTCACCATGTTGACCAGGATGGTCTTGATCTCTCGACCTCGTGATCCACACGCCTCGGCCTCTCAAAGTGCTGGTATTACAGGCGTGAGCCACTACGCCCAGCCCTGTGTGCTTTTCATAAACGGTATTTAATCTCATAATACTGTAAGGTAGGTACTATTACTAGTTCTGTTTTCTGTTTTTTTTTTTTTTTTTTTTGAGACGGAGTTTCGCTCTTGTTACCCAGGCTGGAGTGCAATGGCGTGATCTCGGCTCACTGCAACCTCCGCCTCCCGGGTTCAGGCAATTCTCCTGCCTCAGCCTCCTGAGTAACTTGGATTACAGGCATGTGCCACCAAGCCCAGCTAATTTTTTGTATTTTTAGTAGAGACGGGGTTTCACCATGTTGACCAGGATGGTCTCAATTTCTTGACCTCGTGATCCACCCGCCTCGGCCTCCCAAAGTGCTGGGATTACAGGCTTGAGCCACCGCGCCCGGCCTAGTTCTGTTTTATAAATGATGAACCCAAGGCTCAGAGAGGTTAAGTAACTTGTCCAAGACCACACAATAAAAGTGGCAAAGCTGGGATGTAAACTCACACAGTCTGGCTCCTAAAAGCATGTTTACTCCAGCCACTCTGCACTCATGTATGGTAGACATTTGAGTTTTTTTTTCTCCGTGTTGCTCTGCCTCCCAGGCTGGAGTGCAGTGGCGCAATCTCAGCTCACTGCAGCTTCTGCTTCCTGGGTTCTAGTGATTCTCCTGCCTCAGCCTTCCGACAAGCTGGGATTACAGGCATGTGCCACCACACCTGGGTAGTTTCAGTATTTTAGTAGAGATGGGGTTTCACCATGTTGGCCAGGCCGGTCTTGAACTCCTGACCACAGGTGATCCACACACATCAGTCTTCCAAAGTGCTGGAATTACAGGCATGAGCCGCTGTGCCCGGTGGCATTTGAATTTTTATTGGAATGAACAACCAATCAAAGTCTGGTTTGATTCCTTGCGAACAAGCGGTCTTTCATTCATTTATTCAGTTGTTCTGTTAAATTCTCCTACGTGTGACAAATGTCAAAAAATACACCAAAAAACAAAGAAAGAAAATGCTTTTTCTTTCTCTCTACAGTATCTTCCTTAGCAGCTTCTCTTCTAACCTTTGGGAAAGTATAAGAGAAGCAGAAGCTGGTGTCAGTAGTTTTTCAGATCATTATTAGTGGGCGAGAGGCTTTCTCCAGGACAGGTCTGTGCCATCCTATTTAGTGACAGCAATGTTTCAAATACTTTTTTTTTTGTTTGTTTTTGAGACGGAGTTTTGCTCTTGTTACCCAGGCTGGAGTGCAATGGCGCGATCTCGGCTCACTGCAACCTCCGCCTCCTGGGTTCAGGCAATTCTCCTGCCTCAGCCACCTGCGTAGCTGGGATTACAGACACGTGCCACCATGCCCGGCTAATTTTTTGTATTTTTAGTAGAGACGGGGTTTCACCATGTTGACCAGGATGGTCTCGATCTCTTGACCTTGTGATCCACCCTCCTCGGCCTCCCAAAGTGCTGGGATTACAGGCGTGAGCCACCGTGCCCGGCCAATGCTTCAAATACTAACAGGACTGGTCTAAGCAGAAATAGCCAAGAGACTATAAATTCCCTTCAACAGTGTTGTCTACCACCCAATAGAACAGAAAAGTTATGTATCGGCTGGGCTGCAGAGAACACCTGCCTCTGTGCCTTGAACATCCAGTCAAGGCATAGAAGCGGAATTAGAAGTGAAGTAATCTGGCTGGACACGGTGGCTCACATCTGTAATGCCAGCACTTTGGGAGGCTGCGGTGGGTGGATCACGAGGTTAAGAGATCAAGACCATCCTGGTCAACATGGTGAAACCCCATCTCTACCAAAAATACAAAAATTAGCTGGTGTCAGCTGGGCGCAGTGGCTCGTGCCTGTAATCCCAGAGGCGGGTGGATGACTTGAGGTTAGGAGTTCAAGATCAGCCTGGACATCATAGTGAAACCCTGTCTCTACTAAAATATAAAAAACTAGCCCGGCGTGGTGGCATGTGCCTGTGGTCCCACCTACTCGGGAGGCTGAGGCAGGAGAACCTCTTGAACCTGGGAGGCAGAAGTTGCAGTGAGCCGAGATTGTGCCACTGCACTCCTGCCTGGCAACAGAGCAAGACTGCCAGGAAAAAACACATGAATGCTTATACGCAAAATTCATATCAGCAAAGCATTTGTAATGCTTTGGCTGTTAATGGGTCTCTGAAAATGTTCTATATGATCTCTGTTGGTGAGTGAAAGGAAGTAACTGTGCCCTCTGACTGAGACTACATGTCTGGGGCTGGCTCACACATTTAACTTGTAAAACTTCTTTGGGTAACCAGTTTGTTGCTACCAGCTACTAAGGCTTGTAAGTAGCTTAAATATATCATCTTATTTGAGAGAACCAACAATTCTTTGAAGCAGGGCTGTAAATATTAACCCAGTTTGCTGAGGAGAAAACTGAGGGTTGAGAGATGGTTACGTGCAAGGCCAAGCCAGCTGGTAAAGGTATGGGGCCGGTTTCAGAACTTCTGTTGGCTCAGTTACTTACAATTAACGTTCCTTGTCTGGACCAACAGAAATGGTCAGTAGCAGCTCCCTCTTTGCTGCACAGGTTCCTGCCAGAGCAGACGGTGGAAACCCCTCCCCACCCCGCCGTGGGCTCAGGTGGGGTCCTTGTACCACCTGAGTGAGCCCGAGTGGCAGGAATGCAATGGGATCGGTTTGGTCCAACATCTAAGTGATTTCAGGCAAGAGACCCAAGCCCAGTTTGGCTTAATTTACATATTGCTACCTGGCTCTCTGGCCACCACTGTGAAGTCTCACACGAAATTAACTACGCTCAAGCGCCTGAAATCTGTAAATTGCGATGCCCCCTCGGACTATATCTGTCCCAAGGCTACAGCCGAGTTGCAAGAATCCCCAGGTCGCCTCTCCTGACCTCGCCTCGCCCCCGCCGGACGTCCTCGCCAGGCCCCGGCTCCCCCAGCCGCTCGCCCGGGTTCCCGAGCTAACCCTTGCTCCTCAGGTCCTCGAGGCAGGAGGCGGCCACGCCGTGCTGTTCCCGGCTGTAGTTGCGGCGCAGCAGACACGGCTTTAGAATCCGGATCTCGCCAGGTTCTGGTGCCCCGGCTTGCCCGGTCACCTCCATCCTCTCCAAGGTGGGACCTGATCCGCTTCGGGAAACTAAGGGAGGCCGGGCGACGGTCCTCCTACCCGAACCCCTCCGCAGCCTGCCGGGAGATGTAGTTCGCTCCGCAGCAAATCACACGTGAGACCAGGGCACGCCGGGAGTTGTAGTTCTAGTTGCCACTAATCACGTGTGGCGCCGAGGCATGCCGTGAATTGTAGTCTTTGGGTTTAAAGCCGCTTTCGTTATATTGAGCGACTCAGCCCAGGAGTTGTTTTTGCCTTGTATTTAGGAGCTGCATTCGCGCATTCACAAATAAGGCCAATAAAGATTTTGCACGACGATACACACGCATGCATACTCTATTGAATTGCGCATTCCTATTCGTATATGAGATGCATAATACTAATAACAGACATCCGCACCTTTCCACCCATTCTGTTTCCGGCTTCAACTGTGCAAATTAGTTTGGTGGTCTCAGAACAAAATGCTTAAATAAATATAGAAAGCATTCAAGTGTCAAATGCATCGGAGAGGAAAGGGGAAATGCGAACCTCGGGAATGTTTGACATTGTTAAGATGCCTCTTAGGCCGGGCGCGGTGGCTCAAGCCTGTAATCCCAGCACTTTGGGAGGCCGAGGCGGGTGGATCACGAGGTTGAGAGATCGAGACCATCCTGGTCAACATGGTGAAACCCCGTCTCTACTAAAAATACAAAAAATTAGCTGGGCATGGTGGCGTGTGCCTGTAATCCCAGCCACTCAGGAGGCTGAGGCAGGAGAATTGCCTGAACCCAGGAGGCGGAGGTTGTGGTGAGCCGAGATCGTGCCATTGCACTCCAGCCTGGGTTAACAAGAGCGAAACTCCGTGTCAAAAAAAAAAAAAAAAAAAAAAAAGATGCCTCTTGACAACATATTCATCCTTGTTTTAGTACTGCTACTATAGAAAAGTTTGTTTTTTCCTCCTGAAAAATTAACATCTAAGATTGAAAGAATAGTAATAAAGCCGGGCGCCGTGGCTCACTTCTGTAATCCCAGCATTTTGGGAGGTAGAGGCGGGAGTTCAAGACCAGCCTGGCCAACCTAGCGAAACTCCGTCTCTACTAAAAATGCAAAAATTAGCTGGGCATGGTGGCGCGTGCCGTGCGTATAGTCCCAGCTACTCAGAAGGCTGAGGCAGGAGAATCGCTTGACCCCGGGAGATGGAGCTTGCAGTGAGCCGAGATCGCGCCACTGCACTCCAGCCTGGGCAATAGAGTGAGACTTTATCTCACAACAACAACAGCAACAACAACAACAAAACAACAACAACAACAAAAGCATAGTGAAAAAAATGATTAAAAGTTCCTCTCTTAAAATTACAGAAACTAGAAATAATTATCTGCTAATATTTATTCATTTGGCGGATTCTTTTTTTCCCTTCTTTTTCTTTTTCTTTTTTTTTTGAGACAGTGTTTCCCTCTGTCTCCCAGGCTGGAGTGCAGTGGCTGATGGCTCGCTGCAGTTTTGATCTCCTGGGATCAAGGAATCCTCCTACCGCATATTTTGTTTACAAAAACGTGGGTGAGGGCCGGGTGCGGTGGCTCACGCCTGTAATCCCAGCATTTTGGGAGGCCAAGGCGGATGAATCGCCTGATGTCAGGTGTTCCAGACCAGCCTGGCCAACATGGTGAAACCGATCTGTACTAAACATACAAAAATTAGCCAGGTGTGGTGGCAGGTGCCTGTAATTCCAGCTATTCGGGAGGTTGAAGAAGGAGAATCGCTTGAACCAGGGAGGGGTAGGTTGCAGTGAGCCGAGGTTGTGCTATTGCACTGCAGCCTGGGCGACGAGAGCAAGGCTTTGTCTCAAATAAAACAAAACAAAATCGTGGGTGAGAAAATTAGATATCTCAAGAAAAGTGTAGGCATTTAAAACAGCGTTTGGTAGAAGGAATTATTAAGTCATCCCTTTTAAGTAGTCTATATCTATCAAAACAACTATAATATGAACTCACCGTTAGCGCTAATGTATGTGTCCTTTTTCATCAAATTTTATTTTTATTTTATTGTCTTATTTTTAGACAGGGCCTCACTCTGTCGCCCAGGCTGGAGTGCAGTGGCATGATCATAGCTCACTGCAGCCTCGACCTCCTGGGTTCAAGGGATCCTCCTGCCTTGGCCTCCTAAAGCTCTGGCATTAAAAATGTGAGCTACTTCATCTGTTTAGTATTTAGTTTAAAAATCTATCAATTCAAAAATAAACAAAATCCAAACAAACAAAACCAGTTCAACCCAGATAAAATAATGACGTTTTGTAGAAGCCTCTTCTCTTTAAAATACTCCCTTTTGTGTTCTCCCAATAGACCTGCACACTTACGGAGTCCTATCCCCACGATACTGTAATTGTGTATTTGGCCTGAGCGTGGGAGTAGGGGTTGAATCTTGAATCTTTTTATTTCGAGCGCCTACCAAAGTTCCTAGCATATGTTAGGCACCCAATAAATGGAACTGAACTTATGTCTAAATATTGATTTCCAAGTTTCTTAGCATTCATCCATTTATTACATACTTGGCAAGTCCCTAAATGTGCCCAAGGCACTGTGGAGACGGGCAGAGATTTAATTCATTAAGAATAATACACATATAACAAGATAAAGACTTGGGGTCTTCCTGGAAAGCAGAGACTTAACGGAAACCGTGCAAGGTGACCCGGACACCCGGGCTCCACCCTCTGCCCCTGTCCCCCACATCGACGGGCTCTGTTCCGGCTACCTTAGTCTGGGCTGGAGGGCGAGAGCGAGGGCGTCTGGGAGAAACCTCGTCCAGCGGCGGTTGATTAGTCAGGCCTCAGAAAGATGGCGTCCTCGGAGCAGGCAGAGCAGCCGAGCCAGGTAAGGGGAATGGGACTGTGCCGCTGTGCGGCTGAGACCCCCGGCTGGAGGGGGCGCTCAGCATACGGCTGGGAACCGGGTAGGGACCCCGAGTTTCCGAAGCTGGGGACCCCGACCTCTTACCCCCTCCTGAGCCCCGCCCCTCCCCAGGTCCTCCCCAGCCGGCCCCTCCCCCGGTGACCCCTCTTTGACCACATTCCGGAGTCCGGTCTTGGGTGTTTGGCCGTGTCCACGGGTCACCATTTCCCGCCTGCCAGCACCTCTGGCCCCACTTAAGCTCGGCGGGGAGGTTGGCGGGACCCTTGGGAAGTCCCCATCCTTGAGCTGCGAGGGTTTGAGAGGGAGACGATAGATCGCTCCCGGCTGTCCCCTCCTGGGAGGGGCCTGATTCCATCTGGGTTCCCGCTCCGTCACGGCCTCAGCCTCCTGGAGTGGCTGCCAGCCTCTTCATCTTTAGTCACCTTTGCTCCTCTCTCGTCAAGTTGGAGAGTCAGAAATAATATAGTCGAACCCTCTCAGTGCGTTAATAGGAAAGGGACGCACTGTGAACAACAGACGCCACTAAGCTTTTGGCTGAGACCCATCCTTGCTTCCCTGGGTTTGGTTTTGTTGGCTGAGGGCTTCGCTCTAGCTTTTCACCTGCAGATTCAGCCAAATCCCAGTCCAATAAGGGGACGATGAGGACCAGTGTTGACGCCTGTGCCTCTGCGGTTGGGAGGCAGTGGATGATAAGGCCTCCGAAGGGGTTTATAGTCCAAAGGTGGGGTGGGGTGGGGTGAGGAGAAAAAGGCCAAGAGAGATCTTACATTTAACTGCATATGTGCTGTCATGTTGAGGACACATTACGTCTATATTCTCGTTTAGTGCTCACTATGCTCGCTACAACCTTTATGAAGTGCAGCCTGTTAACCTCCATTTCGCAGAAATAAATACTAAGGGTTTGTGACTTGCCCCAAGTCGTGTGCCCTGTTAAGCCTGTATTGAACCTGTATGTGTGACTGCACTAGTCATCCAAACATTTTTGAGTTGAGTTAGGATTAGAATGAAGAAGAAGAAAATAGTTTCAACTTGGGCCTCATTCCTCCTCTTCCATCTCCTTGAAACACCTTTAGGAGTTTTCAACAGCTTAACTAGCATTTCATTTCCTTTCGAGGCAGAAGACCACTGCTTAGTTTCTTACTCTTGTATTCTGCATGTCTGTTACAGGAATTGCACTTAAAAGAGTTGGTGTGTTCCTCTATACCAGCTTCTATTAGCGGTGTGAATAATTCAGGAAGGAGATGTCTTGATTGTAAAACGTGGGAAATAGCAAGGACTGATTCTGGCCTTCTTACTGTCAGATGTTCTGGAGTTTGGCAAGTGTCTTAAGAGGAGGGCTTTCCCCTTCTTGCCTTAGCTCAGTTTGCTGAAATACTGAGGCTTCTTGGGGTCTGGGTTTCTCTGAATTATTTTGTGTTAGGAATACCCACAGGTTGGGATTGAAGGGTGTCTTCAGTTCTTGATTTTTTTTTTTTTTTTTTTGAGATGGAGTCTTGCTCTGTCACCCAGGCTGGTGTGCACGGTGCAATCTTAGCTCACTGCAACCTTCACCTCCGGGGTTGGAGCAATTCTCCTGTCTCAGCCTTCCAGGTAGCTGGGATTACAGGCACCTGCCACCATGCCTGACTAATTTTTGTATTTTTAGTAGTGATGGGGTTTCACCATGTTGGTCAGGCTGGTCTTGAACTCCTGACTTCAAGTGATCAGCTGGCCTCAGCCTCCCAAAGTGCTGGGATTACAGGTGTGAGCCACTGTGCCCGGCTCAGTTCTTGATTCTTATAGGACATTTAATTTGCCAGTGCTGTAAACAGTACTAAAAATCTTGCCACTTGGAGCCATTGTCATGCCCAAGGATTCTTTTGGTTTTGCAAGTTTGCCCTCCCTGTGTATGTATTTAATAGGAAAGGATCTAAGGTTCTTTAAGAGGGCTTGGCCAGCACTTGTTTGAAGCTCTGCTTCTCCTTTGCCCTCCTTTGCAAAGCTGGTAGAGGTAGGATTGCAAAAGACCATGCTGGCACCCTGGGGGAAAACCTTGAACTTTTCACACCAGATTCTGTTGCTATCTAACAAGTAACAAATGCACACTTTTTGAGTGAACTAACTCTCTTTGACAATTGCTTGTTTCATTTTTAAGTCTTGATCAGTCCAGTTTCCCATTTCTCCAATTAAAGCAGAGTAGGACTGAGAGGATTGTCTAGCTATTTCCCCCCCACCCCTGATTAGTTGGCTAGGGTTAGACCTGTGGGGCTGAGCCAGTGTTCTGCCTCTCACAGAAAGTTTGTTAGTTAGCCTTGTCATATCAGTCTCTGGTTTATAATGATTAAGCATGACTAACCTTCTCTTCCCTTGAGAGGCAGTGTAGGACAGTGGTTGCAAGTACAGGCTCTAAAGCCAGACCCTCTGGCTTGGAATCCTGGCTCCACTAACTTAACCAGCAATTTGATTGTGGACACATCTACTTAATTTCTCTGGACTTAATTTCTCCATCTGTGAAACAGGGAAAATACTAGGGCTTATCTCACAGAGTTGCTCTAAGGACTAAATGAGTTATTTATGTAAAAGTGCCCAGAACAGTGCCTGACACAATGTGTTATCTATTATTATTATTCCATTTAATAAGTCTGAATTTTCACTCACAAATGGATCTAAACCTTTCCTTAAGTTCTATTACAGCATCTTTTAGGGTATGTTTTTTATGTGTTGACCACTTATCTAGTAAAGTTCTTTTATTTGTTCAGAAGTAATTCCTTAAAATGGAAAGGAATGCCCTTATGCTGGTATTGATGCTAGTTGTCCTTCATAACTTCTGGATTTCAGGAACACATGTACTTTTTCATAGTGGTATAGTCTATCCTCAAGACGATTTGTTGGAATTTCATTTATTGCTTTCTTTTTTTTTTTTTTTTTTTTGAGATGGAGTTTCACTTTTGTTACCCAGGCTGGAGTGCAATGGCATGATCTCGGCTCACTGCAACCTCCGCCTCCTGGGTTCAGGCAATTCTGCCTCAGCCTCCTGAGTAGCTGGGATTACAGGCACGCGCCACCATGCCCAGCTAATTTTTTGTATTTTTAGTAGAGATGGGGTTTCACCATGTTGACCAGGATGGTCTCGATCTCTTGACCTCGTGATCCACCCGCCTCGGCCTCCCAAAGTGCTGGGATTACAGGCTTGAGCCACTGTGCCCGGCCTTGCTTTCTTTTTTCTCTGTTCCGCACATTGCTCTGTTTTATGTGGTTGATCTATTGATTGATTGATTGAGACAGGGTCTCACTCTGTCACCAGAGTGCGGTGGTGTGATCACGACTTACTGCATCCTTGATCTCCCGGGTTCAGGCAGTCCTTTTGTCTCAGCCTCCCGAGTGACTGGGACTAAAGGTGTGCACCACCATGCCTGGCTATATATATTTTTAAAACATTTTTTGTAGAGGTGAGTTCCTGGCTGGGTGTGATGACTCATACCTGTAATCTCAGCACTTTGGGAGGCTGAGGCAGGAGGATCGCTGGAGGCCAGGAGTTTGAGGCCAGCCTTTGCAATATAGGGAGACCTCGATTCTACAGAAAATTAAAAAATTAGCTAGGCATGGTGGCGCTTGCCTGTGGTCCCAGCTACTTAGGAGGCTGAGACAAGAGTGTCAGTTGGGCCTGGGAGGTTGAGGCTGCGGTGAGCGGTAGTTGTGCCACTGTACTCCAGCCTGGGTGAGAGAGTAAGATCCTGTTTAGGGGGAAGAAAAGAGAGAGAGAGAGAGAGAGAGAGAGACAGACACACACACACACACACACACACACAATCACACACACAATGTGCTGAGATTATAAACATGAACCACCACGCTCAGCCAACATGGCTGATCTCTCATTGAAGTCCTTTCTAGCGTATACATGTTGTAGCCTGTAGGAATGAGAAATGTTATCTCTATTACTCAGCTTTCCCATTAGCTTTTCTTTCATCACTGAACAGCAGAGGCATGGTTCAATCTGATTACTTCACAGTTACTGAGTATTGAGTGTTATTGTGGAATGTAGATTTCCTGTCTGTTGAGGTTCACTGGATATAGTAAATTTGGATTGAGAGGCTATAGAAGCAGGCAAGGGAGAAGAGCACAGTGAAAGACTAGACTAGCATAGCCTCACATCCTGGCAGGTTTTGGTGGAATGTCATCACTCACAACTATTGAACTTATCACTCCACCTTTCTGAGTATGTTTTCTCCTCTGTAAAATGAGAGCAATAATGGTTACCCTAAAGCTGGGTGTGGTGGTTCATGCCTATAGTCCCAGTTACTCAGGAGGCTGAGACTGGAGGATCGCTAGAGCCCAGGAGTTGGAGTCTGTAGTGCATGATGATCACACGTGTGAATAACCACTGTTCTCCAGCCTGGGCAGCAGACTGAAACCCCATTGCTGGGAAGAAAAAAAAAAAAAAAAGATCACACATGTGGATAACCACTGTACTGCAGCCCAGGCAGCAGAGTGAAACCCCATCGCTGAAAAAAAAAATGAATAAAATTATAAATAGCTGGGCACAGTGGCTCACACCTCTAATCCCAGCACTTTGGGAGGCCAAGATGGGTGGATCATGAGATCGAGAGATCGAGACCATCCTGATCGACATGGTGAAACCCCGTCTCTACTAAAAGTACAAAAAATTAGCTGGGCATGGTGGCGTGTGCCTGTAATCCCAGCTACTCAGGAGGCTGAGGCAGGAGAATTGCCTGAACCCAGGAGGCGGAGGTTGCGGTGAGCCGAGATTGCGCCATTGCACTCCAGCCTGGGTAACAAGAGCGAAACTCCGTCTCAAAAAAAAAAAAAAAATTACCCTCTTAGTGTTGACTGAAATCACAGATGTGAAGAGCAAGTGCTCAGTAAGTGTTAGTTTCCTTCTCTAAGTCTTTACATGTAGTTTTGGAAGTCTGTTGAACTCTTAATTAACAGTAGGTCCGACAAGGTATTTGCCCTCTCAACTTTTTTTTTTTTTTTTTTGAAAGTGAGTCTCCCTCTGTTCCCAGGCTGGAGTGCAGTGGCTCAGTCTTGGCTCACTGCAACCTCTGCCTCCTGGGTTCAAGCAATTCTCCTGCCTCAGCCTTCTGAGAAGCTGGGACTACAGGCGTGCGCCACCACACCTGGCTAATTTTTGGATTTTTAGTAGAGAGGGGGTTTTGCCGTGTTGACCAGGCAAATACCTGACCTCAGGTGATCCATCTGCCTCAGCCTCCCAAAGTGTTGGGATTACAGGCATGAGCCATTATGCCTGGCCATTTTTGTATTTTTAGTTAGAGACAAGGTTTCACCGTGTTGGCTAGGCTGGTCTTGAACTCTTTTTTTTTTTTTTTTTTGAGACGGAGTTTCGCTCTTGTTACCCAGGCTGGAGTGCAATGGCGCGATCTCGGCTTACCACAACCTCAGCCTCCTGGGTTCAAGCAATTCTCCTGCCTCAGCCTGCCGAGTAGCTGGGACTACAGGTGTGCGCCACCACACCCAGTTAATTTTTGTATTTTTAGTAGAGACGGGGTTTCACCATGTTGACCAGGATGGTCTCGATCTCTTGACCTCGTGATCCACCCGCCTCGGCCTCCCAAAGTGCTGGGATTACAGGCTTGAGCCACCGCACCCGGCCCCTGGTCTTGAACTCTTGACCTCAAGTGATCCCCCACCTCGGCCTCCCATAGTGCTGGGATCACATGCGTGAGCCACTGCAGCCTGGCCTCAACTTTTTATTTTGAAAAATTTCTCACATTTAGAAAAGTCGAAAGGATAATACTGAGAACTTCTGTAAAATTCCCATAAAAACTTCGCCAAGATGCACTGTTCACATTTTGCCGAATTTGCTTTATGTCAGTCTCTTTATGTATCATTTTTTTGGGAAATATTTGTAATAAGTTACAGACATCAAGGATGTTTCATCCTAGAATATTTCACCTTGTCTCTCATAAGAGTAAGGTTATTCCCCTACATAACTGCAATACCATGATTACACAAAGAATTTAAGTGTTGATAAATAATATTATTTAATACAGAATCTGCACTCAGATTTTCCCACTTAAAAGAAAAATATCAGGGGTCCAGGCGCGATGGCTCATGCCTGTAATCCCAACACTTTGGGAGGCCAAGGTGGGCGGATCACGAGATCAAGAGATCGAGACCATCCTGGCCAACATGGTGAAACCCCATCTCTCCTAAATATACAAAAATTAGCTGGGTGTGGTGGTGCACTCCTGTAGTCCCAGCTACTCAGGGGGCTGAGGCAGGAGAATCGCTTAAAAAAAACCAGGAGGCAGAGGTTGCAGTGAGCCTAGATTGTGCCATTGCACTCCAGCCTGGTGACAGAGTGAGACTCTGTCTCAAAAAAAAAAAAAAAAAAAAAAAAAAAATCAAGATTTAGTGAAGAAACAGAGATTGCAGTGATTTGTCTCTTTAGTTCCCTTTCTTCCTTTCCTTTCCCCCTCCCTCCCTCCCCTTCCCTCCTTCCTTCCCTCCTTTCCTTTCCTTTCTTTCCTTCCTCTCTCCCTCCCTCCTCCCTCCCTCCCTCCCTCCCTTCCTCCCTCTTTCTTTTTCATTTCTTTCAACAGAGTTTTGCTCTGTTGCCCAGGCTGGAGTGCAGTGGCATGATCTCCACTCACTGCAACCTCTGCCTCCTGGGTTCAAGCGATTCTCCTGCCTCAGCCTCCCAAGTAGCTGGGATTACAGGCATCTGCCACCACCCAGTTGATTTTTTGTATTATTAGTAGAGATGGGATTTAACTATTTGGCCAGGCTGGTCTCGAATTCCTGACCTCGTGATCCGCCCACCTTGGCCTTCCAAAGTGCTGGGATTGCAGGTGTGAGCTACTATGCCTGGCTAAATTTATTTATTTATTTATTTATTTTTTTTAAGAAGAGACAGGGTTTTGCCATGTTGGCCAGGCTGGTTTCAAACTCCTGACTTCAGGTGATCCGCCTGCCATTGGCCTTCCAAAGTGCTGAGATTATAGGCATGAGCCACCACTCCTAGCCCTTTTATTTATTTTATTTTATTTTATTGAAACAGAGTTCCACACTCTCACCCAGGCTGGAGTGTAGTGGTACTATCTTGGCTCACTGCAACTTCTGCCTTCCGGATTCAAGTGATTCGCATACCTCAGCCTCCCAAGTAGCTGGGATTACAGGTGTGTGCCACCATGCCTGGCTAATTTTTATATTTTTAGTAGAGACAGGGTTTCACCGTGTTAGCCAGACTGGTCTCAAACTCCTGACCTCAAGCGATCCCCCACTTTGGCCTCCCAAAGTATTGAGATTACAGGTGTGAGCCAACATGCCCGGCCTCTTTAGTTTCTTTAAGTCTGCTTTAATCTAGAATGGGTCCATGACCTTTTAAAAGTTTTAAAAACTTTTTACTGACATTTGGCATATCCCAGAAAGAATATAAAACATGTATATGTACAGCCTGGTGAGTTTTCACAGAGTGAACACACTTGTGTAACCAATATCCAGGTCAAGAAATCAAACATTACCGGGACCTCAGAAGCCCCTCACGTCCCTCCCATTGCTATCCCAACTCCCCAAGGATGCCTCATCCTGATTTATAATACCTTAGGTTAATATTGTCTGCCTTTGAACTTTAGATAAACAAATCATAAAGTACATCTGGCTTCTTTAAAAAAAATTTTTTTTTTGAGATGGAGTCTTGCTCTTGGAGTGTTGTTCTGTCACCCAGGCTGGACTGTGGTGGTGCCATCGTGGCTCACTGTAACCTCCACTGTCCAGGTTCAAAGTGATTCTACTGCCTTAGCCTCCCCAGTAGCTGGGATTACAGGTGCCTGCCACCATGCCTGGCTAATTTTTTTGTATTTTTTAATAGAGTTTTGCCATGTTGGCCAGGCTGGTGTCAAACTCTTGACCTCAGGTGATCCACCTGCTTTGGCCTCCCAAAGTGCTAGGATTAAAGGCGTGAGCCACTGTGCCCAGCCTTAAATGTTTTTTTTTTTTTTTTTTTTTTTTTTTTTTGAGATAGGATCTCACTCTGTTACCCAGTCTTGAGTGGAGTGGTGTGATCACAGCTCACAATAGCCTTGACCTCCTGGGTTCAAGTGATCCACCAGCCTCAGCATCCCAAGTAGCTGGGACTATAGTCATGTGTTACGATGCCCAGCCAATTTTTTTTATTTTTTATAGAGGTTGGTTCTCACTGTGTGTGTGTGTGTGTGTGTGTGTGTGTGTGTGTGTGTGTTTTTAAAAATTATATGTGTTTGGAGGCCAGGCACAGTGGCTCACGTCTGTAATTTCAGCACTTTGGGAGGCCGAAGCAGGAGGACTGCTTGAGGTCAGGAGTTCGAGACCAGTCTGGGCAACATAGTGAGGCCCTGTCTCTATACAAAATTTTAAAAAATTAGTCTGATGTGGTGGCACATAGCTGTAGTCCTCGCTTCTCGGGAGTCTGAGGCAGGAGGATGACTTGAGCCCAGGAGTTCCAGGTTGCAGTGAGCTCCGTCACAACACTGCACTACACCCTGGCTGAAAGAGGGAGACTCTGTCTCTCTCCGTTTTTTTTGAAATCACATCCTACTGAGACTGTCTCTAAAAAAAAAAAAATTGTGTTTTGAATGTTGTCAGTTATTCTTTTTGGTCTCTATTGAGTTGATCCTTTTGTTTTCTTCCTTTCTTTTATTAATATGGTGATTTATGCTGACTGATTTTTGAAATGTTAAACTGATTTTTTATTCATTGGATAAATTCTACTCGATATGTTATCTTTTTATATATTGCTAGATTCGATAGTGTTTTGTCAAGGATTTTTACATTATGTTTGTGAAGGATATTGGTCTATAGTTTTTTGTGTGTGGATGTGTAAAGTCTTTTGTTTTTATGTCAAAATTGTACTGGCTTCACAGAGTAAGTTCAGAAGTTTTTTTTTCTTTGTATTTTTTGAAACCCTTTATATAAGAGTGCCATTATATAAGAGTGCCTTTATATAAGAGTGCCATCTTCCCTAAATGTTTGGTAGTATTTACCAGTAAAGCCATCTGGGCCTGGAGTTTTCTTTTTCAGTTTTAATTATATATTTTATTACATTTTTTGTTTTTGAGATGAAGTTTTGCTCTGTTGCCCAGGCTGGAGTGCAGTGGCACGATCTCTACTCACTGCAACCTCCGCCTTCTGGTTTCAAGCAATTCTACCTTAGCCTCCCAAGTAGCTGGGGTTACAGGCATTTGCCACCACACCTGGCTAATTTTTCTATTTTTAGTAGAGACAGGGTTTCACCATGTTGGCGAGGCTGGTCTCGAACTCCTGACCTTGTAATCTGCCCACCTCAGTCTCCCAAAGTGCTGGGATTACAGGCGTGAACCACCATGCCTGGCCAATTACTTTTTTTACTTACATATTTTTTATTTATTTATTTATTTTGGAGACAAAGTCTTGCTCTGTAGCCCAGGCTGGAGTGCAGTGACACAACCTCAGCTCACTGCAACTTCCTCCTCCCAGGTCTCGGTTCAAGCAATCTCCTGTCTCAGCCACCCAAGTAGCTGGGATTACTGGCATGTGCCACCATGCCCAGCTAATTTTTGTATTTTTAGTAGAGAGGGAGTTTCACCATGTTGGCCAGGCTGGTCTTGAACTCCTGACCTCAAGTGCTCTGCCCGCCTCGTCCTCGCAAAGTGTTGGGATTACAGGTGTGAGCCACCGCACCCGACCACTTACATATTTTTTTTTTTTTTTTTTTTTTTTTTTTTGAGAAGGAGTTTCGCTCTTGTTACCCAGGCTGGAGTGCAATGGCGTGATCTCGGCTCACCGCAACCTCCGCCTCCCGGGTTCAGGCAATTCTCCTGTCTCAGCCTCCTGAGTAGCTGGGATTACAGGCATGCGCCACCATGCCCAGCTAATCTTTTGTATTTTTAGTAGAGACGGGGTTTCACCATGTTGATCAGGATGGTCTCGATCTTTTGACCTCGTGATCCACCCGCCTCGGCCTCCCAAAGTGCTGGGATTACAGGCTTGAGCCACCGCGCCCGGCCTCACTTACATATTTTTAATTATGTATTTAGTTTTAAAAATAGATGTAAGACTATTAAACTTTATTTTTTCCAGAGTCAGTTTTGGTATATGGTGTCTCAAGGAATTTGTCCTTATCATTTCAGCTATCAAATTTATAATTTAAAGTTTCTCATAATAGTCTCTTATTTTTAATTAGTTAATTAATTAAAGACGGGGTCTTGCTCTGTCACCTAGGCTGGAGTGCAGTGGTCCATCATACCTCACTGCAAACTTCATCTCCTGGACTCAGGTGATCCTCCTGCTTCAGCCACCTGAGCCACTGGGACCACAGGTGTACAGCAGCACACGTGGCTAATTGTTGTGTATTTTTTTGTAGAGATGGGGTTTCATCATGTTGCCCAAGCTGGTGTCCTTTATTTTAGTTAGCTTCTCTTGCCATGTCTTCTGTGCATTTACTTTTCCTTCTGTAGTGATCTGTTATTCTCAGTCAATGAATTTTTTTTCTTTTTGAGACAGAGTCTCGCTTTGTTGCCCAGGCTGGAGTGCAGTGGCAAGATACTGGCTCTCTGCACCCTCCGCCTCCAGAGTAAAAGTTATTCTCCTGCCTCAGCCTTCCGAGTAGCTGGGACTACAGGCACTTGTCACCATGCTTGGCTAATTTTTCTATTTTTAGTGGAGACGGGGTTTCACTGTATTGGCCAGGCTGGTCTCAAACTCCTGACCTTAGGTGATCCACCCACCTTGGCCTCCCAAAGTGCTGGGATTACAGGTGTGAACCACTGTGCCCCGCCTGAATTTTTATTTTGCATATTATACTTCATGTCTAGAATTTCTGTTTTCTTTTTATGCCTTACATTTCTCTTCTTACTGGGACACGTTTTTATTTAAATACTTGAGTATAGTTATAACACCTGTCTTACTGTTCTTGTCTACTAGTTATATCATCTGATTTTTCTTACTGTTATTGGTTACATTTTCCTGCTTTTTGACTTACGTTGAAAATTTTGATTGGATGCTGGATATTGTGACTTCTACATTGTTGAGGTTCTGGATTTTGTGGTCTTTAAATAATGTTGAAAGCTTTGTCCTAGTGGACAGTTTTTTATGGTTTAGTTTTATTATTTCGAGTCCTGTTCTTTGTTTTTTTTTTTTTTGAGACAGAGTCCTGCTCTGTCGCCCAGGCTGGAATGCAGTGGCATGATCTCAGTTCACTGCAACCTCTGCCTCCAGGGTTCAGGCAATTCTCCTGCCTCAGCCTCTTGAGTAGCTGGGTTTACAGGTGCATGCCACTATACTCGGCCAATTTTTATATTTTTAGTAGAGACGGGGTTTCACCATGTTGGTCAGGCTGGTCTTGAACTCCTGACCTTGTGATTTGCCAGCCTCGGCCTCCCAAAGTGCTGGGATTACAGGCATGAGCGACGGTGCCGGCCTTCGAGTCCTGTTTTTGAGCTTTGTTACAGTGGATCTGGGTAACAACCTTTAATCTAAGGATCGTTTGACCTCCCCTACCAAGATGTGGCCCTTCCAGGTCTCTCTTGAATGCCCTGTGAGGACCCTCTAGTCTGGCTGCATTGGATTCCTGATCCCTCTGAGAGTTCTAAGAAATGTTCAGCTCATAGCTTCCTCATCACTGTGGATTTTCACCCTGTGCATGCACAAATTTTAGTATTCAGCCAAGACCTGAGGGAACCTCCAGGCAGATTTCTGGAGCACTTTTTCTGCATAGCTCTTTCTTTCTGAAGTCTGTCCTGCAACTTTCAGCTGCCTTGGCCTCCCTGAACTCTGATCGCTGTCTCTTCAACTCAAGTGGGCTGCTGTGCTCTGCTGGGGATCCCCCGCTCTCTCCTGGGTCTGAAAATTGTCTCCTGGTAGGAAGCCAGAGTGATTTTAAGCCTCAAGTAATTTGTTTCTCTTCTTTCAGGGATCATAGTCCTGCACTGCCTGCTGTCTAATGTGTATACGCAGTGGTTTTATTTATTTGGCTTAGTTTTCTAGTTGTTTATAGTGGGAGGGCAAATCTGTTCCCTATTACTCCATCATGGCCCAAAGTGGAAGTGCATTGGTTGACTCTGAGCAGAGGAGTGACATGAAATAACTTGTATCATCTCCTCTAATCCCGAATGTGAGGTGGTGGTATTATTCCCGTTATTCGCATAGATGAGGAAACTCAGGCTCAGAGAGGTTGAGCAGTGCACCCCCAAATCACTGAGTGCTTAATGCCAAAGTTGTGCACTTTCTGTCATGCCACTCCATCTCAAAGGATATTGGTGAGATTGAACATTATTATTCACAGCAGAAAATGGCACAGACTGGCTTAGAACATATCTGGAGTCACAGTCACTGGGCAGATGCAGAATGAGTACTCCTAGACCCGGAGGTTCTGCCTGTTGCTCAGATCTGTGAGCAGCCAGTAAGGTTGTTCTTTGCTGGGCATCAGGTCAGAATCTGGGAACGCCTTCCAGTTGGGGAAGGTCAGCGCCTTGGCAGCAGGAGTGAGAGCACTTTTGTCTCTACTGAAAGAAAAGCATTTCTCTCTCTGCTGCTGTGGTCTTTGCCTGACTTGTTTTTTAAAGCAGTCTTCTGCTTTTGCTTTCTTCCTTTCCGGCTCTCCCCATTCTGGCCTCTAAAGATTCTGGGCATGGATTGCCTTAGATCCTTTTCTTATATTGTTGCAATAGATGCCTGTGGGTGATTTCCAAGCCTTTTTTTTTGGACAGGGTCTTACTCTGTTACCCAGGCTGGAGTGCAGTGGTGTGATCATGGCTCACCACAGCCTCAAACTCCTGGGCTCAGTTGATCCTCCCTCCACTTGAGCCTCCTGGGTAGTTGGGACTATAGGCGTGTCTCCCATGCCTGGCTAATTTTTGTATTTTTTAGCAGAGACACAGTTTTGCCATGTTGCTCAGGCTGGTCTTGAACCTTTGAGCCCAAGCTGTCCTCACACCTTGGCCTCCCAAAGTGCTGGTGTGAACCACCATGCCTGGCCTTTTTTTTTTTAAAATCACAGACTACCCTGTGAAGATTTCCAGGATCAAGTTGGAGACTGGGTTTGCCAGACTCTGTTGGCCAGGCTGGTCTTGAACTCCTGACCTCAGGTGATCTGCCCGCCTTGACCTCCCGAGTGCTGGGTTTATGGTTGTGAGCTACTGTGCCCAGCCTGTTTTAATTTTTTTAAACAGCCAGGATGGTGGAAAAATTTTTTAAAAAAATGTTCACAGCGTAGTCCAGGATTAAAAAAACAAAGGCCGGGTCATTTTTTTGTAGAGATGGGTTTTCACCATGTTGGCCAGGCTGGTCTCCAACTCCTGACATCAAATGATTCACTCACCTTGGCCTCCAAACTACTGGGATTACAGGTGTGAACCACTGCACCCAGCTGGCCATGCTTCATATATACTTTGAACATCCTTGGCAGAATATATAAGGAACCAGTGTCAGTATGGGTCTCCTAGGGTTGGAATGAGAGGGAAGCTTTCTTTTTGACTTTTAATACTGAATTTTAAAAAAATAGTTCATTACATGGCTCATAATTTACAAGGTGCTAAAGGGTGTATGATGAAAGAGACTTATTTGGCACTGTGTACTATTTAAAGTTTTTCCCTCTGGTAAATATTAACTGTTGAAGGGATGACTTTTTTTTTTTTTTTGGGATGGAGTCTAGCTCTGTTGTCCATGCTGGAGTGCAGTGGCACAGTCTCAGCTCATGGCAACATCTGCCTCCCAGGTTCAAGTGATTCTCCTTGCCTCAGCCTCCAAGTAGCTGGAATTACAGGCACCCACCACTGCACCCAGCTAATTTTTTGATTTTTAGTAGAGATGGGGTTTCACCATCTTGGCCAGGCTGGTCTCGAACTCCTGACCTCGTAATCTACCTGCCTCAGCCTCCCAAAGTGCTGGGATTACAGGCATGAGCCACCACACCTGGCTTTTTTTTTTTGAGACAAAGTTTCACTCTTGTTGTCCAGGCTGGAATGTAGTGGGGTGATCTCAGCTCACTGCAACCTCCACCTCCCGGATTCAAGTGATTCTGCCTTGGCCTCCCGAGTAACTGGGATTACAGGCACGTGCCACCACGCCCAGCTAATTTTTGTATAGTACAGATGGGGTTTCACCATGTTGGCCAGGATGGTCTTTATCTCCTGATCTCGTCATCCGCCTGCCTTGGCCTTCCAAAGTGATGGGATTATAGCCATGAGCCACGGAGCCCAGCTGGATGAACTAATTTTAGGAGAAGTTCCTTGGTGAAAACAATTCATAGTGATTAGTTTTATTTTAGGAAGAAAATTTTGGGTTAAGTCAGGATGGGGCTTTCTAAATACTAAAGCTGTTTGCTTTCGTTTGTTTTGTCTGCTCAAATAACCTGCATTATTTATAAGGTAGCATTAAGGTTGTTGCTTAATAAAATGTGGTTTAAACAAAACTTGCTTATTTTCACTAAATAGAAGTGTTCAAATCCCTGTAGTACCAATTACTACTTGAGTAATCATGGGCAAGTTATTTAACCTCTTTGCCTCAGTTTCCTCATCAGCAGTAATTTGATATACTTATTGCGAGAATTAAAAGAAGAAATTGCTAAATGAATGTTAGCACTTAGAATCTAGCAAATGGAGTGGAGGAAACCCTCAGGAAGATAACGAACTGTAGTATATGAATAATCCATTCAGTGGAGTTGTCACCATTGGTTGATTCTTTGTTGCTCATTCATTCAGCACACTTGTGTTGAAGGCCTCCTCTGCGCCTGGCACCATCCTAGGCCCCAGGGATACAGTGATAATCGAATGCAGCAGTTTCTGCACACGTGGAGTTTGTAATCTGGTGAGAGAGAGACGGGCATCAGTCCCCTAGTCACACACATGTAAAGTTGCAGGTCTCTTCAGGTCCTTGAAGGAGAGGCACGGGGTGTTCTGTGAGTGTGTTACAGGGAGATCTGATCTAGTCATGGATGTCAGAGGAGGAATGCTTCCCCGAGGGAGTGTCTTAGCTGGATCTGAAGGATGAATTAAAGGGAAGGAAGGACATGTGCAAAGGCACAGAGAATGCAAAGGCCAGTGTGCCTGTGGAGAGTGGAAGTGGGGATGTGGTGCCACTTGAGACCTGAGATGTAGTCAGAGGAGATTCGAAGCCTTGTCAGCCATGCTGAGGTTTTTCTGCCTTCTAAGAACAATGAGAAGCCGTTACATTTGTTGTGTTTACTTGGGTGAGTGGGTGGATAAGGGATGGGATGATCAGATTCTCCTTTGGAAACCATAGTCTGTCTGCATCACAGAATATGAACTGGAAGAGTGCCAGCATGAATGAGAAGGCTGATGCCAGGCCTCGGTGGGGATTTGGGTAGCTTGGACCAAAGTGATGGCAGTGGAGATGGAGAAAAACAGATGGATTGTTTCCATTTATTTATTTATTTTTTGAGATAGAGTTTTGCTCTGTGACCAGGCTGGAGTGCAGTGGCGTGATCTCGGCTCACTGCAACCTCTGACTCCCTTGTTCAAGTGATTCTCCTGCCTCAGCCTCCTGAGTAGCTGGAATTACAGGTATGTGCCACCACGCCCAGCTAATTTTTGTATTTTTAGTAGAGATGGGGCTTCACCATTCTGGGCCAGAATGGTCTCAATCTCCTGACCTCATGATCCACCTGCCTTGGCCTCCCAAAGTGCTGGGATTACAGCCTTGAGCCACTGTGCCTGACTGGACTTTTTTTTTTTTTTTAAAGACAGGGTCTGGCTCTGTCATTTAGGCTGGAGTGCAGTGATGTGATCATGGTTTACTGGAGCCTTGAATTTTCAGGCTCAAGGGATCCTTCTGCCTCACCTTCCTGAATAGCTGGTGTATAAGCATACACCACCACACCTGGCTAATTTTTGTATTTTTTGTAGAGAAGAGGATTTGCCACATTGCCCAGGCTGGTCTCAAACTTCTGGGCTCAGGCAGTCTGTCTGCCTGGGCCTCTCAGAGTGCTGGACTTTACAGCACTCTTCCATGGATATTGAGGAAGGAATATTGGCAGACTTGATGTAATGGGTTAGCTCTGGGAGTGACGGAGAAGGAGCTGTCTCAAGATGGCCTTTCAGATTCTGGTTTACATGGTTTGGTGAAGTTTGTCCCATTTATGCCAAGAGGGAACTCTGGAAGAAGACATATATGGCAGAGAGGACTTTGAGTCTGCTCTCGGACAGCCTAAGTCCAAGAGGAGGCAGGAAGGCAATCGATGTGTACCTCACAGGGGTGTGGGCTGAAGCTCTAACGGTTTGAACTTATCAATGCCTGGAGCTTGGACGGCGGGAGGCAGGTAGGCAGGGAAAGCTTGCTGAGATTCCCTGAGACTGACCCTCACTTTCTAGGTAATTTCCTGCTGGCTGACCTCTTGTTCGGGGTTGGTGGGGATCTTGGGACAGGACTTTGGATGGAAGGATAGAGTCCTTCATCCAGCAGAGTGCTTGCCACTGTGCTGTGTGCCAGCTATGTGGTAGCAGTGGGGCATGAGGAATTCTTTGGGAAACCTCTGTGGACTGGGCTCGTCTGTCCTTTTTCAAGGCAGCCCGGGACTTCCATCTGATCTGTAGTAGCCAGGAGAATGGAGGCTACAGGCTGTCTCCTGGGACATACAGATTTCGCTGCCCTCGTCTGGATATTATCTGTAGATAGTTGGCAACTGACTTGAATATCAGTTACAGTAAACTAATCATAGCTTACTCAGCATCATACCTGCTTGCTTTAATCTTTTGGAGATTTGTAAATTTCTTTAGAATCTGCCTCTCCCTCTGCCCTTCCCTTCCTCTAATTTTGGCCACATCAGTCAGGGGTCAAAGGTAGCTCTGAGGGTGAGGTAGTGCCCCAAGGGGGAGGAAGGGGGCTAGAGCCAGTAGCTCGGCCACAGTGCTTCCTGCTTGTCTAGAGGTTTGATTTGCTTGTATGTCAGCCTGTCACTGGCTTATTTCCAAGAAGGATTTAAGCCTGGGGCTTTCTTTACTATTGTGGGGTGGTGTCCTTAGTGACAGGCGAGAAATAGGAACCTGTGTAGTTGACTGGCTTCTGGGCTCCTGAAAGTAGCTACCCTGAGAAAATCCTGAGTGTGGGCAGTTGGGGCCCCCTGGTGGCGGAATCTGGCTCTCTACTGCTGCTCGCCTTTTCTTCCCAGTCCCCTGGCATTGGGGAGGTGGCAGAAAGAGGAGGTGTTTCGCTCTCTCTTCAAGCCTTTTCCCTGGACTCTGCTCTTCCCGTGGATCTTGTGATGGTCCCCCGCCCTTGCTGCTCAGTAGGTGATCGTGAGCCTTCCCGAGCAAAACCAAGCCTTGTTCCTTGAGTGCTGTGACAGTGAACCCAGAAACAGTCTTTATCTTCCCTGGTGAATTCAGACTCTTTGGGCTACTTTTTACAGGTAGTCCACTGCAGAATACTCAAGTCATGAAAATCCGGGGAGAAATGTGAGAGAGAGGTGCTCGTGTGCTTCGTTTGAGAACGGAAATCTTTGTTTTTTAGATGTCCATTGGGTGGCACTGTGATCTTATTTTTGTTTCTATTTTTCTTTGCAGCCAAGCTCTACTCCAGGAAGTGAAAATGTGCTGCCTCGAGAGCCGTTGGTAAGTACCCAAGATGTGTGGTATCATTTTCTAGTAATTAAAATGCCATGTGAATGAAAAGAAACCTTCTGTTCCTACCGTTCTGTGTCAGTAGTGTCCCTTTAAAAGTAGCTGTCACCTAGAGACTGCCTCTGTCAGCGACCTCTGACTCCTTCTTGTGTGCAAGGATGAGTGAGATCTCTCCTTAGTAAAGCTTGGTCTTTTCTGGAACTAAAAGCATCCACCCCAGATGGTCCTCCGCCACTTTGTTTGTGGCTGACTGATAGTCATTAGTGAGATTCCTGAGCCCTTGGGAGGCTCAGGTAGAGTGAGGTTGCTGGGCTTCTTGATTGTCTGAAGTAGCCGGCTCTGCTCTGCCCTTCAGGGTGCGAGCACCTCAGTGGTCTTTAAAGAACAGGTAAGCGATGGAATTCTGGTTTTGCCTGGTCAGTAACTGTGTGATAGTCCCAACATGTTATCTTCTTAGACTGTGGTTAGGGAAGAGGCCTACTAAGCACTAAAGGTAATTTTCTCTCCTAAGTGCTTGTCATCTGGTGGCCAGAGTCCCTGCCTGCCTACCCCATTTTCATTCTCTTTTGCTTTTTGGGGCCTGCTGCAAATCCTGTTGGCTGGGTAGTAAGACTGGTTCTGTATAAACCAGGTAAGTTTGATGGGAGAGTCAGCTCTAGGTTTAAGTTGTGAGAGCTTTTTCCTCCTGCGTAGAGATAGCCGGCGTAGGGCTGTACCGCCAAGCTTTTGTTTCAACAGGGCCTATAGTTTCACCTGTTTTTCTTCACTCCCCTTCTGGTAGTCGTAGGAGGGGATGACGTGAGGGCCTTAGCAGGTATGAACACGTCTGAATTCCAGTGTGTACTAAGGCTTTCCCAGGCTGAGGGGGAGCTGGATCCAGTTGAGCTGCCTGTAGAAGGGCCGAGGTGATACAGGCACTGCTGGGATGGTTTCAGGGGAGCAGTGTTGTCATTCGTGTCACCTGCTGTTACATCACCAGTTATGGCCTTATATCCCAGCACTCCCACGGTGGCCTCGTTTTACTCTTTTGGTATTGCCCAGGCCCTTGCTTGAGGTCGTGGTGGTGGGAAAGCAAGAGGCGGCCCCACCCTGCCAGTCTCTCAGGACGCCTGCCTGCCTCCCATGGGGCCTGCCTCAGTGCCCCTCAGGCCGAAGTCCGGATTGAACACGATAGCTCGCTGCAGTCCTCGCCTTCCTCCCGCTTCCAGTTTTCTTGCATCCATTTAACTGATCACCGGAAGAGTGGCCCGTCTGTCTTTTGGGGCTTGATTGGATAAAGCTCTTCGGGAGCCCCGAGCAGTCGGCCAGCTCACTGATTTCTGGCATTTGCAGCCCTGCAGACCCCTTGCTCTGCTCGTGTTTCTGTGCCCTGCTCTTCCTGCTG
The DNA here is from genome assembly GCF_048565385.1 of Saimiri boliviensis. Taxonomy (NCBI): domain Eukaryota; kingdom Metazoa; phylum Chordata; class Mammalia; order Primates; family Cebidae; genus Saimiri; species Saimiri boliviensis. Next base: position 9,448,537 of record NC_133459.1, read on the forward strand.
TCCTGTGTATCAGCCTGTTGGTTGTTTGTATTTTTCTTTCTTTCTTTTCCAGGAGGCCCTGAGCAGTCTTCAAACCCTGGTAGCCTGTGATTGTCCAGAGTTCAGACTCATTCTCTCCAGGCCAACTCCACAATTACCTTATATTTAATTAATATTTTTTCTCCTCTTTACGTACTTGCTGCATAATTGCTCAGAGAAAAGAAAACACATAGCAGCAATTTATATATATATAAAAAAACCATAATTAAAAAAAACCCGAAATAAACTCCCATCTCATTTGGGCTGATCCTGTGAGTTGGGTAATTAGGGCCCTATTAAAAGGTAGACCCTTTCTCCTTCCCCCCCTGTTTTTGTTTATTAATTTTTTAATGTTAAACTCCCACAGTCTCTCAGTCATGCCCTTATTGCTTTTGGCCAAGCATTTGCAGCAGTCTGATTAAACGGGGGCGGCAGCCGAGTCGCGTGGTCTTGTGTGAACGACTGCTTCCTCCTGGGAGTGGCTTTGGGAGGGTGTCAGGCAGCGGAGCCAACCGAGGACTCATGTGGCAGGATGGGGGCACAGGATGGGCAGCCCCCTTGCACAGAAAGCCCCACAGCTCAGTGCAGTGGTGCTGCAGTTTGTGAAAACACGCAGCACTCAGCCCTTCCACAGGGAGGGAGCTTTCTCAGGCTGTGTGTATTCGCTGCCTCCTGTGTGCTCAGCTCAGCTCAGCTCAGGCCTGAGGATGGGGAACAGGCAATTGGAGACTAAAACTAAACCTTGTTCTTGAGTAATTCATATGTTTTACTTGGGGAAGATAAGGCATTTATACACATGAAATAATTGGTGAACCACACACAACCGTATGTGATTTTAGCAAATAGCACAACTTTTGTGTCATTTGGTGCAGAGCTGTCTGGCTGGGTGTAGGAGAGAGCCCCAGTTATTCAGCGAAGAAGGAGGTCTGCGGAGGGAAGCAGGTACTTAGGGATGGCTTTTGTGAAACTCGCGGCCAGGCCTTGAGGGATGGGATATTTCAGCGTTGGGGAAACACATTGCCAAGTTGTTTTGTTTTTGTTTTTATTTTTATTATTTTTCCTTTAAGCTTCAGGAGGTATATGTTTCTTTTGTTTTTAACCGAGTGCATATTTTTCACACAATTCCTTAGTGGAAGTTGCCTGGTCTCTACACTAAAGGCTAATAATCTTATTCTTTGTCCCAGACTAGATGATCACTTTGAAATAATTTTCCCCTTATTAAAAAAGTAAGTTACTGGTCAGGTGTGGTGGCTCATGCATATCATCCCAGCACTTTGGGAGGCCAAGTTTGGGGGAATCACTTGAGGTCAGGAGTTTGAGAACAGCGTGCACAAGATAATGAGACCCCATCTCTATTAAACATTTTGACATTAACTGGGCTTGGTGGCTCATACCTATACTCTCAGCTGCTCAGGAGGCAGAAGCCAGAGTATTGCTCGAGCCCAGGAGTTTGAGGCTGCAGTGAGCTATGATCATGCCTCTGCACTCCAGCCTGGGCAACAGAACAAGACTTTGTCTCTAAAAAAAAAAAAAAAAAAAAAAAAAGAATAAAAATAAAAGTCAATGATGACAGAAGCAGCTCTATTTGGTAGTCGGTGCGGTGCAGGTGACGTTGCGATATATTCCATGTCCGCATGGTTGTTTTGTTTTCTTTGCTGGGCAAAGAAGACCTGATTTTCGTTTCTGTCCTCTCTGAATCATAAAAACTGTCTTGTGATTTTGTGGTGAGAAGTATAATCTTGTAGTCTCTAAACGCCACATTTGTGTTTCTAGCCGAATCCCGGTCTTGGTTCTAGCAAAGGAGTGACGCTGCATGTTCCCTGTCCTTGCCTCCAAACAAAACCAGCCCGGCAACGCTGACCATCTCAGAGGAGTAGTTGCTCTCTAACATCATAATGTCCAGTCTTGAGACATTCTGCAAAATCCAAGTTGAAATTCTCTGTTATTGACAAAACTCCGCCAAAGTTAAAATGACTGGTTACTTTTTTCTCTTTGTCCTCTCTTCACTGAGCTTTGCCTACTGAGGCAAGGAGTTTGGACGGGCCTCCGGAGTACTGACCTCCAGCTTCTCCCAGACCTCTGAAAACCGGTGAATTTTCCTACAGACCCGGGTTTCCAGCCACAGTTGTGTGCCTGTCCTCAGGCTCACACAGAGTCTCTGGATCGGGCTCCTTGTGCCACCCTGGCAGGACCAGGTCCCTGCCTGGTCTGTAGATATTTTAGAATGCCTGGACAATTGTGTGCATAGGGTAATTCAGTTCCCATCTTGCTTAGATACTGACACTTGGGTTGAGTAAACTTTTAAGGTTTCCATTTAGTCATATGATTTTTGGTTATTTGAAGTAAGCAATAAATAAGGGTTGATTTACACATTTGCTCACTTGTTTCGACTCAGTTTCTGAATGTTCAGCAATACTATTGCTCATCTACATTACATACTCCTTAGGAATTTTGGCTAAACTAGGATTGTAACTTTTTGTTCTTTGACACTAAGTTCTCGCCATTGTCTATTCCTTTAACTTGTAGGTGTAGGGGCTTGTTGTTTTTTCTTTTCTTTTTTTTTGAGATGGAGTTTCACTCTTTGTTGCCCCGCTGGAGTGCAATGGCGTGATCTCAGCTCACCGAAGCCTCCGCCTCCCAGGTTCAAGCGATTCTCCTGCCTTAGCCTCCTGAGTAGCTGGGATTACAGGCATGCATCACCATGCTAATTTGTATTTTCGGTAGAGATTGGGTTTCTCCATGTTGGTCAGGCTGGTCACAAACTCCCGGCCTCAGGTGATTGCCTGTGTTGGCCTTCCAAAGTGTTGGGATTATAGGGATGAGCCACCATGCCTGGCCCTCTTTTTGTTTTTTCTTTCTGTCCTCTTTCCTTCGTCTCTCCACCAAAAGAATCCTAAACTACAATTTTTTATAAATGATGACAGCAATTTCTACTTTATCACCTTTTTCTAGGACTACTATTTTTTAGTTTGCTGAATTCTTCAAAATAAAGATGCCCTGCAGTTGCAGATCTAGGTTGCATCTCAGAAGTTTTACCCTCCAAGTGCCAGAGTACCCTCAGGTTTCTTCCTGAGGCTCAGATGGAACCTTTTCCAGAGGCTTCTGCATCATGCATTTGATCTCAGTCCTGGGGAAGCTCATCCACCTTATCCCTGGGACACCCAATATTCTCTCTTTGGTTTTTAAGCCAATTAACCAGAGGCTGGTAATTAGAAGACCATTAGTACTTTGATGGTTTCACGGAACCAGTACTGTCATCTCTTTTTTTTTTTTGAGATGGAGTTTCGCTCTTGTTACCCAGGCTGGAGTGCAATGGCGCGATCTCGGCTCACCGCAACCTCCGCCTCCTGGGTTCAGGCAATTCTCCTGCCTCAGCCTCCTGAGTAGTTGGGATTACAGGCACGCGCCACCAAGCCCAGCTAGTTTTTTTTTTGTATTTTTAGTAGAGACGGGGTTTCACCATGTTGACCAGGATGGTCTCTATCTCTCGACCTCATGATCCACCCGCCTCGGCCTCCCAAAGTGCTGGGATTACAGGCTTGAACCACTGCGCCCGGCCTGTCATCTCTTTAAGAATAGGCAAGGTGCAGTTGCTCATGCCTGTAATCCCAGCCCTTTGGGAGGCTAAGGCAGCTGGATGACCTGAGGTCAGGAGTTCGAGACTAGCCTGGGCAACATGGCAAAACACCATCTCTACTTAAAAAAAAAAAAAAAAAAAAAATTAGCTGGTGTAGTGGTAGGTGCCAGTACTCCCAGCTACTCAGGTGGCCGAGGCAGGAGAACCACTTGAACTCGAGAGGTGGAAGTTGCACTGAGCCGAGATCGCACCACTGCATTCCAGCTTGGGCGACAGAGCCAGACTGTCTCAAAAAAAAAAAAAAAAAAAAAAAAAAAGAATAGCTACAGCCAGTTGCCTGTCTGCCAAAGACTTCTAACATGTATTCCTGGCACAGTCTCTTCAGTATTTGTATCTTTTGTGACTTTTGTGGTTAGAATACTTTGGTGTACTTGTCGGCGGGTTCACTGTGGATAAGTGGTTCTCATTTTTTTTCCCACTGAAACTTTTTTTTTGAGATGGAGACTTGCTCTGTCACCCAGGCTGGAGGATAGTGGTATAGTCTCTGCTCACCGCAACCTCTGCCTCCTGGTTTCAAGCGATTCTCTTGCTTCAGCCTCCGTAGTAGCTGGGATTACAGGCGTGCACCACCATGGCCAGCTAGTTTTTGTAGGTTTAGTAGAGACGGGCTTTCGCCATGTTGGCCAGGCTGGTCTCAAACTCCTGGGCTCAAGTGATCTCACGCCTTGGCCTCCCAAAGTGCTGGGTTACAGGCATGAGCCACTGTGCCTGGCCCCACCAAACATTTCTGAAGAATGACATTAACATGCTCAATACATTTCTTTGTGTGTACTCATGTATGCATGTGTGTGTGTGTGTGTGTGTGTGTGTGTGTATGCATGTACTTAACAATAGATATATATTTTATAACATTTAAAGCGTTCTGTGGGGAAATAAAATTGATTTTGATACTGTATTCATGAATGTGTTTTACAAGCACATGGGTAATGAAACCAGCCATTTAGGGATTTCAGGAACTTGTCATTTTCCAGAAAAAATACATAAATATGACAAACCTAATTTCGAAGTATTAAATATATTATTTAAAAAATCTGAGTGGTTTATTTCTGTGCAGAATTAGGTTTGCTGAAGCTAGTTGTCACTTCCACCTCTGTTTCCTGCTCAGGAATATCTGTCAGGATGAAAGTGATTGGGGGTGATATATAAAGATAATTCAAAATCTACCCTATGAATTTATTTTTAAAAAGTAAATCATTGGCTGAGCATGGTGGTTCACGCCTGTAATCCTAGCACTTTGGAAGGAAGAGCGGGAAGATTGCCTAAGCTCCGGATTTCAAGAACAGCTTTGGCAACATGGTGAAACCCTGTCTTTTTTTTTGAGACCGAGTCTCACTCTGTTGCCCAGGCTGGAGTGCAGTTGTGTGATACTGGCTCACTGCAACCTCCACTGCCTGGGTTTAAGTGATTCTCCTGCCTTAGCCTCCTGAGTAGCTGGGACTACAGGTGCGTGCCACCATGCCCAGCTAATTTTTTTTAATTTTTAGTAGAGGTGGGGTTTCACCATGTTAGCCAGGATGGTCTCAGTCTCTTGATCTTGTGATCTGCACCTCGGCCTCCCAAAGTGCTGGGATTATAGGCGTGAGCCAACATGCTCTACCATGAAACCCTGTCTTTACAAAAAATTTTTAAAAATTCGCCAGATACGGTAGTGAGTGCCTGTAGTCCCAGCTACTTGGGAGGCTAAGGTGGGAGGATCACTGAAGCCCAGTGGGTTGAGGCTGCAGTGAGCCATGATCACACCACTGTCCTCCAGCCTGGGCAACAGAGCAAGACCCTGTCTCAAAACCCACTTCCCCCGCAAAGCAGTAAATCATCTATAGATGTTGGTGCTTAAACCATTACCAGCAACATGTGGGGGCACACCTCACAACTGCTGCCGAGAAACCTGGGGACTCAAAATCAAGTGTAAACCACAGTTGGGCTCACGGGTGCCCTTCACTGAAGCTAACATTGTCATCACCCTCAGATCCAGCATCCTGGGCCTGAGATGTGGGCACTTTTCAGATAAGAAAAAAATGTTGACTGTCCTCCTCCCTCACTCCTCTCTCATCAACAATATTAAAGGTGTCAGTGAAGAAAACGTTTCTCTTTTACACTAGTGTCCGTGTATACTGACTTCTGGTTGGGAGGGTGCCTGAGATTCCCACCTCTTCTGCCAGATCCGCGGAAGAAAGCTGGTAAGAACTGGATGCTGAAATGGATGAATTGAGCACAGCCTCATTCTGTTTCTGGGTGGTTATGATCTCTAGGCCTCTTACTGATTTTGAAATTACTGCCTCTTCCTACTGTGTCTGTCCTGTCGCAGACAGCAGGTTGATTGAATAGACTAGGCGGTGCCCTTCTAGTTGTTTCCTCTTTCAGGTAAATGAAGAGGTTGCTTTCCAGTTTTAAGGCGCCCTTTTACAAATGATTATTAGATGAATCGAAATGCTTAGGAGTAATAATTAAAGAAATGGAATTTGAAAAAGTTATTCAGCTTTGTTTATACTTTAGGCTCCTGGCTTTTATAGTAATGCTTTATATTTGCTGTAGTTCCTGTAATCAGAGGCCCTGACTCTAGGATAAGTGGGCAGTGTCCTTCTTTTGAGGATGTGGGAACTGAGGAACTGAGCACTCAGGTGCCTTTTATCAGAGCTACACAGTGATTAGGGGAATTCAATTTTTTTTTTTCTTTCTGAGACAGGGTCTTGCTCTGTCACTCAGGCTGGAGTGCAGTGGCACAATCATGGCTCACTGCAGCCCCCACCTCCTGGGCTCAAGTGATCCTCCCACCTCAGCCTGTCAAGTAGCTGGGACTACCAGTGCAGACCACCACACCCAGCTAATTAAAGAAACATTTTTTTTTTAGGCCAGGCACGGTGGCTCATGCCTGTAATCCCAGCACTTTGGGAGGCTGAGGTCAGTTTGAGACCAGCCTGGCCAACATGGTGAAGCCCTTTCTTGACTAAAAATACAAAAATTAGCTGGGTATGGTGGCCAGCACTTGTAGTCCCAGGTATTTGAGAGGCCGAGGCAGAAGAATTGCTTGAACTAGGAAGATGGAGGTGGCAGTGAGCCAAGATCATGTCACTGCACTCCATCCTGGGTGACAGAACGATACTGTCTCAAATAATTTTTGTTTTGTAGAGATGAGGTCTCACTATGTTGCCCAGTCTGGTCTCAAACTCCTGGGCTCAAGTGATCCTCCCGCCTCAGTCTCCCAAAGTGCTGAGATTACAGGTGTGAGTTACCATGTCCGGCCTGGAATTCAGTCTATATCTTATCCTCAGCATCCTTCTTTCAGAAGAAAAAGTTCCGTTTCCTTCCTTTTCTCCTAGAGGTGTAATCTTTTTTTTTTTTTTTTTTTTTTGAGAAGGAGTTTCGCTCTTGTTACCCAGGCTGGAGTGCAATGGCGTGATCTCGGCTCACCGCAACCTCCGCCTCCTGGGTTCAGGCAATTCTGCTGCCTCAGCCTCCTGAGTAGCTGGGATTACCGGCACGCGCCACCATGCCCAGCTAATGTTTTGTATTTTTAGTAGAGACGGAGTTTCACCATGTTGACCAGGATGGTCTCGATCTCTTGACCTCGTGATCCACCCACCTCAGCCCCGCAAAGTGCTGGGATTACAGGCTTGAGCCACCGCGCCCGGCAGAGGTGTAATCTTAGAGCTCCTTTACATGCCTTACCATTGCTGAAGATGTGATCTACAAAACTTTTATTTTGGCAGAGGAATGCTGTTAAAATGTTTTCCTCCCCCGACCCCCAAGAGGGAGTCTTGCTCTGTCGCCCAGGCTATAGTGCAGTGGCCCAATCTCAGCTCACTGCAACCTCCGCCTCCTGGGTTCAAGTGATTCTTCTGCCTCAGCCTCACAAATAGCTGAGACTACAGGTGCACACCACCACACCCGGCTAATTTTTGTGTTTTTAGTAGAGACGGTTTCACCATATTGGCCAGGCAATTCTCGAACTCCTGACCTCGTGATCTGCCTGCCTTGGCTTCCCAAAGTGCTGAAATTACAGGTGTGAGCCACCATGCCCGGCCTAAAATGTTTTTCTTTTGACTAAAATCAGTCATCAGTTTCAAAGAATTTTGAAAATCTACAAGCCCACAGTTTGAAAACCATTGGCTGTTGTGTTGGTTAGGAGAACCAAGTGCCCTACATTTTCCAGGAAATTTTTTTCCTTTTCTTTTCTTTTCCTCCTTTCCCTCCCTCCCTCTCTCCCTTCCTTTCTTTCTTTCATCTTCCTCCCTCCCTACCTCTCCTTTTTTCTTTTTCTTGTCTTGCTCTGTTGCCCAGGCTGGAGTGCAATGCCGCAGTCTTGGCTCACTGCAACCTCTACCTTCCAGGTTCAAGTGATTCTCCTGCCTAAGCCTCCCGAGTAGCTGGGATTATAAGCATGCACCATCACTCTGACTAATTTTTGTATTTTTAGTAGAGATGGGATTTCACCATGTTGGCCAGGCTTGTCTTGAACTCCTGGGCTCCAAAGATCTGCCTGCCTTGGCCTCCCAAAGTACGGGGATTACAGGTGTTAGCCACCATGCCTGGCCCATTTTCCAGGATAATTTTAATTTAAAATATTTTAGCTCATTGTCAAACCATGCAGACTGATTTTTGGCTTGAAAAATACGATCTTGTAGTTAGTCCCACTTCTGTGCTGCGAGAAGCCGCAGGAAGATAAAGTGGTGCTTTGGAGAAGGACGTATTCACCGCCCTTCCTTCTTCCCTCCCAGCTCTCCTTTCTTTTATGGTTTGTAGTTATAACCAAGATTTATGCTTGTTGCTCCACAAATCTTCTGTCTGCCATTATGAGTTTGTCTGAACAGTCTAGAGATGGGGCCGACACTGAGTGATTCTCGAAGTAAATCTATCCAGGGGCACTCCTTGACAGTCAGAGGCAGAGAGGAACTAACTCATAGCCCCCAGCGGAGCGGAGTCCGGATAAATTAGCCCTGTCGAGAAGAAGACATGCTGCCACTTTTGTGACCTCTTGCCTTTGCGGTGACCCTGGGGGCACAGCTCTCCTGTTTGTGTGCAGAGGGTGTGGGGTGGTGCTCTGGATCAGCGATCGTTCCCTTTACCCAGCAGTGTCTGCCAAGAGGCCTTTCTCTCTGTGTTGGCTGCGACCCAGCCAGGCCCATGGCAGGAGGGTCTTTAGGAGCTAGAGCCACTTTTTCCAGCCTTATGGTAGTGAGGAGTTGCTAACAATCAAGCATACAAGTTAATTCCTTTTTTTTTTTTTTTTTTTTTGAGACAGAGTTTCACTCTTGTTACCCAGGCTGGAGTGCAATGGCGCGATCTCGGCTCACCGCAACCTCCGCCTCCTGGGTTCAGGCAATTCTCCTGCCTCAGCCTCCCGAGTAGCTGGGATTACAGGCACGCGCCACCATGCCCAGCTAATGTTTTGTATTTTTAGTAGATACGGGGTTTCACCATGTTGACCAGGATGGTCTCGATCTCTCGACCTCGTGATCCACCCGCCTCGGCCTCCCAAAGTGCTGGGATTACAGGCTTGAGCAACCGCCCCCGGCGTTTTTTTTTTTTTTTTTTTTTTTTTTTTTAAATAAAGATGGAGTTTTACTCTTGCCCAGGCTGGAATGCAGTGGCGCCATCTTGGCTCACTGCAACCTCCGCCTTCCAGATTCAAGTGATTCTCCTGCCTCAGCCTCAATAGCTGGGATTACAGATTTGTGCCACTACACCCAGCTAATTTTTTTATTTTTAGTAAAGACAGAGTTTCACCATGTTGGCCAGGCTGGTCTCAAACTCCTGACCTCAGTGATTTGCCCAACTTGGCCTCCCTCAGATTACAGGCATGAGCCACCACACCTGGCCTGATTATTTTTATAAATGGTTTCATTTTTCTAGCATTCACTGATAGTGGATTTTAATGGAGAAGGAGAATAAAGAACACATATTAAACATCTTTTAGGCTAGGCATGGTGGCTCACACCTATAATTCCAGCACCTTGGGAGGCTGAGGCAGGAGGATCACTTGAGCCCAGCAGTTTGAGACCAGCCTGAGCAATGCGATGAGGTGCTGTCTCTACACAAAATACAAAAATTAGTGGGGCGTGGTGGCTCCAGCCTGTAGTCCCAGCTACTCTGGAGGCTGAGGCAGGAGGATTGTGTAAACCCAGGAGATTGTGAATACAGTAAGCTTGGGTGACAGAGCAAGACCTGTTTCAAAAACAAAACAAAGTCTTTTTTTTCCCCTTTGCTATACTTTTCTTTTGCTGTATCACATTGCCTGTGTGTACTTTGAAATTTTTATTTTAAATTTTTTTTTTTTTTTTTTTTTTTTTTGAGACGGAGTTTCGCTCTTGTTACCCAGGCTGGAGTGCAATGGCGCGATCTCGGCTCACCGCAACCTCCGCCTCCTGGGTTCAGGCAATTCTCCTGCCTCAGCCTCCTGAGTAGCTGGGATTACAGGCACGCGCCACTATGCCCAGCTAATTTTTTGTATTTTTAGTAGAGACGGGGTTTCACCATGTTGACCAGGATGGTCTCGATCTCTTGACCTCGTGATCCACCCGCCTCGGCCTCCCAAAGTGCTGGGATTACAGGCTTGAGCCACCGCGCCCGACCTTACTTTTAAATTTTTTATAGAGACAGGGTCCCACTGTGTTGGCCAGGCTGGTCCCAAATTCCTGAGCTCAAGTGAACCTCCCTCCTTAGCCTCCCAAAGTGCCAAGATTACAGATGTGAGCCACTGTGCCCAGCTTGTGTGTACTTTCTTTTTTTTTTTTTTGAGACAGAGTCTTACTGTGTTGCCCAGGCTGGAGTGCAGTGGTACAGTCATGGTTCACTACAACCTCTGCATCCTGGGTTCAAGTGATTCTTGTGCCTCAGCTTGATGAGTAGCTGGGATCATATGTGTGTGTCACCATGCCCAGCTAATTTTTGTATTTTTAGTAAAGGCAGTGTTTTGCCATGTTGGCCAGGCTAGTCTTGAACTCCTGGCCTCAAGCGATCTGCCCGCCTCGGCCTCCCAAAGTGCTGGGATTACAGGCTTATGTGTACTTTTGAGAGTCATTTCAAATCTTTTGTGAAATGAAGCAGAGGTATCAGTAAGTACAGATTTTTAAAAATGTGTGGGCCAGGTGTGGTAGCTCACGCCTATAATCCCAGTACTTTGGGAGGCTGAGGCGGGCAGATCATGAGGTCAAGAGATGGAGACCATCCTGGCCAACATGGAGAAATCCTGTCTCTAACAAAATTACAAAAATTAGCTGGACATGGTGGCATGCACCTATAGTCCCAGCTCCTTGGGAAGCTGAGGCAGGAGCATTGCTTGAACCCAGGAGGCAGAGGTTGCAGTGAGCCAAGATCATGACAGTGTACTCCAGCCTGGCAATAGAGTGAGACTTCATCTCAAGAAAAAAAAAAAGTGTCAAGAGCTTACATTTGGCATCCCTATCAGACCAACTTGCTATTTGGGCCCCCTGGAACCTACTCGCCAGGCCCTTGGTGCTCTGAACGAGGCAGCTCCTCAGCCAGTGTCTCCCACATTCATTCTCTACCCCCGGAGCTAGTTTATCCCTCAACCTGTGTACTGCTATTAAATATGATGTAAACAGGTGAACTAAGAGTGTGAAGAGAGGGTTCTGCAAATCTAATGTGTTCTATAAAGAGAAATGCAAAAAGAGGGTTTTATGAAAACTAAGTTAAATGCTTTGCTAAATGTGAATTGCTAAAAACACTGCTGTCAAATTAGGTGTGAGTGAGATGCCAGTTAAACATTAGAGGAAGATCATAAACATCTAGAAGGATTCTGTACTTTGATTGCTTTACTGATGTCTTTAAGTTCTCACTTTGCTTTAGAAATTGTGGAGGCTGTGTTATGGGTAGGGTTTATGCAAGAAAGATGTCTGGGAACCTCAGTCTGTGGGCCCACACTCAAAGCAAAGGGCTTGGCTTTACATCAAAAGCTCAGCAGTGACTGAATGTTTATAGGTTTTCGGTTAATAGAAAATGTTTTAGGTGTGTAGAGCAGGTTCCTTTATTTATTTAGAGACAGAGTTTTGCTCTTATTGCCCAGGCTGGAGTGCAGTGGCGTGATCTTGGCTCACCATAACGTCTACCTCCTGGGTTCAAGCGATTCTGCTGCCTTAGTCTCCCAAGTAGCTGGGATTACAAGCACGTGCCACCACGCCTGTCTAATTTTGTATTTTTAGTAGAGACAGAGTTTCTCCATGTTGGAAAGGCTGGTCTCAAACTCCTGACCTCAGGTCATCCACCTGCTTTAGCCTCCCAAAGTGCTGAAATTACAGGCATGAGCAACTGCGCCTGGCCAGCAGCTTCCATTTTTAATGATTCCCTACTTTAACTGACTTTTTGGTTAACTGAACAATTACTGGCTCTGATCACGTAGGCCAGGAGGCCTTCTCTGTAATATTCTGCCACTGTTGGTGTCTTTATTTGGTTACCTTGTTTGATTCTAGTAAATTTCTGAGAATTACTCATTTTGCAATGAGGAAACTGAGCCCAGAGCATTCAGCTTCCTATAGCAGGACTGGGATTGAAAGCCCCAGTCCATGCTGCTGAACCTGTGCAGATGGGGAGAGCAAGAATGGGTGCAGTGTGGACCGTGCTGTCAGGCACACTAGGGTGCGTATGAGATGCCTGCTGCATAGATGCGGCTGCAGCCAATGCGCAGTGCTGCCTGGTGATTCTGTGCCTCCTTTCTGAAGCTGCTGCCTTAGTGTGCTCTCCCTGGTTGGAGTCTTTTGTGTGCATCTTAGCTGTTGAAAAGGCGCCTATTAATTTATCACAGGTGATGTGTGCCTCCTTGTGCTCAGAGGAGGCGTCTGCACCCATGTACCTCAGTAATGACAGGTTATGGGATGGAGAGGAGATAATAGGATCTTTTCATCTGATGTCTATATAGCAAGGTGCTATGTCCCTGGTTGCTTCTAGAGGGCAGCAGCCGCTTGTTGTTCTGTCTCCTGCTGGCAGAGAGAAGGTTGGACAATCGAGCAATTTGCTCTGGACTCCAGCTCTTAAAGTGGTGCCTGCAGGTCTCCAGGGAGTCACCTGAATCCACATAAGTAAAGAAAATACAATATCCAGGATCTTCTATTTCTACTTTCTCTGCCCCCTCAGGTAAATCCTTTATCTGTGTTTCTATCAACATCCACAAATTCCTCATTGTCAGAGTTAAGGCAGCAAAGTTCACCTGCTTTGAAAATAAGAGAATAGAGATGTCTTTGAGAGAGTAAAATCTTTCTGTCAGATCTTACTTGTTGCCAAGAGCTAGACATTGATAACCCACTCAAATAATGTTTAGAGCTTTTGAGACTTTCCCCCATGGGCACGTGTCTTTAGTTCTGTTGGGAATACCGCTGTCATATAGTTGATTACCTGTTCCTCCTGTCAGTACTTCCCCAACTCCACTCCCTCCCTCTATCCAAACCAGGCTTACAGAGGTGTCTCTTCAATTCTAAATGCCTTATTTCAGAAACACATGAAGGGGAACATTTTGGATGTGCCAATTTTTTAGACTTGGGGCCCCAAGACTGACATATGGGCAACTTGTGTCAGAGTGAGTCCCAGCTAACCTCCCTCTCAGAAGTGTACCCCCTCCTGTGCCCTGAATGCTCCTGCCTGCCAGATCTTCCAGCTGTGTGGCTGAGGCAGGTGCCCAGAAGGAGAAAGGCTGGTTCCAAATAGAACCAGATGGTTGCGGTCCACACAGAGAAGCACATTGGCCTCGACATTTCAGCCATGTGAGTTTTATTTAGGATTAGCTAAGAGTTCTCAGTCCTGACTCCACTGAGGGAGGAGTGGGTGATCTAGGGCCACTTTCTTGAGGCTTTGCATTCTTTCAGGCTTTCATCTGGAGATCCCAGGCCACTGGGGAAGAGTAGGAGTGTCCATCCAGCTCCCTTGCAGAGGGTGGCATTTATCATAGACAAAGGCATGCCTCTGAACCTCACCTCTCCAGCTCCCTTTGTTGTCTGGAAAAAGGCAGTTAATCGAATCTGTTAATAAACAGAAGAAACAACGAGAAATAGTGGCACATCATTTGATAGTAAGGTGGTTTATAATTTCTGTTTATCAAATGATTCTCATTATTATTATTTCTATTGGATTTTTGAAGAATTCAGCCTGGTCCCCAGAGCCCCACTTACAAGGCATTTTATTTCTTCCTTTATAATATCTAGAAATAACTTTAGTTCCAGTGAAATCCAGATCTGTGGTCCCATCCTGCCCCCCAGCTCTGGTTCTCTCCCCCTCCTCTCTGCTTGTCTTCTGTGACCTCAGCAGGCTCCATCAGGTGGGGGGTATCCCCTACTGACCAGACTGGCAGAGCTAATACCAGCTGGAGGAATGCCGAAGTGTTTGTTTTTGCAGTTCCTGGATTTGGTTTAATGTACAATTGATTTTTTTAATGTATTTAATCATTTTTTTCTTACCTCATAAGGATTAACCTGCGCAAACCTCATTTTATCCTAAGTGTGGCTTTGGGAGGAAGGGAGAAGAAAATTGAGTTTCTCTAGCTTATTTTATTCTTTTACGCTTTATTTTCCAAATGGCTTTTCCTGCCGAAGTAGCTCTGTATAATACGATGTATTTTTGTGGCCATTACTTACTCATTACTAACTGGTCTCTCCCGCTTCCCTTTGTCTGTGCACTAAATACAGGGGGCCTCAAGATAATTGGTAGCTCCATCACTGACTCACCAATTATAGATCAACAGGGAAGGCAGCCCAGGGATGGTTTGTGGTTGGCACAGGCTGCCCACCTAGAAATGTGAGTTATCATTCTCTACCTGCCACCAAGTGGGGCTTGACTAGATCGGTCCTTTCCTAATTCTGGACTTTGGCCTCCCTAATTGCATCACATGGCTCCCTGGTTTACAGGTTTCAGCCTCATTTCATCCCTACAGGCTGTGCCGGTGTCTTTCTTAGTTCATCCCTCCCTGGCATGTCTACAAAGTATTTATTTGCAGAGGTTTTTGTTTCTGTTTTCCTTTGAGGTTCCCTGGTGCCTAGAATGGTTAGATGGCAGTCTGTAGATAAATAATTTCTGTTGAAACAGTGGGTTTCTGTACATTTTTGTCTGCTGTGTCCAAGTAAAGGCAAGCCTTTGTGGGTCCCCTATTAAGCGCCCTTTTTGAGCATTTATCTGATTTGGGTTCCAGCTTATCTACTTTGCTCTGGCATGGAGGAGGAAAAGTCCCATTTCCTGCTAGGCTGCCAGGCACTTATGTAAGACTTTTAGGTGCCAAAGTAGGAAAGGAGTCCCTATGTTGTATGGCCATATACATCTTTTGTGTGTGTGTGTTTCCTGGGTGTTTTGGCATCTAGGCACTTTGCTAAGCCCTGTATGGGATGGGCATATACCGTATTTCTCAGCGCCCAGCAGAAAATAGGCACTCATACATATTTGTGGAATGAATGAGTGTGTGTGCTCACTTATGTGCGATGAAGACGATGAGCCAAGGAGTTGGATTGCACAGTTGCTGCCTGGCGTCCTGCTAGGAACTCAGGGTGCAACATTCCCAGTGGGGCACACATATGCCGATGCTTAGTGGATGACTGCTACATAGGCAACATAAAGAGGGCATTTTATGAAAGGGAACATCAGAGGAAACATTATAACTGAGACCTTCATAGCCTTTCCATTATTATGGTTTAAATCTTGACAGTCTTTATTTGCAATGACACTGGGACCAGTAAAGACAGTGCTCACTCCCACCTCCTCGTTCTCTCTCCACATCCTGTTCCGTAGCTCTGGTGCACCGATAGGCATCGTTAAATGTGCAGCAGCAGAGCTGCTTTTCAGTTTGTCTAGAAACAGCCCCGTTTGACTCTGAAGTTGGAAACCAGATGACTCACCGTTCTATTTGTTTTATTGCAACTGTCATTTCATAAAATGCCCTGAAAGCTTTAAACTATACATGCTAAAGTGAGCTTTTTGTCTTTTTTGTTTTCTTATCTCCTCTGTTTTCTCTAATCTTTTATCCTGCTCTTTTCCCCTTTCTTTTCAGAGTTATTTTCTCTTTCATTACTCTCTCTTTCTCTGTCCCTCCCTTCCTTCCTGCCTCCCCACTTTGATGACTCTAATGGCGTGAGTAGTTGAAGTGGTTTTTGCTAACATCGTGGTGCGTTCTCTCCAGCTTTAATGCTATCTGATTGAGAGTGGCTCCCCTCAACATTTTTGTGTATGGTTTGAAATGGAAATGTCCGTGCACATCAGAGTTTGTAAAGCCCTTGATGGACCCAGCTCTAGATGCTAACGGCCATGTCAAATCATAATGGGAACTCATTTTTTGTGACATTATATTTTGCAACTTAGTGGGTGCACCCCAGTTCTCTTCCATGTACCCGTTTCCTCTGTTAAATGACTGCCATGATCACAGCAGGACCAAGAGCTGGAGGACTTCCTAGGAAAGTGTGCCATGAACTGTAGGACCTGTGACTTCTAGAGACTGCGGGACCTCTAACTTCTGTGAACTCTGGGGCCCCTGATGTCTGTGGACCCTGGACCCCTGACTTCCGTGGACTGTCGAATTTATGACTTCTATGGATTATGGGTCCTTTGACTTCTGTGGACTCTGGGACCTTTGAATTCTGTGGACTGTGAGACCTCTGACTTCTGCGGCCTGTGAGATCTCTGACTTCCGTGGCCGGTGAGATCTCTTACCTCTGTGGCCTGTGGGACCTCTGATTTCTGTGGTCTCTGGGCCCTGTGACCTTTTTGACTTCCAAGTCTTCTGTGACTGCAGGACCTCATCAACGTGTGTATTGCCAAAGAGAGGCCTGATCATGTTAACCTGTTTCTCTCCTAAGGTGTTATGTAACTAGCATTTCTGCGCAGTCTTATGGCTTAAGTTGGGTGTCGAAGTCTAAATTTTTAAGGACTGGAGCTCTCAGACCAGGACTTTCCAGATTTTTTTTCTGATACCTGACACTGTGGCACTTGACTAAGTCACCTGATTGATGACATGAGCATCACTGGGTGTTGAAACACCTGGCCAGGGAAACAGGGACTTCTGTGGATTTACCCAAAGGATGGCAGACAGATTGTCGAATGTTAATGAAGGTGGGGTGGATCCCTGATGTTTGCCGGCTTTGAAGCATAGCAGAATCCCAGCATTAACTTCAGGGGTGTCGGCTGGAAACCTGCACTGGTGTCGGTGGTTATATTCCACATTTGTCAAATCCTGAAATCCAGCCCAACTAATTTTAGAAGTAGTTGGTTATAATGAAAAAGAACAATATATTCAGATGCACAGGATCGTTTTTAAATGAAATGCTCCCTGTTCTTTTTCTTCTTTTTAGAAGGCCTTTGGTCTGTTTTGGCCGTCAGGGCGAGCCATCCTTTGGCTTACATTAGAATGAATTTTTTTCCTATATGCCTCCATTGAAGGAGAGTGTGAGAGTGTTTTCTATGATGTGAGTGAGAGGAAATAGCGTGTTTTCACAATAGTTAATAAATTGATGGCTGTGAGTTTTGAAAGTGAGTTCTGTATATATACTGGGGTAGGATTCCACGTAGCATGCTGTTTTTCACCCACCCGGCTGGTTGTCTGATTCTAACATAACTGCTATCCCTGATGCTGGAAACCAGAAACCCACAGGCTGTTCACGTAATACTCTACCCTTCTGGGGCTCAGGTGGGCACAGGGTGGTGGCGGGGTTTGAATCAACATGCAGTCAGTCCCCACCGAAGACCAGTGTTCCCCTGTTCGAGCTGACAGCTTGAACAAGGGTTCTAAAGTTTCTGGCCATTTTAATTGAACCAGGAGTGGCCCTAAAGCCTGTTTATGACATGGGTGATTACTCCTCGGGCCTGGGAGCAGCGTGCCAGGTGTCCCTCGCAGGCTCCCTGTTGGTTCTCTGCCTAAGGATATCTTCCCCTTCCCTGGGTGGGGCCTCTTTGAGGAGCAGAAGGATCATTTCATGTTCATAGCCTGCTCATTCCTTGGCTTCTCTGCTGAGCTCTCCAGCAGGGGTGCCAATTCTTCCATTTAGCTGACTATTATATAGCCCTTAAAAGGGAAGGGTTTATTTTAGCTGGCTGCTATATTGATTGCTATAGGGACGTTTCTATTTTCACTGGCTGCTATATTGACTGGGAAAGGGAAAGGGGCCGTATTGCCGGGAGCTGTCATATTGACTGTTACAGAAAAGATCTGTATTTAAGCAGTACCAGTGCACTGGGATCTCCCAGGCAGGATATTAATGCTAATTCATCCGCTCACCCCCTGCTGTGAGTGTTATTTGTTTAAATCTGTAGATTCCCACAGCGCGTTTATATCCTCACTAGAGTGAGCTCCGCTCCCTGTAATTATTTAACATTATATGCTGATATAAATTGTAACAGTTAAAGAATGGTAATGAGTAGCCAAAAAGAAAAGAAGAAAGAAAAGAAGAAAATAGAAAAAAGGAAAAAAAAAAATGCATATTTTATGTGTGTGTCTGTGTGTGTGTGTGTGTGTGTGTGTGTGTGTGTGTGTGTGTGTGGCATTAGAAACAGCAGAGTCGGCCGGGCGCGGTGGCTCAAGCCTGTAATCCCAGCACTTTGGGAGGCCGAGGCGGGTGGATCACGAGGTCGAGAGATCGAGACCATCCTGGTCAACATGGTGAAACCCCGTCTCTACTAAAAATACAAAAAATTAGCTGGGCATGATGGCACGTACCTGTAATCTCAGGTACTCAGGAGGCTGAGGCAGGAGAATTGCCTGAACCCAGGAGGCGGAGGTTGCGGTGAGCCGAGATCGCGCCATTGCACTCCAGCCTGGGTAACAAGAGCGAAACTCCGTCTCAAAAAAAAAAAAAAAAAAAAAAAAAAACCAAAAAAAACCAGCAGAGTCACATTCTAAAACAGCAATGAGAAACTTCTGGCATCCTTTCTCCCAGTTCAGGTTGATGTACAGTGCTGCTCAGCCCACGTATTGTACATCCACGTGTGTGTGTGTGTGTGTGTGTGTGTGTGTGCGCGCGCGCGCGCACATGCATCTGTGTGTGTGTGTGTGCCTGTATACGCATGTGTTCGTTACCCACCAGTAAGATGCCGTATGTGTGCTATACCAGGTCATTTGTACATGTGTGTAACAATATACAGTGTTTGTTCCATGTCCTGGCAGGAAATTGGTCTATTAGCGATTCGTCTTCTTGGTGAGTAGCTAATACCTGATTTTGTTCAAGTTTCCACGTTCACACAGGAACTTTGGGCCTAAGACACAACTCTAGGGAAAGCCATTAGGGATTGCTCAGTTGGGATTGAACTGATAGGCCATTGGGTGTCACTGTCGCTCTACTGGCTATAGTAGAAAGCGGGGTAATCTGCTGGGGAAACTGGATTTCAAAAGAAAGTTTTTCTGCTTGAGTTGGAGGTGTTTGAGATGTTTGTCTCTCATTTTGAGAGTCCTTTAAAAAAGTATGCTTTTTAAAAAGAAATCTCAAAATGAGAGACAAACATTTTTGTCTTGTTTTTGCTACAGCATTTTTATTGTTCTTGGAAATTGTGTGCTGACTGCGATTTGTTTGGCTCTAACCTGCAGTGCGTCTAGATGAGAACTTCTGGGAATTGTCACCCTTAAAAGCCTGGGTGACAAGGAGAGCTGATTTGGACAATAACTTGAAAAAGGAGGGAGAAAAATCTCCTGGGGCACGTGCTTGCCACTCCCCTGCCGCCTGTTCCGGTGTAGGTGGGAAGAAGGCAGAGAGAGCGAGCTGGGCCGCTGCCTGGTCACAGAAGAGTGGGCTCCGTCCTCCAGCGGGCTCTCCAGCAGCATGGATCTGTGCCAGGCTTCACCACAATTCATACGGTGTCAGTTTAATAAATGCACTACTTAAATTACGAAATTACAAAAGAAAAAAGAGAATGCACTTATTCAGACTCTTAATACATTAAAAATAAGGCATTAAAACTCTGACTTTTTTTTTTTCTTCCAGAATCAATAATGAACAGGAAGGGTTGTAGACATTAACAGTCATGGACATTCAAACTCTTATACATAAATTATCTTAGAAAAATGCACATAAGACTTGAATAATGTAAATACATTAATGCATTTAATAATTTAAACATTAAAGCGCAAGCAGGAATTTGAGGCCAAGGCTGTTCTGAGGTAAGGGATTGGTCCTAGAACTCGTGTGTCCTAGGATCGATGGGTGATTTCCCCTTGAGACACCCAGGAAAGAGAGTGCCTGGCTGGCTGGTGTGGCCAAGAATCCCTGGACGTTCCTGATCTCAGCTGCCTCCCAGCCTCTTACTTTCGCATATCCTGAGCTTCGTCCTCAGTTTCACATTGTCTACTCCTATGTTTCTAATTGTTTGTTAGAAAACTAAAACTAAGTGCTTCCACTTCAAAGAACAGTGAACTTTGAGAATCATGTCTTGGTTGAAAAACCAAAGCAAAGTTAAAACTCCTTTACCCAGCTCTGGCTGCTTGTCTGGTTGTGATTTGGGAAAAGGAAGCGGTTGCTTCTTGTAATCAGTGTGTCGTGTCTCAGCCTGGAACTCCACTGTGTGCTGTGGTCAGGGGATCCAGGTTGCCACATGCTGATAGATTCGAAGACTGGGTCTAATGGGAGAGCAGAAACGATATCCTTTATTAGCCTCTGGATGTTGGGTATAATGATGGTAGCCATGCCAGGAACAAGCCATGGAGTTAGACTCAGTGGTCTGTGATCATACCTTGCTTTGATTTGAGGGTTTAACCTTTGGATAGAATGATGTTACTGTTTTTTCCCGTTTCTTCCAAAATTGTATTTGCAGCAATACTGAATGATCTAATTCAATTTTTGACATCTGCACTGTGAAATACCCTGGGCAGAATTAAGAAGCCAGGAGTAAGTGTTTTAAGTTTTCATTTATTAATGCTAATGCTGTTCTCTGGTCATTCCCCAGACCTATTTTATAGTCCAAATCACAGATGAGAAACTATAAGAACTGTAAAAAGTATGTTACTGAGTTCATATTCTGAGAACTTTTTCTCTCTTTGTAGAAGTGTGTCTCTTTGATCAGTAATGCAAATGTTGTCCCACTGGGTTTGCTGTGAGACCCTTGAGAAACAGTTATCAGATGGTAGTGACTAAACAAAATCTGTTTTCATTATTGCCAGGTCTGTGGGAATCTTTTACAGGATCTCAAATCCCTGGCCTGAAACTTTACCTGGGATTGTCTTGATTTGGCCCAAGCTTTGTCTGTGCTGTCATCTGTGACTTTGTTTGCAACGCTTTCCAGTCTTTGTTATGGCCAATGACAGTCTGGTCCCCCAGCTAACATGGGTACAAACTGGCTTCTAGCTACTTGCAGGAGAATAGCTAGGTTGACTTGGCATCTGAAGCAGATACAAACAGATTAGGCTGAGCTGCCCCAAACAGCCGGAAGGAAAACTAGTACTTTAAAAACTGGTAATCAGGGCTGGGTGCAGTGGCTCATGCCTGTAGTCCCAGCACTTTGGGAGGCTGAGGCGGGGGGGATCATGAGGTCAGGAGTTTGAGGCCAACCTGGCCAATATGGTGAAACCCCGTCCCTACTAAAATTACAAAAATCAGCAGGGCGTGGTGGCGCACTTGTAGTCCCAGCTACTTGGGAGGCTGAGGCAGAAGAATTGCTTGAACTTGGGAGGCAGAGGTTGCAGTGAGCCGAGATCACACCACTGCACTCCAGCCTGGGTGACAAGAGTGAGACTCTGTTTCAAAAAAAACAAAAACAAAATAATCCCCCCAAAAAACTGGTAGTCAGGTATTAGTTTAGAAAGAAGTGGTTTGGAGAATGGGTGGGGACAGCCTGGTGAATGACCCTGAGGTCAATGTGTTGTCCTGGGGACTTGCTTAGATTCTTCTTCAGACCTGATGAGCAAGAGCCATGCTTCCCAAGCCTTTCTCCACCTGTTTGGTTGAAGGAGGCAGAGCCTTTCTTACTGATTTTACTTCAGCCTTGGGAATGACTGTCAGACCTCAGTCTGCTATGTTCGTTTCTTTTCCAGTTTTCAGAGCCCAAGCCTGCTCCCTCTGTTGCTTTTCCAGCCTTGACTAGTGACTGTCTTCAGCCTGCACTCTGCATTTCATCCCAGCAGTAGGAAGAAGTGAGGTCAGGGGAGCACGTGAACCAGGGAGAATCGAATTCTCTTTAGATTTTGCTGGTCATACCCAGAAAAGCTGCTTCCTCTTCCCTTAAGTTCCGAGAACTGTTTGATGGCCTTAACTGCACGTTGGCTTGTGCCAGGTGGAGATGTGTTGAACTAGGCAGTAGAGGCGGGGGGTGACAGACAACTCTCTCTCCTGTTGGGGGCAGAGTGCTAGCTGTGGCAGGCAGTGATCAGATAGGCACTGATTGGGTCAGTTCACCCTCTGATAAAGCCTGTATGCAGATTTCCTTTGAAGAGAGAGGAGTCAGGTTCATTAATTAAAGGAGACTGGCTTGAGAGGTCTGTAATTATAGATGCTAGAAATCTGAATTTTAAAAGGTCTGTGCAGCTGCATTTTGAAAAATGTAGGGAGGCCCCGAGAAGTACAGGTTGTGGGCAAGAATGTGGCTCAACCAGATTTTGGAGGTTCAGGTTTTGGCAGAATTCCTCTTCAAATTCATATTTATTCTTTCTTTCCATTTTGTTCTTCTTCTTCTTCTTCTTCTTCTTCTTCTTCTTCTTTTATTTTATTTTATTTTATTTTTTTTTTTGAGACGGAGTTTCACCCTTGTTACCCAGGCTGGAGTGCAATGGCGCGATCTTGGCTCACCGCAACCTCCGCCTCCTGGGTTCAGGCAATTCTCCTGCCTCAGCCTCCTGAGTAGCTGGGATTATAGGCACGTGCCACCATGCCCAGCTAATTTTTTGTATTTTTAGTAGAGACGGGGTTTCACCATGTTGACCAGGTTGGTCTCGATCTTTCGACCTTGTGATCCACCCGCCTCGGCCTCCCAAAGTGCTGGGATTACAGGCTTGAGCCACCGCGCCCGGCTTCTTCTTCTTCTTTTTTAAATGGGAAGTGAAACCTGTGATTTTTTTTTAAATTTTTTAATGAAAGTTCCACCCTGTGACAGAGAGGCTATCATTGTCAGAGTATATGGGCGCAGAAAGGAGTCGCTGTAAAGTAGAAGATGCTTAGTTGTTGAGGAAACGGGTCACCTTTGGGGCTTCGGGATTCAGTATTTGAAAAAAATTAAATAATTTCTTCCTTGAAATGAGTGAGGCGGGCAGGGAGCAGAAACTCATTTGAATATAGCCTAGGGAGGTAAGTCCCGTGCAAATGATGGAGTCCAGAACGTTTGTCCCGACGTCTCTTCCCCAGAACAGCGTCTCCTCCTTTGTCCTGTGCCATTTTTCCATGTGAAGCCCAAGTGACAAACAGAAAATTTCAGACCTTTATGGGAAGTCCCGGCCCTGTGCCTTTTCTTTCTTTTTCTCAGTTATTTGTAGGTTGACCTTTTGTTTTGGGTGCTTTTTCTCCTCTCTTTTAAAAAAAAGTATCCCTTTTTGCTTCTTGTCAAAAACCTTCATTTTAGTCTCTGACTATTTGCATCTCTGTTAATTAAGCATGGCTAATTTGATATGTAGATGGGATGGGGAGAGTTAAGGGTTGGATGAATAGAGGTCTACTCTGCCTCCCCCGGGTGGTGGGCAGGGCTGCTCCGCAGACCTGTAAGACTGAACAGCTTGGGAACCCAGCGTGAGGGGGCAACCTCCTCTCTGCCTCACTGGTTTTGTCTCCTTGGGGATATTGAAAGCGTCATCCCATTTCACAGCCTGGACCCTCTGTGAAGGGCTGAAAACATAAAACATAAAAGCCAGTCCTCTGCGCTCTTCTCTTACGCTCTTGTAGCGTATATATTGGGAAATCCACGGGTGAACCCGTACACTGTAGAGCAGAACAGAAGTGTCCAACTCTCTCACTTGGTGCATTTACAATATGCAAATTCCAATTCCAATTAGATTGAAACCTCTATTTAGCAGAGTGGTTTTGTGAAATAAATAACTTTTGAAGAAGGAGGCCTACTATATATAATAAATACATATTTTTCCTTCAGTTGCCTGCACGGCGCTTCCTGCCTTCCCAGCCCTTGCCCGAAATGCTGATTCCGAAGCATCTTTGGGCTCTTTACAGAAGAGATGCTTCTCCTTCACTTCCTGGCACAGGGATTTCATCCTTGATTTACAGTGCTCAGCTAGTTAGCGCCGGTGAAGGGGAGAGATGGTGTGAAGGTCGTTATGCCCGTTTTGTCCTCAGAGAGAAAGTGAGGGGGTGTGTTTCTTGCTGTGTGCTTGTCGTGGTAGCAGTGGAGTTCGAGAGGCCCCCGCTCAGCCAAACTCCCGTTCCTTTCTTCTTCACCCTCTCTACTACATGTTGTCCAACATGGGGTGAGCAATTTCGAAAGCGGAATTCAGAATTTCAGGAAGAGCAGCACACCACTGAGTAGAGAGCCTCCCCCCAGCACTCTCCTTTTCATCATTCTCCCCTTCTCATCCCAGCCGTGACAAACTGACAGATAATTAACAGATCAGGCCCTCCTATTAGGCGCGCCCCATGCTGGAAGCTGCCCTGGCTTTATGCAGTCCTTTAGCAGCTCTGTGCATGTGGGTGGTGCCGCACTTAGAGGCCATAGCAGAGGGCAGGGAGTGCTTTGGGAAAAGCAAACAGCACACTCTTTGGAAGAGAGAGTGCTTAAGGGGGAGAGGGGGGCAGCAAGGTGCCCGGTTTGAAAGCACCTGGTGAAAAGACTTAGACTCTCCGGGTTGTGATCCGGAATACCACCACCCGTCTCAGGGAATGGGGCTTTGGGTTATAATAGGATGCCTGATTACACAGACCATTTTGAAAGCCACTTCCCAGGTCAGGCTGTGCATTAGGTGCACTTGTCTTTTCGCTGTAACGCTGTACTGGACTTAGAGAATTGGAAGTGCCTTTGGCATTAAATATTTCCACACAGACACTGCCCTCTGTGGCTTTCTCTCAGCTACCTAACTTTTCTTTCCCTGGTAGAAAGAAGAATTCATTGTGAGATTATTCATTTCTACTTACTAGTGACTTTTAAAAACTACTTTTCTTTGTTTTTTGGAGACAGGGACTTGCTCTGCTGCTCAGGCTGGAGTGCGATGTGCAAACATGGCTCACTGCAGCCTTGACCTTCGGGCTGAAGTGATCCTCCTGCCTTGACCTCCATGTAGCCAGGAACATGGGTGTGTGCCACCACACCCAGCTCATTTGAAATTTTTTTTGTTGTTGAACAGAAGTGGTGAGAGTAAAGTAAAAATAAATTAAATAAATAATTTTTTGGGTAGCAACGGGGTCTCACTTTGTTGTGCAGGCTGGGTCTCAAAATCCTGGGCTCAAGCGGTCCTCCCGCCTCAGTCTCCCAAAGTGCTGGGATTACAGGTGTGAGCTGTTGTACCTGGCCTCCTCCTTTTTTTTTTTTTTTTTTTTTTTAAACTAGAGACAGGGTTACCCCAGGCTGGAGTGCAGTGGTACGTCATAGCTCACTGCCTCCTCGGCCTCCTGAACTCAAGCGATCCTCCTGCCTCAGCCTCCCAAGCAGCCAGGAGCACAGGCATATGCCAACATGCCCAGCTAGTTTTAAATTTTTTGAAGAGACAGGATTTCACTGTGTTGTGTAGGCTGGTCTCAAACTCTTGGCCTCAAGTGGTCCTCCCATCTTGGCCTCTCGAAATGCTGGATTACAGTCATGAGCCACCATGGCTGGGCCCTGAACAGTACTTTTCTACCTACCTTATGTGGCCACCCTTCTCATCTTCATGATATGAAATATTACCATGTAGATAAATATAGCAACATGCAGGGGCTACACATGGGCTCAGGTCCTTGGGCCTGGCATGTTGGAGCAGAAAGAAGCACCTAATTACATCAAACCACTCTAAGTTCATGTATGTGGAGCCCATCAAGCTGAAAGCATCCAGACAGCATCTGCTGTTATCAAATCACTCATGAATCCAGCTAATTAAAATAGAGCTTCATTTTTCTGAACCATTGTTTGGCAGGAATTCGAAACGGGTCTAACCCAATTTCTGCGTGTTTATGAGCCTTTATTATATCAGAGGTACTTTTCTGTAAATGTACAGGGCAGCGTTAAATGAATTGATCCACACAGTATCACTGTAGACGCACTATGGACTTGCTAATGATTTCTCTCCAGCTTTCTGGTTTCCAGACACAGTCTTGAGAGCTCTGTCTTCTCTTCTTCTATCCTCCGCTCTTTTCTTCTTCTTAAAAAAAAAAAAAAAGAAAAGAAATTAAACTTTCCTTTTACTTTGTAATCTTTTTTCTTTAGAAACAGGAAGATTGTTCCCCTAATGAAGTTTTCTTTTCCATTTCTCTTTTTCTTTTTCTTCCTCTTTTCCTGTTTCTGGTTTTCTTCTCGTGGATAAGATTTATCTTTCCTTTCTTTCTTTCTTGCTGTTTTCTGTTCCTTCCTTTTATTTTCTTTTTCTTTCTTTTCTCCCTTTTATACTTTCTCCCATTTGTTTTCTCTAACCTTCCCTTTCTCCTTTTTCTCTTCTTTCTATCTCCTCCCATTTTCCCCAGTAAAATGTTCTTATACCTTTGTCTCCACATGCAAATACCAACTAGGGCAGACAGGGGTGCCTGTGGAGGCAGAGCTATCTGGCTGCTTTAAGATGATGTCAGCTGATTTTACTTCTCTGAATTTGCTTTCATGCTTTATTTTAGGTTTTAAAAAGATTTTTCAAACCACATCTACTCTACTTTATAGTCTATAATCCTACTTTGAAGATGAAAAGTGTTAATATAAATGCTAACTAATTATTCCTTATAACACTTTGTGAGTCTCTAAGCAGTATTAGTTCCATTTTACAGATGAAGAAGCAGAAACAGGAAAGGTGAGTAGCCCTGAAAGTTCCTGAAGAAGTTGGTGACTGAGTTAGAATTAAACCTAGCTCATCTTTGGCTTTGCTTTTTGATTACCACCTTAAGGAAATTGACTTTTTTCCCCTCGTTGAGAATCATACATATTTAAGGTGGTGTTGAGTGAATACCATCTCCTTGACCCTTTCTCATTATATACTTTTAACTTTCTGAAGTTTCATTTGTAGTCTTTAGATGTTAAATGAATGTCTAGGTAATTCCTGGGAAAGAATGATGCTGAACCACTTGTGGGCTGGTAAAAACCCTGTTTATTGCAGTCTCAAAGCAGAGTGCTCTCTCTTTGCAACAGCTTCCAGTAAGTGGGCCCACGTCACGCACACTGGCCCCAGTGATCGTAGCGTTGTAGGAACCACTGCCATATTTGATTGAATTTAGCCATTCTGGAATGACGTGTTCATGAAGTCCGCTCTTGCATTACTGTGGCCTTTATTATTGCTAATGCATTCTGACATTACAGGTGTAGCCTTGGCTCTCAGAAAGGGCAAGCCTGCTCTTACCAAGCGAAAGATCAGAGTTTATGAAACTGTTATACTGTGAGACCAGTGTTCACCTTTATTACCAAGCAGAATAAGGGAAATATTTTTATAGAAAAGATAGCCAGTGACAGCAGTCTATCCTAATTGTGCACCCAGCATTGTTTGAAAAAGTGGATCAGTTAATATTGTTCCCAGACAGAGAACTAGAACCAATGGATAGAAGGTTCAGGAAGGTAGATTTTAACTCAGTTTAAAGAGGCACTCCTGAAAATGAGTTGACAGTTTCTTAAGGGAGTAGTTTCCCTGCTCATTATGAGCATTCAAGAGGAGGCTTACTGGTCATTTGTCAGGGTTGTTGAAGAGGGGAGTCCTAGCTCATGGGTGGGACCAGATGGCTTAAGATCTCTTTTGGTTTCTTTCCTTGTCTTAGATTGCTACAGCAAAAACAGCATCTTTTCCTGGTTCTATTTTGACTTTACAAGTAGCCAGTGTACTGTGAGGACCCGTGAATGCTCAGTAACTATTCATTATTTAATCTCTGGCTTCCTGCTTCTTAATCTAACTTGAATCAAAGCTGTTCTTGTTCAATTCAGGAAAACCACCATCTCTGGCACCTCCTAGAATGAGGCATTCTGGATAGCTACGTTTTCTGGATGGCCATCAAGATCCATTTGAAAGCAGAACAAAACAAAACACTTCAAAACTTTTGGCTGGGAATTATGTGAAATGGATCATATACTTTCTTGATTTATTAAGCTGACTATCTGGAATATAATTTAATCCTGATGACTCAGTATTGTCATTTTACATAAACATGTTTATGTGGTGTTATAAGCATAGCTCTGTTTTTAAAACCTGTTGAAATATACATATGTTGTCTATTTGCCCCTTCTTGAAATGACTTCACCGATTCTAAATGACCCCAAACTAATAAGCTTTTTGAATTTTTTGTTTGCTTTTCGTGGATGTTTCTCTCTTGACATTTGCTGTTAGGCTTTTTTTGCTGTCACGTCTTTGTTCTGTGTCTCTGTACTAGCTGGCTCTTTCCTCCGTTCTCATTTGCAGCTTTTATCTCCTATGATTTGAATACCAGATAACTAAGCTTGTATATAAAATAAATAGCATGAGTAAAGCTTTGCTACATATAAAATATATGGAATTTGTAATATCTTTTTTGGCTGCACTGATTTCTTTCACTATTTCCAGTCTCCTTCTTATATCTGTTGGTTTTCTCCTTTTTTTGAATTGGGTGTGAGCTTGGAGAGATGAGCTCTGGAAAGACAGGGTCTTGTCCTTGACCTAAGCCTATATCTGTGGCCCAAGTATCAGTGGCTGACTCATGGAATCAACTTAGAAATTATAAAATGGCACAGCTAGGGGGTCCTGAAGGTCATCTGTTTAACCCCTTATTTTATAGCAATAAAGGAATCTGAGGTACTGTGTGGGGACAAGCGAGGCCATGTTCATGACAGTATTTGTGTAAGGTAAAAAAAAATATCTTGGAGGAAAATTCTCTGCTGGCTTATCAGCATGTTCGGAATTAAAGTACATAAATCAAAAAAGGCTTGTGTTTGTGGCAGCGTTTGGCTGTGTTTGCACTCAAGACTGATATGGATATTCTAGGAGAAGCTTTAATCCCTTCATTCAGACTTACAAGAAATGCTGTTTCCTTTTAGTTAAAAAAAAAAAAAAAAAGTCCAAGAGAGCATTTGATTTGAGGAACCAAAAGTCTAGAAAATGTATCCGGGAGTCCTCGTCAATTTGGGGCGTAATGAAATATAAAAAATACTCAATAAAAGCTCCTTTATTACTTTAACTGTTTAAATGTGGAGTTTTTAGCCATCAGGTTAATGTTTTGGTATCATTTTTTTATTTGATTGTGAGCACTTTTCCAGGTAGCTCTGCCACTCGAGCGCTAATCAGATTCCCACAGATGAATGGTGCTAGCTGCAGCCTGACATCACTGCGTTTTTGCTTCAACATTATTTTATTTTATTTGGTTTTCCTGTAAAAGTTAATAACTCCATATCCATGTTTAAACAGGCAGGAAGAGAGAGAGAAAGCACACTGAGCAGAAAAGGATGAGGGATATCTCAGGAAGCTTGCGCAAAATTCAGGAAATTTAGGGATTTTTGTAATTTCTAGGTACCTTACCTTATGAACAAGATATGAAGAATCAGAAAGGTTACAAAGCAAGTGGTAATTCATAATCCTTCAGATAACAAACAGTAAACTTCTCTGTTTCTTAGAGCTGGGAAGAATTTTAAATGTGTTACCATTGATTTAAAGGAGGAAGATGCTCAAGAAACTGATTTGCTTAATGGTGAGAATTGTGTAAATTTTGGGTTAATCATAAGTAAATTACATGCTCATCTCTCATCTCCTAGATGACCAAGATGGGAAGAGCATCAGATGTAGGGTATAAAGATCCTCCTTTTCAGCCGGGCGCGGTGGCTCAAGCCTGTAATCCCAGCACTTTGGGAGGCCGAGGCGGGTGGATCACAAGGTCGAAAGTTCGAGACCATCCTGGTCAACATAGTGAAACCCCGTCTCTACTAAAAATACAAAAAACTAGCTGGGCGTGGTGGCGCGTGCCTGTAATCCCAGCTACTCAGGAGGCTGAGGCAGGAGAATTGCCTGAACCCAGGAGGCAGAGGTTGCGGTGAGCCGAGATCACGCCATTGCACTCCAGCCTGGGTAACGAGAACGAAACTCCGTCTCAAAAAAAAAAAAAAAAAAAAAAATCCTCCTTTTCATCTTCCCATTATTAGCAGGACACAGTGGCTCTTGGCCAAGATGGCTCTGGTACTCAGTAGGTCTTTGTTGAATCATTTGTTGTATTAATTGATTGGTTGATTTTTAGAGACAGAGTCTCACTCTGTCACCCTGACTAGAGTATAGTGTTGCGATCATAGCTAAGTGTAACCTCAAACTCCTGAGCTCAAGCCATCTTCCCACCCTAGCCTTCCGAGTAGCTGGAGGACCACTAGGCCCAGCTATTTAAAAAACAATTTTGTTTTTGAAACAATGGAGTCTTGCTATGTTGCCCAGACTGGTCCTGAACTCTTGGCCTCAAGCTATCCTCCTGCCTCAGCCTCCCAAAGTGCTGAATTACAGGCATGAGCCACCACGCCTGGCCAGATCATTTATTTTTGAAAGTGTGTGTTTGCTTATTGGTAGCTGATTAATAATAGGGATGTTTATGGTAGTTAGTGAAAGTTTGCTGAATGGTTCAAAGCCATGAGGACTACCTTTGGGTTCTTCTTGTGTGTGATGGATTTCCTTACTGAGCTAAACATTTCTGAATTGGGGTCTATCAGAGGAGGCAACAGGACTGATATCTCTTGATTCAGTTTCTCTTCCAAACTTGTACCTTGATACTAAAGGCAATCTGTGGGTACAAATCTGACGATGGCTGTGATAGTAAGTTCTATAGCCCTTATGTCATTACCTCTGAAAGATGTATAAAAAAATGATATTTTCATCATCTGCATCAGCGGCATAGCTTATATTGCTTTCCTGTGTCTCACACTTTGTGTTGATAAATTACTTCTGAAGTCTACAAGGGTTTGAACTGTGTTAAATAGCACTTTTTTAGAAAATGGAACCTATCCACCAACCTGTCTCCATAGATAGCCCATTCCTGGCCACCCTCTGGGGCTGGTGTGCTTGGTGAGGAAGGTCACTTTTCTATGATAGAAGCTGATTATATGTGACTACTTGAATGGTAAGTTTCCAGTCCTTGTCATTCTGCTGTCAGTTTGATGATTTTTTTTTTTTTTTTTGAGACAGAGTCTTGCTCTGTCGCCCAGGCTGGAGTGCAGTGGCAACGATCTCAGCTCATTGCAGCCTCCACCTCCTGGGTTCAAGTGATTCTTCTCTCTCAGCCTCCTGAGTAGCTGGAATTATAGGCGGGTGCCACCACACCCAGTTAATTTTTGTATTTTTAGTAGAGATAGTGTTTCCCTACGTTGGTCAGGCTGGTCTCGAACTCCTGACCTCAGATGATCTGCCTGTCTCAGCCTCCCAAAGTGCAATTTGAAGATTTTTTTTTTTTTTTTTTTTTTTTTTTGAGAAGGAGTTTCACTCTTGTTACCCAGGCTGGAGTGCAATGGCGCAATCTCAGCTCACCGCAACCTCCACCTCCTGGGTTCAGGCAATTCTTCTGCCTCAGCCTCCTGAGTAGCAGGGATTACAGGCACGCGCCACCATGCCCAGCTAATTTTTTTGTATTTTTAGTAGAGACAGGGTTTCACCATGTTGACCAGGATGGTCTCGATCTCTTGACCTCGTGATCCACTTGCCTTGGCCTCCCAAAGTGCTACGATTATAGGCGTGAGCCACCACGCCCGGCCGATTTTTTTTTTTTTTTTGAGACGGAGTTTCACTCTTGTTACCCAGGCTGGAGTGCAATGGCGCGATCTCGGCTCACCGCAACCTCCGCCTCCTGGGTTCAGGTAATTCTCCTGCCTCAGCCTCCTGAGTAGCTGGGATTACAGGCACGCGCCACCATGCCCAGCTAATTTTTTGTATTTTTAGTAGAGACGGGGTTTCACCATGTTGACCAGGATGGTCTCGATCTCTCGACCTCGTGATCCACCCGCCTCGGCCTCCCAAAGTGCTGGGATTACAGGCTTGAGCCACCGCGCCCGGCCTTTTTTTTTTTTTTTAAAGACAGTCTCCAGGCGGGAGTGCACTGGTGCAATCTTAGCTCAATGCAACCTCCACCTCCTGGGTTCAAGTGATTTTTCTGCATCAGCCTCCTGAGTAGCTGGGATTATAGGCATTTACCACCACGCCCAGCTAATTTTTTATATTTTTAATAGAGATGGGGTTTCACCATGTTAACCAGGCTGGTCTCGAAATTTTGACTTTGTGATTTGCCCGCCTCAGCCTCAGCCAATTTGAATATTTTTAAGTCTGCCAGCTTATTGTATTATGAATTATACTTTTGGAACCCATACTTTAATTTTTTTTTTTTTTTTTAGGCCATAAAAGAATCTAAGGTAATACAGGTTGAGTATTCTTAATCCCAAATGCTTGCGACCACAACTGTTGGATTTTGAATTTTTTCAGATTTTGGAATATGTGCATAATACTTACTGGTTGAGCATCCCTCATCTGAAAATCCCAAATCTGAAATGCTTTGGATTTTGGATTTTCAGATTAGGGATGCTCAGCCTGTAGCAGGATCTAGGACTTGGTGGCATTCTGTTAGTAGCAGATCTTAATTGTTTACTTTATTCTGTTTTCTCGTGGGTCTAAAGAAAATTCTTAGGCTGGGTGCAGTGACCTACACCTGTAATCCCAGCACTTTGGGAGGCTCAGGTGGGTGGATCACTTGAGGTCAGGAGTTCGAGACCAGCCTGGCCAACATGGTGAGACCTTGTCTCTACTAAAAATAGAAAAATTAGGCTGGGTGCAGTGACCTACACCTGTAATCCTAGCACTTTGGGAGGCTGAGGTGGGCGGATTACCTGAGGTCAGGAGTTCGAGACCAGCCTGACCGACATGGTGAAAACCTGTCTCCACTAAAAATACAAAAATTAGCTGGGTGTGGTGGTTCATGCCTTTAATCCCAGCTACTTGGGAGGCTGAGGCAGGAGAATCACTTCAGCCTGGGAGGTGGAGGTTGCAGTGAGCTGAGATCATGCCATTGCACTCCAGTCTGGGTGACAGAGTGAGACTGTATCTCAAAAAAAAGAAAAAATTAGCCAAACTTGGTGGTGCATGCCTATAGTCCCAGCTCGGGAGGCTGAGACAGGAGAATCGCTTGAACCTGGGAGGCAGAGGTTGCAGTGCTGAGATCGTGCCACTTTACTCCAGTCTGGGCGACAGAGTGAGACTCCTTCTCCAGAAAAAAAAAAAAAAAAAAAAAAAAAAAATTATTTCTTACTATCTTCTGAATTTGAACTCATGCTAGACTATGAGTAGTTCTTTTTTGGTATTCAGATTTATTTTTTAGCATTAGGTCATTCTCTGATTTTCTTATGGGGTGTCTGACAGGATTGCCTTTTATTTATTTGTTTGTTTTCCAGACGGAGTCTAACTCTGTCACCCAGGGTATAGTGCAACGGTGTGATCTTGGCTCACTGCAACCCCTGCCTCCCAGATTCAAGCAATTCAACCTCTGCCTCCCAGATTCAAGCCACCCTAGTAGCTGAGACTACAGGCATGTGCCACCACAACTGGCTAAATTTTTTTTTTTTTTTTTTTTTTGAGACGGAGTTTCGCTCTTGTTACCCAGTCTGGAGTGCGATGGCGCGATCTCGGCTCACCGCAACCTCCGCCTCCTGGGTTCAGGCAATTCTCCTGCCTCAGCCTCCTGAGTAGCTGGGATTACAGGCATGCGCCACCACGCCCAGCTAGTTTTTTGTATTTTTAGTAGAGACGGGGTTTCACCATGTTGACCAGGATGGTCTCGATCTCTCGACCTCGTGATCCACCCGCCTCGGCCTCCCAAAGTGCTGGGATTACAGGCTTGAGCCACCGCGCCCGGCTAAATTTTGTATTTTTTTTTAGTAGAGATGGGGTTTCACTGTGTTGGTCAGGCTTGTCTCAAACGCCTGGCCTCAATGATCCACCCACCTCAGGCTCCCAAAGTTCTGGGATTACAGGCTGTGCCTGGCCTCGAAGTGCCTTTTAAAGACTCCTCAGAGATTTTTGGTTTGTGCGTTGTGTGGGCTGATGGTAAACAGAATTTCTTGGCCCAGAACTTATCTTCCTTAGAATTCAGGAGCCCATCTTCTTGCCCTTAGGGCAGGTGGCCCTAAGCCCTTGAGAGGGGATCCCGCTTTGCACCACCTGGTGGTCACCTATTCAATAGCTGACCCCCAGTGATGCCTTAATGTTTGAGGTTGCCATTATCCATGATACAACCTTTCTTCATCTCCTTCCTAATCATCCCACAGTTCAATAGTGCATGACTAGAGAGAGCTTCACCAATCTCCATCTGGCCGAACTTCAAAAGAAGTGGAAACTGAAGCAGGATTTCATCTGCTGAGCATCTGAAGCTACTGGAGTTTAGGAGAAATAACTTTCAGAAAGCGTGAAATTCAACCAGTGGTGGCGAGAAAGAGACTAGGAAATAGAGGCAGCAGGATCACTAGGGAGTTGCTGGGGACTGTGTGCCACATATTTTTAGTGTTGGAGTCACCCGCCAGCCACCGTCACTGTGTGAGCTCACATTTCTCCCAGGGAGCATCTTGGACACTGAGTCATTACATTCCTTTAGAGTGATTTAACTCAACAGCTTGACACCTTCATTAATTTTACAACACGAAGCCTGGGTGCTTTCTGCTTCCTCTTTAACAGTGCAGTGCAGGGAAATTAGAGGAATATTGAAAATATAAAACCCGGGGATACTGGAAGAAGGAGCAGTCAAGGAGCTGTTGAAAGACATCATGTTAAGAAATTGAACTCCTTGTCTTTCCTTGGTATCTCCTGGGATCGAGCACCCAGCTCTGGCAAAAAAGCCTTTCATTTCCGTTCCTGGCACGCTGGCCAAACCTCTGACTTGCAGCCAGCTCGTTTGCCTTCTCTGCTGAGGTCACTGCTACCGTGATCCGTGTATAATGGCATTTTCTTCCTCTTTTCAGTATGAAGGCTATTACAGTTTCTTCTCTAAACAGGACTTCAAACAATTTGCTGCCAGTTGCATTTCAAAGCGAAGGAAAAGGCAAATGTCATCCTTTTTTTCTCCCCTCTT
The DNA here is from genome assembly GCF_048565385.1 of Saimiri boliviensis. NCBI lineage: Eukaryota > Metazoa > Chordata > Mammalia > Primates > Cebidae > Saimiri > Saimiri boliviensis. Next base: position 9,483,217 of record NC_133459.1, read on the forward strand.
TGGGTAACTTCTTTGTTGGTTGCATCAAAAATTGGAGGGGCTGCTATCTAAATTCAGGTGGGGGTGCGGGGGGACAAGGCATTTAAATTTGCTTTTCTTTCTCCCTGAAGGAGAAAAACCCTTTTCCTTCTCAACCTTTCCTAAAAAGGAACTTTGATCTTCTCAACCCAGAAGCAAGGGTTTTCATTTCTTCCAGGCCGGCGTGTGCTCTTCAGCTCCTTCTGTGGCGTGGTGACCGTCGCCCGCTGCGTCAGCAGCTCTGCTTTTCAAGCCGTGCTCCTCCACTGCACCAGTGGCCTTTGGGCTGGAAGTTGGTACCCAGAGTCCTCGGCTGGACACGAACACCTCTCCAGAGTCACCCTTACGTCCCTAAGATCACTGTCCCTTGACATTAAATAGTGCGTAGTGGTCTAAGATGCTTTTTATTTCAATATACATTTCTGGAAGAACTACTTTAATCAAATAACAAAACAATGACATTCTGGCAAGCAGTTCATGCAATATTTTAAACTAAGGCCAAGGGAAAAAAAATTAAATGGCAGAGATATTTCACTTTGAAAGGTACTTTTTGCGCATGTGAAGTTGCCACTTTTCATAAAGGCTTTTACTACATATATCAATGAGTTTTAAGAGAGACTAGGGTCAATAATGCATGCTTTAGAATTCCCTAAATACAGATTTACACATAGCCTTAAAATATATTATGTTCTATCATGTCAACTGTTGTGCATTTCTACCAGCGGTATTTTATTTCTTTAATGTAAAAAACAAAAGGACAGAGGAAAGTAAATAAAACAAAGGAAATTAGGGCCCACAAGCTTAATTAGTATAGGGTTGTAACCCCGATCAACAGTGGGAAGGACACAGTGACAAAACCCAGGAAATTCCAAGTCCAAAGAGAGGCTCTTTCCTTTAACTCCTTGAGTGCCAGGGCACTTGCCAGCCAGCTCCTTAGCCAGGTGCTGGAGGCTACCTGCCTGCAACTCACTGTCTTTATTGTTGAACTTCCTGGCTTTTGTTGACTTTCCTTTCTCCTTTCCTCCTTTAATGTACATGAAACATACCTTTGTGTGTGTGTTAATTATAGATAAATGGGCTAAAAGTACCTCTTGGTTTTGTAACCCTCAGAGAAGGGGAAAGAGTACAAAAAAAAAGATTCCTGTCACTGTCATCTGTTCATTTTTAATGAGCAATTTTTAAAAATTGAAAATAAAAGAGGAAAATGAATAGGTGTTGAACCAGCCCGTGATATGTAAATGCCAACTAGTAATTAGCTAAAACCTCAATTTTCATTCTGTTTCATCTTGCAAAACATTTCATTTTCCCTGAGTGAAAACACTTAATTTGGGCTGTGCGAGTTAGCGGAGCGGCCGTCCCGGCCTGCGCCTCCGCCGGCTCCGGCTAGGGGGCACTTTGGCTCTGCGCTTCTGCCGCCTGCGGCTCGTCCACCTCAAGGTTATTCCCCTCTTGCCATTCCAGTGGTTTTGCTCCGAGTGTGCAGGCCCCTCCCCCCCCACTCCCGCTAGTCTGGTTTCGGGGAGCCTGCTCCTCCGTGTCCTTGCAGAGGCGCGTATTGAATTTTGGCTGACCGAGCCTTCCTCTGCATATTAACTTTCCCCTCTTACCTGGCTGTTGGGCCCTTGGCTTCCCTGAGTTGCAGCCACACGCTGAAAGCAGCTTTCTGGAAGCTTGCTTTCTCTCTTTGACGTTGCACACAGAACTGCCTCTAATTTTTGTTTGTTTCCGCTGCTTTTTTAGCCATTCTTTTCGTTTCGGCAGCTGGGGCGCCTCTCCTTGATTGAAGCTCACACACATGTGCCCTCCCGCCGCACTGAGGATGAGGATTCTGACGCTTCCTTTCTTTTGTACGCTCATAGATCTGTCTTCAACTCTGGTTTAGGGTCTGCCACCTTTTGGACATGTTCGTCCAATGTGGCTTGTGGTTGCCCCTGCCTCCTTCCCTCTCCAGCCTGTTCCCTTGCTAGAAAGAGTGTGTGTAGACTTGAGAAAGAATGGGGAGCCCGGCATTGTGAATGGCAGATCAGAGAGGAGCTGCGTGTAGAAAACCAGAATTATGTTGTCCTAGGACCCTGGATCCGCGAGTGCTCTGCCTGGAATCTCAAGGAACATGGCCTCTTTAGTGAGATATATAGCTTCATAATTAGCCCGTTGCATTTTTTCACGAGTGCTAGCATCAGCGTTCTACGATGTGTTTCTCTGATTAACAGCTGCTTTGCAACTATTTCCTTGTGCCGCCGATGACCATATTTGTCAAGGAACTCCTGACAGAGTACTGATTTCTTACTAAAATGCAGCATTTCTGTTTGAAGAGGGTTCTCATTCTTGGCAGTGCCTGGCTTTTTAAGTCAGTCCTTGTTAAAGCTCGAGTTGGCTTTGGTCTAACGCTTGTTAACAGGATTCTGGATATCTAGTTTAGAGTATGAACGTAGGAACCTTTCACAGGCAATTTAATCTTCTGAGCGGCGCACGTGGAGCAGTGCGGCGCTGGAATGGGGTTTCAGCCCGTAGATTATATTGGTCATTTGCTTTTGCCCTCTAGTCGTGATCTCTCTGGGTTAAAAAGGACTTGGCTTTGGTTGTGTCATTAATTTTTGAATATTTTTAATATTTTAAAATGGCTAATGAATGCTCACATTTTAGGAGATAGATGTGTATATAGTACACAGGAGTGCTGGAATTGGTGGCATTCCAAATAAGTGTCACCGGAGACAATGCATCAGGTTTACATGTCAGGTGCAAAGTGCTAAGGCTCCCTCAAACCCCGGGTTCATTATTAGGCAGGCTCTGTTCTCCTCTTCCCCCCTTGTGCAGAAAATAAAGTGTGCATTCTGGAGATTACAATGTGCAGGTCTTTTGTGGGAGAGTGGAAAACACAGAGGAAGCATCTCTTCGGTGAGGACTGTCAGGAACCTCGATTCTTCTCACCAGGGATTACTTACCCTACACAATGCATTTAACAGCACATAGTTCATAGTAGATAACCCCTGAGTATACTGTATTCCATTGATTTATACGGTTACAAATCCTGCTCTCTCAAATACAAATCTCTCTCAATTGGCCAGTCATCTTGGATCCAAAAGTGGTTTTCAACCCGAAGTCCCCCTCCCCACCTTTTTTCCAAGTTGCTGGCGGTGACTCCAGTGTAACCATTGTTATGAGACGGTAAAGACCAGAATTTACTCCTCTTCCTCACACCTCAGTTTTACCTCTAACTTTAAGTGACACATAGTGAAAATTATGAAATTTCCCTAAAATTGTGGAGTTCGTGGTGGCAGGGTTGTTTTAGTTTGTTTTGGGTGGAGAAGAGGACAGAAGGGGGTCAGGGAGAGAAACTTTGGTCTGTTTTCTTCAGAGTCTGTCCTTATTTTTATTAAACTAGCTATTGGTAATTCGAGGTGCACTCATTAAGAACTCAGTGCAAGAGGAAGGGAAAGGAACGCTGATTCCATATTTATCACAGGCTCACCAGCAAGTGGCTTCGACAGCGGCATCGGGAGCTTAGCGCCAGAATTCTCCCTGGCTTGCTGCACTCCCACAACATGTGCAATAAAGTTCCTGTCTCCGTTTTACATCTTTGACATTGAGGCGGAAGATTTGGCCTGAATTTATGTAATTTAGTTGGGCACAAATATAACCCATGAATAGTCACATTCATCTTCTAATTAGAAAATCAAACGATAATACAGGACAGGCTGCAGGCACCCCATCATTGAATCCAACAAAAGCGTGTTGTGTGTGTTGGGCCTCTGCAGAGGAAAGTCAGTTGAATTGCTTCGTGAAGTTAATGAAAAGTGCCCAACAATAGGTGGGTGAAAGGCACAAACCGAGCGCCCTGTCAGTTATTTCGTGTGTGAAGATGTTAGCATTATGGGTGAAGAGTTTCAAAATCTTCTTCCATCGATGTATGAATCATGGGGCTATAAAATTGGACAGGTCCTTCCCCCCATTTTGAAGTGCCAGTTTCTTGTGGGGAGGGAGGAGAAGAGTAAAGAGTAACTGAAGAAATGATTAGTGAAAGGAGGAGAGAGGTTCACACTTACATGTAGCCGCTTACCAGGGCAGCTTTCTTATTCAGCACATTAGGCCGGGGCTATTTGGGTGCTTTATATTTTTGCATCTAGTGTAGTGATGTCGATGCTGTTAAATATGTGATTTGCCTGTCGCCTGCATTTTCAGACAAAGATCAAGAGGAACATAAACAAGCCCCAAATATACTTTATGTAGGCGTTTGGCAGTATTATTTTATATGACTTGAAATTAGTGCATGGAAACTTTAAAAGAAATTGTTCATATTTTTGCAAGTTTGAAGTGTGCCGGGACTTTGTCAAATTCCCGTTAAAATAAATACGTCAATTTCATCTCCCTTCCAAATTCATTTATCTTGCTTTTTTAAAAGGTGTTTTCTACTTTACCTGATGTTTAAATTGGATTCACTCGTTTATGCTGTTCTTTGCTATATCCCCCACGTTCTTCTTAAATGAATTACTAATGACAGAGCACTCCATCATTCCCTCTCTGCAGCCACTTTAAGGAAAGCATGGTGATCTAAACCTTTTAACCTATTAAAGATGATTTTTCCCAATTGAATCAGACCCACCACAGGTGTAATAACTAATCATTTAAACTACACCTGCTATTATGTATTTTTAAGCCATTATGCGTGTTGGATAGATGATAATTCATGTTTATTGCATTGTCCGATGGATCCGTTTTGCCTACACTAGGCTGATTAATGTATTTAAAGAAATAAGAGATGCAATTTTTTTTAAAAAAATTGATGGAATGCGCCAAGCACTGCATTGAGTGCACCATTAAACCCATCAGAACTTTGCTCTCTGACCAGAAATGCATATACCAAGGACTAGATTAAAAAAGCAAGGTGAAACCTGTGTGTTCCAGTGGTGGGATTCTGTTTTCTTTCTCTGTCATGGAAAATTTTGGAAGGACGAGGGTTTCTGTTTCTGTGGGTAAATGATAGGAGCTGTGCTGTTAGCATCTTCTGCTTGAGACCTGTTCATCCACATTTCCGCTGACACCTGGTACACGTATCACACACAGCATGCAGACTACCGCATGATACGAATACTGTAATTTTCTTGTGTGAAGGTGTATTTTTTTCTCCAGGTGAGGAACAGCTATCCCCATGCCATCTGAGCTGTGCAGACTGGTGCTGACCCCGGGGGCCAGTGACCGGGTACCTGTTCATTCTCTTTCTAGAGCAGGGGCCTCCTTTCCTTTTGGTTTTCTCCTTGTCTCCCATTTCTCCTCTTTCCTTTTTCTCTTCTCTTCTGTTACAGCTCTTCATGTACTGTGGTCTTCTTCTCCCCTCCCTCTCCCTCCTCTATCCATCCCCTTTGCTTTTTTTTCTCTTCTTTTTTCCCTTCTTCCCTTCTCCCATCTCTTCATTAAAATGCATCAGTGTTGTAGATGTTTGTTCGATTTCTCTTGATTTTGGTGTGGCCTGAGGAGATCTGGTTGAGGGACTTCGGGAGTGAGTATGTGGTTGGGCAGGGAGGCTCTAGAATCTTGAGCGTTGATTTTTCTTTAGACCACAACTGGCCCATTACTGCCATTCATGATGGTGGTTAGTACTGTTTGCAGCATTGGAGGGCAGATTATAACCTGTGTGGAGCTGGGCTTGGCTCTCAAGGGACACTAGTATGTCCTGTCAGTGACATGCCCAGGTCTGAAAAGTCAGGATACTGAGTTCATCCTTTAGAGGGAATGTCTAGGGTAAGCCTCCCACAGAGGGGTGGCAGGGAAAGTGAATACAGGATTTCCCCTGGCTTTTTTCTTTGATGTATCCTCATGTCTTTTGTTCCCAAAAAGTCTGTCTGGTCTCAGGATTACATTCATATAAATATGGGAAGGAGATGATTTGTAACTTGAATTTAACTTACAGTCATAGGATGTTCTGTTTGAGTCTCTGTACGACTGCTTCCCTTAATTTGAAGGATCTTAGAAAAGTTTCTTACGTCCAGCCCCTTAGACATTTTTTCTTTCAACAGCTTATGAGTGCACTGCAGGGCCTGTTGACTTTATCTGTAACATGAGACCAAATTATTCCTTTGGTTTTGATGAGGCGAATACCAGTCATTTAAAACAGCCCCTTTCCTACCTGGGGCAGGTGGGCGGTTCCCACCCACAGGGCTGGTGTCTGGGGTGGGAAGTAGATGAGCCATGCGTAAACACACACTTTGCCTGCGCTGAGTGATGTGAAGGTTAATACCTGCAGCAGCGCCCCTTCCATCCCCTGCCTGACTTATTTGTAGATAGGAAGATTTCATTAAATAATATTCATTACCAGAGGCAGGTAGACAATCTGTCAATCTGTCAGCTTTTAGCCATGAAACTCTAAACTTTACCCTTTGAAGGCTCTTCAGAACTCAGCTCCAGTGCAGAAGTGGGGCCAGTGTGAATGGCAGTGGGTGTTGTCTTCGACATAATCCCTTCCAGCCGGGATGCCCTCAGCACTTTGCCAGCTTCTGTAGACAGCGTGGCCTCTCCCTTGCAGTTGCTTGCAGTGTCATTGGGGAGGCAGCCTGAATATTAGAAGACGGTGTAATGCTGTCTTCAATTACATGGTACACACTACAGGCATTGAAGAATTTAAGAGAATAGGGAGATCAGAGATGGCCTGCTTATTTAGGCAAGGTTTGAGGAGTCAGAATAGACTATTAAAGGGCTGTGCTGATAGAGAGCGTGTGTGTGCGTGTGTGTGTGTGTGTGTGTGTACATGTGCATGTTGGGTAATGTTTAGACAGGTGGAGGCAGGAAAGGGAGGCCTTCCAGAAAGAGAGCATACAGGGCGCAAGGGTGGCAACATGGGTGTGCATGTCCCCTGCTGGGGAGTGTGAGGAATCAGCTCGAATGGAGATCAGGAGGAACAGGAAGGATCATCGCAGGCCTGAAGCTCGGCAGAGGGATTAGATTTGACAGACTCAGATTCAGGAAGCCAGTGAAGACAGGGAAACAACATCGCCTTTCATTTAGGTAGATTTTAAGCTTAAGAAATAACTGGTTATAAATTTGACCACAGTAGTATGCTTGCCTCTGTAGAGCTAGGAAAAACTCCTAGGATTTTTAATCTTGAAATTCAGACTATTGAAGTGAAGTTTACTTCTCTGTTTTCTCTCTCTTATCAGATTGCCACGGCAGTGAAGTTTCTTCAGAATTCCCGGGTCCGCCAGAGCCCACTTGCAACCAGGAGAGCATTCCTTAAGAAGAAAGGTACAGGTTCCCCAGGGCTGTGCAGCATGGCCTGCAGAGGGACTGGGGCTGGGGCAGATGGAAGCCACAGTGCAAGGCAGGTGCTGAGCTGCCAGGACCTCCTAGAGCTGCCCACTCATGGGGCAGTGGGGCTGAGGCGAGCACTCCCAATGAGAAACATAGGTTTCTTTCCTGACAATGGAGCAGCGAGATGACATGATTCGGGTAATTAAGCACAGAGGACTCAGTCCAGTCCGTCATGCAAAGGCAGCATTCAGTAGCAGAATCGGCCCATTGGATGAGACTGTGGAGGGCTTCTGCTTTTTGGCCTGCTCTGTGTCAGTGACCCTGGCTGCAGGATGACTAGCTTAGGTTAGGAGTTCAGCTGCTTCAACAGAGAATGAGGAAGAAAGAAATGAAGGATGAGGAAAACGAGATGACTAAACAAGGTCACGTTAAAGGCAAGCTTGGGGTCAGTCTGATTTACAGAGTGAAGTGCTAGATTAGTGGTTTTATGGTGTTTCTGTAAGCAGGGACGAAATGGACCCTGAAAAATTCAGTGTTGTCTGAAGAGACAGAATCTATTCTGGTTCTGTTGGAATTTAGGGTATTATTCTTTTTTGTAAAATGAAAACAAAAAAGAAACCTGACTTTTCACTTTTTGTACATTTAATTTTCTAGAAATCTAGGAAGTTACTTAAAGGTCCTTATATACCATGAGGGGCAAAAGTGAGCTTTCTTCCTCCCAAAGCAAAACTCTTTTTCCTTAAGAAGCTGGAATGCCAGCCTCGAAAGGGTTTTCAGCTTTCAGTTGTTTTTGGCTGGAATGGGTGGGTGGCATTTCCTAGCTCTGTTCCGTGATGTCCCACTGAAGGGATGCAGCAGGAACCATTGGTCCCTTCACATGATCATGTCCCTGGGCCGCGCACTCACAGGGTTTGGGCAGAAGAAGCCCAAACATTTCACCACAGGCAGCTGCTTCGCGGCAGCCCCAAGGCTGGGTCCCTGTGAGGTCCCTGTGACAGAGTTGGTGAGGAGCACTGTGTGCCTGCTGGCTGGCTGCATCGTGCCGGCCCCCCCATCATTAGGAGATTATTAAAATTTGGAGTGTGTTGGCTGGCCTCGCCACTCCGCAAGCATCATGCCATAAAAGAGTTTTTCCTTGAAATATGTGTACCTATGGGGAGTAATTAATCATAAAAGCTTAGGGATTTCAGCTCTCTCATCAAAGCACTGAAGCTGGGGAAAGCTGAGCCTAAAAGCTGAGCTGATTACCCGGGGTAACCTGAGACAAAATCTATGGTTGCCGAGAGATCCTTAGCTCCAGTATATTGTGCAATATTATAACTGCCTGATCTTCTCTTCCACCGACAATGACCAGTTAGTCCTCATTTTCTCTCAAACGCAGCTGGGTTAGAATTTCATTTGCAGAAGGTATTTAGAGCAATTTAGAGACAAATGTCTCTGGTGTTTGCTCGGCACTTCCCCACCGCAGGCTTTGCTGAGCAGTTTTAGTATCAGGAGCTCCATCTAATCTGTTTAATTTTAATAAATCCCTGACTGGGAGAGGGAGAAAAAAAAAAAGGGAGAGAGAGAGAAACTCTGGACCAAATAATACTTCTTTTGAGTTACTTGGCTAATAACTACTGTAGAGAGAAAACTGTTTTTTGCAATTAATATTTGTTGCTCCTTTAGGAAAAAAGTCCAACTGATTAGTTCATCCAAGAACCATTGTACACCCTGTGCCCTGTCCCCCCACCCCCATCGGGGATTTAGCAGAGAACTGAAGAGACAAAATCCCTGCCTTCGCAGAGCTTAAATTCTAGTGGAGGGAAGGCAATTAGCAAATGGGAAAATGAAGTCGGTAGGTTGTCAGATGGCAAGCGCCATAGAGAGGAATGAATGAAGCAGGGAGCCAGGGTGAGGAACGCCAGGGTTGGTGTGAGCTGGACTTCGATCTTAAACAACATGAATGTCAGAGTGTCTCTGAGAGGATGGCATGTGAGCAGGGACCTGAAGATGACCGTTGGTACAGTGGACATAATTCCTTCATGACCCCTAATTTGGGTTAGAGTTTTTAGAATTTTAGGCATCTGGCATCTTGAGAGGCTATCCTTGCCCTTCGTCCTCTAAAGAGAACCACATGAGTTTACCCTGTACTTAAACCCAGGATCTCCGAGGTTAATCACCCATCTCCATTATCCTCTAGAATGCTACTTCAGTCAGTAATTATCCATTTCCGAGTTGAATCCCAATGGGGTAGGTTCTGGCAGGACCTTTCCTGGGCAGAGAATTCCAAGGTTTGATTGGTGTCTGGGGAAGAAAAGCCCCTTTGCAGATTTAAACTTCACTTTTAAAATTTCAGGCTGTTCCAGGGTCAGGTCAGCCTGGTACCATCTCTGATGGGGATGAGGGTGAGCATCTACCCGGTCCCAACAGTATTGGTGGAAGGAAATCAAGTTGGCTCGCTGGCCACTGGGAGCAGGAGGGACCTGGGTTCTGGCACTCGTGCTCTTGGCCTCCCTGCAGGAGCCTTGCAGCGCTGGGCTTGGAGTACCGGCTCTGGGAGGGCTCTCAGCTCCTGGAGTCTTGGCTTTTCCTAGCAATGTCACTTCAGGGAATTGCAGTGAAGCACTGACTTGAATTATAATCTTGACTTTCTTTTTTTTAATAAACATCTCTTTCCTGAAAAGGCAAATCCAATTTTGTTTTTCTTTTAATATTATTTAATATTTAATATAGAAATTGAGGTCCCTGTAGTGCATGTCAGTTCAGTGGAAAATGAGGGTTACTTTAGGTGCATCAGCTGAGTTTGTTTCATTGTGAAACCGCAGCCTGGAGCAGGGCTGCATCCTGTCTGTGTTACCACTGGGTTAAGTGTTGTGCTCTCTGACTTCTGGTGGGGGCGCTCAGTGAGGGCGGGTGGGGAATGGGTGGGATAGGGATGGAAGAGCATTGGTTTGCAAAGGTCTTTCCCATTTGTTTTTTGTTTGTTTTGTTTTGAGATCTCTTTCAGATGCTTTAAAGTCTGAACATGGGGCCATTAATGAGAAACATGAAGTTATTAGAATCATTTATCACTTTCTTTTGAAGTTTGTACTGCCATTTTGTGTAATTTACAGCATTTCTTCCTTTTATCAGGAATATTTTGGATGAAAGAGAAAAGCAGCTGCTCACCTTTGGAGTATTAGAATAAATGTTTTTGTTTTCCTTCCAACCACTTGATTGTGCAGATGACACATCAACTGCAGAATCAGCCACACATGAAGATAATTGAGCTGTGTGTGGGGTTTAAGCCCTCATAGAACCAGTCTATATATAGAAGCAATTCTTGCCAGGCAGGCATCATATCTGGGGCTTTAAGCAGGCTGCAATCCAGGAGGTTATAGTAACGTAAAAACAGCAATACAATCGGTCCAGAAAGTTAGAGGCTTGGAAATTGTCGTCAATAGGCTTATGTTGATTTGACACCCTATCCAACCACAAAATGTAGGAGGCAGTCTGCTTCCAAACATGTTTGGCAGGCTGAGGATGAGGTGGGTAATAGTGATGCTTGTTTGTGAGGGGGGCGAGGTGGGGGAGGGAGATAGAGTTGTCTGTTAACTTATTCTGACGTATCTGTTGCAAAGCAAGCTTCTAAGAAAGACAAACATCATATATTTTTCTGTGTAACCCTGCATGGTGGGGCCTGGGTGGTGTTGGCTCACACTCACACTGTGTCCTTCTCAAGTGTCTAAGTAAAGGGCTTTTTCCTCCCTTATGCAATAAATGGTCCTGGTTGGGGTGAGAAAATAAAACACACCACCGTACTTTCTCATTCTAAAAGGTGAAACTAGATCTTATCCTTCTACTGTTCCTGGAAGCAGAAACCCCGGTAGCAAAACCACCTCCTTGCTGGAAATGAACTTGAAGAAACTTGATGGTCCCAACCTTGGTAGTGGGCTAGAGGTGAAGGGCTTCTCTGTAGAGTATTTCAGCGGGGAGTAAATTCTTACACAGATTTCAATTTAACTCTCTTTTATTACTTTTCTTTTTTTTTTTTTTTTATCATTTACGTCCATTTCATGAGGTAGTTTGCATGTCCTTGAATGGAATCTCGTTACCATGAAAGCTTTTTTAGCATTGATTTCATAACAGTCTTAATTTAATAGCTCCGTCATTACTGAGAAGCTCTGGGAGTGGGGCCCTGGCTTTCCAGGTCACTGACCTTTTAATTACAAACCTTGTTCTGATGGCCAGGTTATCGACTGGACAGCTCCCAGCTTGTGCCCCCAGGATGAAAACGAAAATAACTGTGTTTCCTCCCCCATCTCCAGGAAAAAAAAAGAATGTAACCTCTTGTGTTTCTAAAATTAATTTTCTCCTTCAGCTTTACTTTATAATTAATTCTTTAATGTGTCTTGGTGAAGCCAGAAGTCTTTTCACATAGCTTTTCTTCCTAGAGCTTGGGTCCAGCAGATAGCTTGCGGGGAGGGCGCAGAGATCTTGCCAGCTCCCACCCCTTGCTTGCGTGTGGCCCATTTCCTCATCCTCAGAAACTCCTGCAGCTGAGCTGGAAGGAATAGAATTGGCTCTGTGAGGGGCTGTCTGGCCCTTCTGATTTTTTGTTAACGAGACATGGAATGTGGCATCAAGATTTAGATTCATTCCTATATTTGTTGGAGTCATTGAAGCCGGTATATTCTGGACATTTTTAAAAGAGCCCCCATTCTGACAAAAGATAGGAGTTGAGTGATTGTCTTATTGTTCCTTACGTCTCTGTTCATTGTGGATGACTAGAGGAAACAGATGCCCTACAGGAGTTCTACTCGGTCATGAGTGTGAACCAAATAGGTTGATCTGGGTTCTCTCACTGACTGAAGAGGAAGAAAAACAATAGAAGACTGTGGGCAGAATGTAGGGTGACAGCCAGTGGTTCTGGCTTGCCCAGGATCGCCCTGGGTTCAACCCTGAAGTGCCCATGTTGTGAACAGCCCCGTGGTCCTGGACAAATAGGTCACCCTAGTGGTAAAAGCCTTTCTCAGGAGTGAGAACTAACAAGGAAGACAAAACGGGTTTGCTTTTGGAACCTGAAGGAAGAAGGCAAAGTGAGAAGAGTCCTCTGGCAGTGAGTCCCGGAGAGGCCTGCCTGCATCAGCCTGGCATCTTCCGCACCCACTTCCTGCTCTTTCTCCTGTAGCCCTGCCCTGGTGTGGATCCAGTGCAGAGCCTCTGGGGGCGGGGCTGTGCCCTGCAAGTGAGTGCGGAGCTGCTCGTGCGGAGCAGGCAGGGCTGTGTGGCAGCCGAGCTTGTTCCTGAGGATGATTGAGCATCTCCATCCATCTGTTGTGAACGGACCGTCTTCCTTCCCTGCCAGTCTTGCACCTGCATATTCGTCACCTGCTGTTCTGGCCCAGCCTATTCATCACACCGACTGGTCCCCCCTATCAATTTTCCTGTTCCCCTTGTTATCCAAACTTGTCTTGAACTCCACAGATTTTTCTCGGCATCCAGGATGAGACCTACGGCAGCCAGCTAAATGTTGTGGAAGTAGAGATGTGCTGGCTTCCCTCTTCAGAGTGGAAACTGACAGCATTTGCTGCCCCAAGAAGGCTGAGCCAAGGGCTTTCCTGCATTTCACCCTACGATGGGGGAAATAGTGTAGAGGAGTTTATGGGGAGGGAGCCCTTTTGGATTTACCCAGTTACTTTGATGGTTTCCCTGCAACTAAAGACTGATTCTTTTCTTAAACGTGTGTGCCTGCAACAGTACTGCAAAGAAAAGCAAACTGACAAAATGACATTGGCATGTATTACTAAAAAAATTTTTACTAGGCCAGGCGCGGTGGCTCAAGCCTGTAATCCCAGCACTTTGGGAGGCTGAGGCGGGTGGATCACCAGGTCAAGAGATCGAGACCATCCTGGTCAACATGGTGAAACCCCGTCTCTACTAAAAACAGAAAAAATTAGCTGGGCATGGTGGTGCGTGCCTGCAATCCCAACTACTCAGGAGGCTGAGGCAAAAGAATTGCCTGAACCCAGGAGGCGGAGGTTGCGGTGAGCCAAGATCGCACCATTGCACTCCAGCCTGGGCAACCAGAGCGAAACTCCGTCTCAAAAAAAAAAAAAAAATTTTTTTTTTTTTACTTATTTTACTTTTTGAAAAGGTAAGGTATATACACAGTCTTAAAAATTCAAACAGTAAAGAAGTATATACAGTTAAAAAAATAAGTCTTCTCAGCCGGGCACGGTGGCTCAAGCCTGTAATCCCAGCACTTTGGGAGGCTGAGGCGGGTGGATCACAAGGTCAAGAGATCGAGACTGTTCTAGTCAACATGGTGAAACCCCGTCTCTACTAAAAATACAAAAAGTTAGCTGGGCATGGTGGCACGTGCCTGTAATCCCAGCTACTCAGGAGGCTGAGGCAGGAGAATTGCCTGAACCCAGGAGGCGGAGGTTGCAGTGAGCCGAGATCGCGCCATTGCACTCCAGCCTGGGTAACAAGAGCGAAACTTCGTCTCAAAAAAAAAAAAAAAAAAAAGTCTTCTCATCCCATCTCTGTTCCGCAGCCGTTCTCTTCGCAGAGGATGTTGCAGTTTCTTATGTGTCATTCCAGAGGTAATCTATCCACATGAAAGCATGTTAATATGTATTACTCCCCCACAGAAACACGAATGCCTTCTAAATGCGGTGGTAGCATATTTTACACCTCAGTTGTATGCTTGTTGTTATCTTGGCAGTCATTCTACATTGATACATGCAGACTTGCTTCATTCTTTTCAGTGGCTGCATAGTATTCCATTATATGCAAGTGTTATCCTTTTACAAACTAGTCCCAAATTTGTGCACATTTAGGCTGATTCCTGTCTTCTGCTGTTTCAAGCAATGTCCCAGTGAATATTTTTGTCATATACGTTGTTGAATGTGTGTTGATTTGGCACCATGCTAAAGTCAGAGCATTTTGGCATATGGTGAGCAGGCTAGGGGATATTTTTCTTCCTTAAATTTAATGGGATTATGTTTCGTAGTAAAGGAGATAAAACTTTTTAAAGATATACTTGACTATAGGTAGAAGGAAGGAAGTAAGAGGAAAAAGACAGTGTAACAAATTGCTGTTAACACTTAGCACAGATTTGGGTTTTGCAGGGATGGACATTCTGCTTATGTGAAAAATTCTTGCTTTCTTTTTCTGTTTTAAGACGGAGTCTTGCTCTGTCGCTCAGGCTGGAGTGCAGTGGCCCAGTCTTGGCTCACTGTGGGCTCTGTTTCCCAAGTTCAAGCGATTCTTTTGCCTCAGCCTCCTGAGTCGTTGGGACTATAGGCACCCGCCACCATGCCTGGCTAATTTGTGTAAAATTCTCGCTTTCTAAAAGCATAATTTTTCTCCATTTTTTGAAGGGATATGGACTTATAAATTTAATTTCTGATCTGAGGTTAAACCAGCCATCCCCAAACTTTTTACACAGGGGGCCAGTTCACTGTCCCTCAGACCGTTGGAGGACCGCCACATACTGTGCTCCTCTCACTGACCACCAATGAAAGAGGTGCCCCTTCCTGAAGTGCGGCGGGGGGCCGGATAAATGGCCTCAGGGGGCTGCATGCGGCCCGTAGGCCGCAGTTTGGGGACGCATTCAGATAAATGCAAAGCTTCAGAAACTTGAAGATTGGGATCAGTTTTCAAAGGAATACGTGTTCTAGTTTTCTTTTCTTGTTACTGGATGTTTTATGTGTCCTAAGCTGTTGGTTGGGTGGTCAGCCTTTATTCAGTACCGGTTGTATACAGAGTATTCGTACATTAGGTGCTTCATGAAAGAACGGTGAAGTACTTGTCTTTTATAGTACAAGAGGCCCATTAAGGAGGTGGGAGTAGAAGTTGAATGCTTGTCAGTGGTACCCATGTGCAGCTATGGAATAGAGCAGTATCTCAGTTAGAAGTCAGTAGAATTGGACAGGGAGAGGCAGGTGTGTCAAGCTCACCGGAGGACTGTGAGCTACTCAAGAATGATCTTGCTCCCTTCCTTCTAGTGTCTTCAGCACCCAGCCCAGTCAGCCCTCAGTCAGAGTCTAATGAATGAATAAAGGACTAAATGAAGGGCTGACAGGAATTAGAACACATCAGGAAAATTTTCAAAAGGAGCCCAGGTTTTATTTACGTATTTAGTTTGGTCTACGGTTTATGTATTTGTTCAACCCTAGCATACCTGTAGTTTTAGAATTGCCAATCAGTATGCCTTTACCAACTAGAGTGTGGTGTTTATATGCAGTTCTTTTATTTATTTATTTTTTGAGACGGAGTCTCACTCTGTCACCCAGGCTGGAGTGCAGTAGCATAGATATCGGCTCACTACAACCTCCGCCTCTTGGGTTAAAGCAATTCTCCTGCCTCAGCCTCCCAAATAGCTGGGACTACAGGCATTGGCCACCTCGCCCAGCTAATTTTTTGTATTTTTAGTAGAGATGGGCTTTCACCATGTTGGCCAGAGTGGTCTTGAACTCCTGACCTTGTGATCCACCCACCTCGGCCTCCCAAAGTGCTGGGATTACAGGCCTAAGCCACCGCTCCCGGCCTGCTCAGTTTTGACCTATTGAGGGAAGCAATGGGCATGGAGAGAGAAGAGCAGGGAAGGGCTTCGTTAGTGAGGGGAGGCTCAGGCAGAGACGCATGTGCCGGTAGCTGGATTGGTCTGTAAGAAGGAGAAAGAAGGGAAGAGAATTGAGGCTGGTGAGACAGGCAGTGAGGGAGGAACTGGGGTTAGGACCCAATATTGTATATATAAATAACGGTATTGCCTAGGCCGGAATGCAGTGGCAGGATCATAGCCCACTGAAGCCTTGAACTTCTGGGATCAAGTGATCCTTCTGCCTTAGCCTCCCGAGTAGCTGGGACTACAGGCACGTGCCACCATACCTGGTTAATTTTTTCTTGAGTTGTTTTGTAGAGATAGGATCTCACTATGTTGCCCAGGCTGGTCTCAAACTGTTGGCCTTAAGTCATCCTCCTGCCTTGCCTTCCCAAAGCATTGGAATTACAGACATGGGTCAGACAGGCACTTGGCCCATGGAACACTGAGAAACTCTATTTGAGGAAGTTTACCCTCTGCTCTGTATTGAAACTGACTTGGCCTGGCAATAATAAGACTAGCCACAAAGATGGTCCTGCTGAGTCTGTCTTCAGGTGTGGGGGATCTGGGCGGGGTTATTGGCAGTAGAAATGGAAATAGAAATGATAGCATATTTATGTAGACAATTCTACAGTTTATGAAACATTCTTACGTAGTTGATTTTTTCACTATGATCCTAGTATGTAGTGTGCAGGTTAATGAATATTTGTTAAATGAATGAATACATTATTTAATGAATCTCAGAGAAGCTCTTTTCTCCCATTTTACATAGATGAAGAAATCAAAGTTTAGAGAGGCTAAGCTGAGCTAATAAATGGCAAAAAGTAGAACTGGAATCTATGCCTTCTGATCAGGGTTCTTTGAACTATACACCTGCTTCCTGGAGAGGAAGGACAGAACCACAGACATTACAGAAGAAAGAGTAAGCCATGCTCAGATTGGGTGTGTGTGGCAAAGGCATGGACTGAAGACCACTCTTAGTGTTGTCTTTTTTTGTGTTAAGCAGCTTTATTGAGGTATAATTGACATGCAGTAAACTACATGTATTTAATGTGTGGTTTTAAAAAGTTTTGATATATGTATAATTGGGAAACTTTTATCATAGTTAAGATAATGGACATGCCCAGCATCCCCAAAACTTTCCTCTTACCCCTTGGTAATCCCTTCTCCCTGTGGTCCCTCTGCCCCCCGTACCCTGGTTTGCAAGTACGCACGGATCTGCTGTCAGTAGATTAGCCTTTTCTTTTTTTCCCTTTTTCTTTTTCTTTTTTTTTTTTGAGACGTAGTTTCGCTCCTGTTACCCAGGCTGGAGTGCAATGGCGCAATCTCGGCTCACCGCAACCTCCGCCTCCTGGGTTCAGGCAATTCTCCTGCCTCAGCCTCCTGAGTAGCTGGGACTACAGGCACGCGCCACCATGCCCAGCTAATGTTTTGTATTTTTAGTAGAGACGGGGTTTCACCATGTTGACCAGGATGGTCTCGATCTCTTGACCTCGTGATCCACCCGCCTCAGCCTCCCAAAGTGCTGGGATTACAGGCTTGAGCCACCGTGCCCGGCTTTTCTTTTTTCGAGACAGGGTCTTACTCTGTCACCTGGGCTGGAGTGCAGTGGTGTGATAATGGCTCACTGCAGCCTTGACCTCCTCGGGCTCAAGTGATCCTCCCACCTCAGCCTCCTGGGTAGCTGGGACTATAGGCACACACCACCAAACCCGGCTAATTTTTTGGGATTTTACAGAGACAGGGTTTCACTGTGTTGCCCAGGCTGGTCTTGATCTCCTGGGCTGAAGTGATCTGCCCACCTCGTCCTCCCAAAGTGCTGGGATTACAGGTGTGAACCGTTGCACCTGGCCCTACTTTGCATTTTCTAGAAATGTATATAAATGGAATTGTACAGTATGTACTCTTTTTTGGTCTGGCTTTTCCACTCAGCATAATTATTTTGAAATTTAGCCGTGTTTTATTTATCAGTGGTTTGTTCCTTTTTATTGCTGAATATATTCCATTATATGGCTGTACTACCTATTGATGGACATTTAGGTTGTTTTCAGATTTTGGATATTAAAAATAAAGCTGCTGTAAATATTTATGTACAGATCTTTGTAAGGACATATAATTCCTTTTCTCTTGGGTACACACATAAGGATGGGATGGCTGGTTCATATGGTAGGTGTGTGTTTAACATTTTAAGAAACTTCTCAACTGTTTCTGAAAGTGGTAGTACCATTTTACATTCTCACCAGTGATGTATGAGTGTACCAGCATTTTGAGCCTGGAGAACAGGAAGATGAAGGTGACAGATTGTCTAGTAATGAAGCCACTTGGCTTTGGAAATATTTTTGAGAGTGACTAAACAGTAGGTCATGTTTGGACTACTTCAGCTTTGGAGGCAACAGTGCACAAACTATCTGGGTTCAGATCCCAGCGTCACCACTTATTAGCTGTGTGGTCCTGCATAAAATACTTAACTTCATGGTACTTTGGTTTCTTTATCTGTAAAATGGGATTAATGATAATATTTACTGTAAAAGATTCTTGTAAGAATTAAATGAAAATTGGCTGGGTGCAGTGGCTCAAGCCTGTAATCCTAATACTTTGGGAGATTGAGATGGAAGGAAGGATAGCTTTAGATGAAAGGATCGAGTCCAACCTGGACAACACAATGAGATCCTGTCTCTACAAAAAATTTAAAAATTGGCCAGGCTCAGTGGTGCACTCCTGTAATTCCAGCACTTTGGGAGGCTGAGGTGGGTGGATAACAAGATCAAGACATCAAGATCATCCTAACTAACGTGGTGAAACTCCGTCTTTACTAAAAATACAAAAATCAGCTGGGCGTGGTGGTGCATGCCGGTAGTCCCAGCTACTCAGGAGGCTGAGGCAGGAGAATTGCTTGAGTCTGGGAGGGGGACGTTGCAGTGATCCAAGATTGCACCACTGCACTCCAGCCTGGGTGACAGAGCAAGACTCTGTCTCAAAGAAAGAAAGAAAGAAAGAAAGAAAGAAAGAAAAATTAGCTGGGTGTGGTGGTGCATGCCATTGGTCCCAGCTATTTGAGAGGCTGAGGCAGAAGGATCGCTTGAGCCCTGGAGTTTGAGCTTACAGGGAGTTAAGATTGTATCACTGCACTGTATCCTGGGTGACAGAGCAAGACACCATCTCAAAAAAAAAAAAAAAAAAAAAAAAAAAAAAAAAAAAGTGGGGGAAGAATTAAATGAAAATGATTTGAAAAGTGCTTAGCGGAGTGCCTGGCACTGAAATAAGGGCTTAATTGATGACAACAATGATTAACAGTATATGTTCTCTTAGAAGATGTAATCTTAATGGGCTATAGTTAGTTTACTGTAATGTTATGTTAAAAAAAATACTTGTTTGTTTCACAAGAATTCATGCATCAGGAACCTTTTGGGGGAATTTTGAGCAGAGAGGGATTTATTTATTTATTTATTTATTTATTTATAGTTAGTTTACTGTAATGTTATGTTAAAAAAAATACTTGTTTGTTTCACAAGAATTCATGCATCAGGAACCTTTTGGGGGAATTTTGAGCAGAGAGGGATTTATTTATTTATTTATTTATTTATTTATTGAGACGGAGTTTCGCTCTTGTTACCCAGGCTGGAGTGCAATGGCGCGATCTCGGCTCACCGCAACCTCCGCCTCCTGGGTTCAGGCAATTCTCCTGCCTCAGCCTCCTGAGTAGCTGGGATTACAGGCACGTGCCACCATGCCCAGCTAATTTTTTGTATTTTTAGTAGAGACGGGGTTTCACCATGTTGACCAGGATGGTCTCGATCTCTTGACCTCGTGATCCACCCGCCTCGGCCTCCCAAAGTGCTGGGATTACAGGCTTGAGCCACCGCGCCCGGCCAGAGAAGGATTTAATACAGGCAGTTAGACCTGAGCAGTGGTTTACGCCTGTAATCCCAGCACTTTGGGAGGTCGAGGCGGGTGGATGACTTGAGATCAGGAGTTTGAGACCAGCCTGGGCAACATGGCAAAACTCCGCCTCCACTAAAAATAGAAAATTAGCCGAGCATGGTGGGGCACGCCTGTAGTCCCAGCTACTCAGGAGGCTGAGGCAGGAGAATTGCCTGAACCCAGGAGGTGGAGGTTTCAGTGAGCCGAGATTGCACCACTGCACTCCAGCCTGGGTGACAGAGCAAGACTCTGCATGTACTATGCTTTTTCCTATGCGTGCATACCTATGATAAAGTTTAATTTATACGTTAGGTACACTAAGAGATTAACAGTGGTATCTAATAATAAAATTGAACAGTTAAAACAATATACTATCATAATAGTTATGTGACTGGGTTCACCCCTTCTCCCAATTTATTTTATTTTCAGGTAACTGAGACTACAAAAAGTAAAACCACAGATAAAGGGAGATTACTGTGTATATGTGACGGAAGGATACTTTTATACTTTTATAGTCTATTATTATTATTTTTTTTAGAACACTTGGGCTTTTGTTAACCACTGTAATTACTTATTTACAGTTTGTCCAAGAGATAAATATTGATGTATTCTGTATCATCACTGGCTTTCTGAGATGATTTTAAGAAAACTTGTCAAGCCGGGCGCGATGGCTCAAGCCTGTAATCCCAGCACTTTGGGAGGCCGAGGCGGGTGGATCACGAGGTCGAGAGATCGAGACCATCCTGGTCAACATGGTGAAACCCCGTCTCTACTAAAAATACAAAAAAAATTAGCTGGGCATGGTGGCACGTGCCTGTAATCCCAGCTACTCAGGAGGCTGAGGCAGGAGAATTGCCTGAACCCAGGAGGCGGAGGTTGCGGTGAGCCGAGATCGCGCCATTGCACTCCAGCCTGGGTAACTAGAGCGAAACTCTGCCTCAAAAAAAAAAAAAAAAAAAAAAAAAAGAAAAAGAAAACTTGTCGGCCGGGTGCGTTGGCTAACTCCTGTAATTCTGGCACTGTGGGAGGCCAAGGCAGGCAGATCACCTGAGGCCAGGAGTTCGTGACCAGTCTGGTCAACATGGTGAAACCCTGTCTCTACTAAAAACACAAGTTCCAGCTTACAGTTCCAGCTACTTGGGAGGCTGAGGCAGGAGAATTGCTTGAACCCCGGAGGTGGAGGTTGCAGTGAGCCGAGATCGTGCCACTGCACTCCAGCCTGTACCACAGAGTGATACTCTATCTCAAAAAGAAAAAGAAAAGAAAACTTGTCCCTCTTATCTGGCCTCACTTAGGGATGGAAGTTCTTTTAATGAGATTTATCTGCTAAGGGTAGACAAGAGAGTTTTCACCGAAGGGACTACATGATATGCGGGTTTATTGGAACTGTTGGAAAATGTTAGAAGCAGGGATTTTTGAAACTTAACATAAGGTATAACATAAGGCAGTCTCTACTGAAAAACATTTTATGTTGATTGGACTGTAATTAGAAAGATTTAAAAATAACTTTGGATAGTATTCATTAATTTACCAATCCATTGTTATATTCAACATTTTTGAGCTGATGTCTTTTAAAAATAAGTTTATCTGTTGGGGGGTGGTGTATGAATTAGTAATTGTATGAATATGAAGTATTCTTATCTTTGTATAAGATAATGTACTTCTGTTTTAAATTTATTTTTCGCTATAGATAGGCTTGCGAGGTTGGTCAGTGTCCACAGCTTGATCCTCTTTCCATTTGAAATAAGTAAAGGTAACTCACTAATGGTCCTCAGCAAACAGAGTGATAGGGCAAGCAGGCTTATATGGAAATTGTGCTGAGAATTGAACAACTCTAGCAAACGTTTCCCTTCCAACTTCAAACAGACTGATTTAGTTTCTTAAACATCCTGATGGGAGCTGATCTCCTCAGACTGCTCCCCTCTCATCAGACAGAAGACTTGGGCATGCTCTAATCTCTTACTGTTAATTATTCTTTTTAGTTTTAAAGCCCTTTAAAGTAATCTTTCTGTAATTAGATTGTTGAGTAGATTGTCTTTAGTAATACGGTGGTCTTAAATTTTGTGTGGATTTTCAGATTGTTAAATGATTGCAGAGGCTTTCATTCATGAAGTTGGAAGTTTACTATACATGGTATTTCAGGGAAAAAAATCATGACCCTCTATGATAAATTAAATATCACAACCACATAAATGTCATCTTTTCAATGAAACCGAAAGTGCATAGGAATGGGACTCTTTTCCAGTCTGTTTTTGGCTTTAAGCTGTAAGAAAAATATTTTAGCACTGACAGTGGTAAACCTACGAAGCTAAAGAACAAAGACATGCTTTCCCCAGCTTTGTGAGGCACATGCGGAATTGTGAATTAAATTATTCTAATTGCAAAATTTGGGGTCTTGGCCGAAAGAACACAGGTTGAATTTGAAGAAGAGGCAGTTAGAAAAATTGGTGTAACTTTCACGTGAAGATAATTTGCACAGAATGTAATTGAAAGAGAATAAATATGGAGCTCCATGATGTCCTCCTTGAGTCTATTTCTGATATTTACTTACTTTTTTTTTTTTTTTTCCCAATCGAAGGCTCTCCTTTAAGCAGTCCTGAAGAGAGGAGACAGTGCTAAAATAGAAATAAAGGTTTAGTATCTCTTATCCAAAATGACTGGGACCAGAGATGTTTCAAACTTTGGATTTTTTCAGATTTTGGAATATTTGCAGAATATCGTATTGGTTGAACATCCCTAATCCGAAATCCTCCAATGAGCATTTCCTTTGAATGTCATGTCAGCACTCAAAAAGTTTCAAATTTTGGATCATTTTGGATATCAGATTTTTGAATCAGGTATGCTCAACCTGTAACAGGGAGAAATAACAGAAAATAACAAATAACTGAAAATAGCACTGTTCTTTAGAAGATCTTAGTACCTTATTTGGAAAGATTTTTACTATTCATTCATCATCCGTCCGTCCATCCATCCATCCATCTTTCCATCCAACAAGTATTTATTGAGTTCACGTATCTTAAAAAGGCATGGTGCTGGTCCTGGGAGTGAGGATGTAATGTTACCATTTACATAAACAGAGGTCTGGGGTGGAGACCGACTCCCCAGAAATATGAACAAACAAGCAGAATACTTACAGATAAGCAAGGTGCTATGAGAGAGAATAATGGAGAGGGTGCGGTAGGTTTGCACTGGGAAGGTTGCTGAGACCAGAAGAATGAGAAGTGGTTCTGTGAAGAATGCGAGTGCCGGGGTAGAAAGGACAACAAGCTCAAAGATCCCAAGGCAGGAAAGGAGCTTGATCTGATCTAGGAAATCCTGCAGTAGTGAGTGAAAATGAGAGTGACGTTTTAGAGCTTCCATCTGGTGATGTGATGGAAAATAAAAGTTCTATTCTCCTGGGTTAGAATCGTTCATGTCAGCTGTGACCAAGTTCAGCTCTGTTCACCAAGCACTCCTAGTCTGCTGTCTGCCAGGTGCTATGGTAAGTGCACTGGGGACATAAATGGTCCACACCCTTAGAGAACTTGGTGATGAGGCTGTAGAAGCTACTAGTAATACAGATGTTTTACTTTAAAGGCAAGCCTGAGATAATATGGTACAGATATATAATAGCCACTGGCTTGTGTATTTTGCTTTACAGCTCACAAACATTCACACATACATTTGCCCATTTAATTTTCATGGTAACCTGAGTCATTTCCTCAAAAAGTATAAACATGGGCTTATGAGACATATGGAAGCCCACCCAATTTGAGGAGCAGGTCTCTATCATCACTGAGTCGAATTTCAGCATGTAGCCTGCACCTGTGGACCTGGGCTCTTCCCTTGAAGAATCGCATTATAGGAATGAAGTCTAGGATGACCACAGAGGTGACTTATTTCATCTATACCTTTTCATATACATTTCAGTAATTATTATGCTACATAGGAAGTGAATTTAATTTGGAGTTTTTCTTGCTGCCTTCCATGAGGGCTTTAATGCAGAGCTTTAATCCATTCTTGTGTATGAGAAGAGGAAGTCTTGGACTCAAGTATGGCTCTTAAGTAAATGCTGTTGACTTTGTTGTTTTGTGTGGATGCTTTTATCAGGACAATAAAGGGTAAATAGGGTGATCTCTGCTCCTGTGGAGAGGTCGAATGGTTACATTACACAATCTTCTAGAGCATCTTGCAGCAAATACATGGGTTATATTAAAAATTGCAATCATATCATTTTTTATAGTAAATTGCTGACCTTATGCAGTGGAATCAGCTTTATTGAATTTCGCCAAAAATGCGTTTATAATTCTGCCATACACACATGATATTCATGTCCTTGCTGTCCATGTGGAAATGTCCCTTTTTATGATGTTAAACAAATTAAATCGACTTTCTCCCGTGCTGCCGTGCCTCACCTTTAAGATCCATTCTCAGGAGTCGAACCTCCATGAAGCCGAGCTCATCTCCATTAGCACGGATGTCATTACACAGAGCACCCGAGGCTGCTGCATTAGGCAGCTTTATCCCAGCAGCACGGATTCGGCTTGGAGATTCTTTAGAGGTGGCTCCAGGGCAGTAAATGTATCTCACGCACACTGCCTGAACACTAACAAGGTCTTACCATAATTACTCTGTTTGTTTTGGAGAAATGGTAGGTATTCGTTTAAAAGGATTTCATGGTGAACCAAGCATGTATGTGTGTAGTTCGCTCTTGCTATTCACTTGTGAATGATTCATTGTAGAAGTTTTATCTTAAACCAGCTCTTCTTTAATTTTCTCCAGCTCTGATAGCACAAGTGTGCTATCAGGAATGCAGACTGATTTTAATGTGAGCCTAACAAAAATACAGTCAGAAAGTTATGGCTGGCGTGGTGACTCATACCTTTAATCCCAGCACTTAGAGAAGCTGAGACAGGTGTGGAGTTCGAGACCAGCTTGGCCGGACCTGGTGGCAGGACCTGTAGTCAATCCTAGCTACTCAGGAGGCTGAGGCAGGAGAATTGCTTGAACCTGGGAGGTGGAGGTTGCAGTGAGCTGAGATCATTCCAGTGCATTCCAGCCTGGGCGACAGAGTGAGACTCTATCTCAAAAACAAAAAACAAAAAAACAAAAAAGAAATTTATATTGCATACTTAGATGAAATGTAAACATTGAAAAACGATCTGCTTTTTAAGATTCATTTGCTCTAAGTTTGTTCATGTCTGTTATCTATATATCTATATTTATGTTTGTGTAAATTGTTGGTTCCCAGTTTAGCACAAAGAGGCAGTATGATTCGCTGGAAAAATAATCTATTCATCCATTTACTAATTATTAAATATCCATTTCCTCTATGTGCCAACATTTGTGCTAAACATTAACAATACAAAAAGAAGGCTGGGTGCAGTGGCTCACGTCTGTAATCCCACCACTTTGACAGGCTGAGGCAGGCAGGTCATGAGGTCAGATCATCGAGACCATCCTGGCCAACCTGGTGAAACCCTGTCTCTACTAAAATACAAAAAAATCAGCCGATCGCCGGGCGCGGTGGCTCAAGCCTGTAATCCCAGCACTTTGGGAGGCCGAGGCGGGTGGATCACGAGGTCGAGAGATCGAGACCAACCTGGTCAACATGGTGAAACCCCGTCTCTACTAAAAATACAAAAAATTAGCTGGGCATGGTGGCGCATGCCTGTAATCCCAGCTACTCAGGAGGCTGAGGCAGGAGAATTGCCTGAACCCAGGAGGCGGAGGTTGCGGTGAGCCGAGATCGCGCCATTGCACTCCAGCCTGGGTAACAAGAGCGAAACTCCGTCTCAAAAAAAAAAAAAAAAAAAAAAAAAAAAAAAAAAAAAAATCAGCCGATCATGATGTTGTGCGCCTGTAGTCCCAGCTACTCGAGAGGCTGAGGCAGGGGGATCGCTCGAACCCAGGTGGCGGAGGTTGCAGTCAGCTGAGATCGCTGCCACTGTGTGCACCACTGCACTCTAGCCTGGCAGCAAAGGGAGACTCTGTGTCAAAAAAAAAAAAAAAAAAAAAGCCGGGCGCCGTGGCTCAAGCCTGTAATCCCAGCACTTTGGGAGGCCAAGGCGGGTGGATCACGAGGTCGAGAGATCGAGACCATCCTGGTCAACATGGTGAAACCCCGTCTCTACTAAACATACAAAAAACTAGCTGGGCATGGTGGTGCGTGCCTGTAATTCCAGCTACTCAGGAGGCTGAGGCAGGAGAATTGCCTGAACCCAGGAGGCGGAGGTTGCGGTGAGCCGAGATCGCGCCATTGCACTCCAGCCTGGGTAACAAGAGCAAAACTCCGTCTCAAAAAAAAAAAAAAAAAAAAAAAAGAGATGATTTAATATTTGTAGTTTAGTGGGGTTCCATGATATATAAACAGATGTGGTGTGGGTGATAAAATATTATAGGTGCTATAATAGGTATCTGAGTGGAGACCCAGAGGAGAGAGTGAACAGTTCTGTGGTAGGGGAGAGAACTAGTGAGGGAGTTTAAAAAGGTACCTTCGTTCACGGAGGACGTCCTCTTGATCCAAGCCCTGCAAGAGGATTAGTTGTTTTTAAGGTCTGAAATGAAGTGGTGACTTTTGTCCATACAGGAGGCGATGGGGCATGCCACTAAGGCAGGAGACAGCTTGGCGAGTTGTTGGAAAGGTGGGCAAAGGTGGGATCAGGGAAGATCTGGCATGTGTTACCTCAGGAGTGTGGATTTTATTGGACAGTAGAGAAGCCACGGAAAAGTTTTGTGTGGAATAATAAGTTTCATACTAGCGTTTCAGAAAGCTGTCTCTCCAAGGTAGGGCCGGCATTTAGGGGAGGGGAATGATGGATGAACCAGGGCAGTTGTTGTGGGGATGGAGAGGATGGATTAGAGAGTGAGGAAGTAGAATCTCCTGGAATTGGTGGCTGAATGGATGCAAGAGTGAAGAAGAGGGAAGAGTCTGGGCTCAATGTCCAGATTTTTGGCCTAGGGAGCTGGAGTGGGGGATAGCAGATGAAAGAGTGGACCAGGAGTGCGAGACGCTCTGAGGAGAGAAGACCCAGAGGGAGATGTGGGGACCGTCTCACGTGGTTAGTGGTTATGCAGAGGCGGAGGCCCCACAATCAGGCAGCGGCGCTGGCTTCTGCCTTTCAAAGTTGCTTCCACAGGGTGACTGTTAGGCTTGCTCTTTCATGCAGACATTGTTAAGTGGTTTCACTGAAATTTGAGACTCTCTGAAGAAAGAGAAGATGGCATTTGTGAAGCAAGTGTTACTTTATCTGGAAATGATTTCTCAGTGATAAGCCTGTCATTCTGCCTCCTGGTGAAGTCTGCTTCTCCCTCCAAGAAGAGACGGTCCCACTGAATCGGGTCATGGTCACAGTGGGCCACTACTCCCACCTTCTGCTGAAAACAGCTTCCAGAAAGTTCCTCTCCCCTCCTCTGTCGTCTGTTTCCTCAGCTGCTCTTCTCTGAGTTTGTCCTTCTCTCTTATATCTGCATGTGTTTTCACTGATCTTCCTGTGACAGTCAACCTGTTTGCTGATCTGGCCTCGGCAATTTTTAGGTCTTCCCTGAACACCACATGACGTGACGGTTAGTTCCCTGACCTTGCTTGCACCTCGGTTTTCTGGTAGCAGGTGGTCTTTGTGGTACCTTTACTCTTACAAATCAGTGGAATCAGAAGGTTACAAAATGTGTGGAGCTGAGGCAGAAAGCCTAAAGGGCAGACTCTCCAAAAGGGAGGATAAAAAAGACGATCAGGACATCAACTGACTTCCTGGGAGATCCCAGGGCACGCGCAGAGTCAGTGAACTCCATAATACGCATTCCAGGTCACCTGGAAGAGGCGGGGACAAGGGCATTTTCACTTCTTGAAGCTGCTGCTCCTCTGCCGGTCCAACCTGATCAGAGAACTCTCTTGGCACTGCAGCTGTGGTGAGGTCTTCCTCTGAAATGACTGTAGGCTTCAGATACCCACGCAGTGCAGTCCAGATCTAATGCCTGGGGCTGAAGGTGGACCTGGTTTGGCCGTGAATTATGATCTACAGCTTTGAAAGCATATAAGCTATACACCTTTTTTTTTTTTTCTTTGAGACAGAGTCTCACTGTGTCACCCAGGCTGGAGTGCAGTGGCGCAATCTTGGCTTGCTGCAACCTCCATCTCTTGGGGCTCAAGCGATCTTCCCATCTCAGCTTCCCAAGCAGCTAGGGTTATGATGCATGCCACCATGCCCAGCTAATTTTTGTAGTTTTAGTAGAGATGGGGTTTTGCCATGTTTCCCATGCTGGCTGTACCCTTTTAAAAAATAAAGCCTATCTGAAAGCAAGTTGCTTCTCTGGAGGCATCGTCCTCAGTCTGCTTTTGTCCAGCTTTCCCATGGAAAGCAGCCTCCTTCATGATCCGAGGCTGCAGCAAATCAGATGCTGGCCATTTTGGGAACACATCCCATCCCTCCCCAAAACCACCCGCAGGACTGACCCCACCCACCAATAACACCTTACCCCAGCCTGCCGTGTCTTTTATTGCCCATTCCTGTTACGGACAGTCACTGTATCAGTCGACTTTGGTGGACTTTCACCTCTCCTATCTGCTATTTTTTAACTTACAAATTTTAAATTAAAAAAATTTAAATGAAAGGTATTGTTTCTGGTAACTCTTCAAGACACTGACCTGAAGAGCCTTCCTTCTTCCCTACATACAGCGATGGGAGGAGAGATGGGGAAAATGACGGAGGAAAACAGTCTAAAAATGATTTTCAGTGTAAAATAAGGGAGGGAAAAACAAATGTTTGAGGAAACCCAAAAAAAGCACCTCTCATTACAGTAATTAAGCGGCAGCGTTTAACCTATCAGAATGTGCTGCATATGTGAGAGACAGGCAGGGAGCTCTGTGTTTGAAATTAGAGCTGTAATCCTCGGGGAAGAGAATAGTTAAATAATTTGTTTTTGAGGTGCGAGAGCAGAACCGGCAAGGTGTGAGTGTGTGTGTCTCTGTGTGTGTGTGAGCGTGCGCCCGTGGGTGAGGGGCCGGTGCCTGTGTTTACCAGGAATACCCTGGAGGTCAGTATTTATCAGCACCTGTGTGCTGTCAAGAAGCACACAAGCTGCTGTTGCCCGTTCATTAGGTTTTCAGCAGAGTCCGGGCCTCACCTGTGGCCAGGCGTTGCATCATAACAGCAGAACTTGCTTCATTCTCGCCCTCTGGGACACACAGGAATAGATTTGAGAGACAGGATGAGACATACAGAGAAAGACGCAAGCATTAGGGGAGGAGGAAAGCCGAATGATTCTGGAGAACGTCTGTGGCACAGGCAGTGCTGGACAAAGCGTTCCATCTCAGTGGCTGGTACTGCGGAGCCAGTGTGGGCATTCCACCGAGCACGAGGCGAAAGGGGCAGCCCAGAGGCCTGCTGCTGAAACCCCTTTCTGCTAGTGTCCCCCACCAGTGCTCAGGGCTGTCGGCAGGGCTCCTCCTGTGCCAGGATGAGGGGTTGGGGTGACGGGTTCACAGTGTCCCTTTCAGCAGCATAACCTTTGTCTTTCTGGGCTCCTGGCTGGAGCTTGTGATACTGCGAATGTGCTGCCCCTCTGGAAGCTGCAGCATGTCTCCCTGTGTATCCCCAGAGCATGGCAGCTGCGATCTGAATTCCACAGGATGGGGCTGATGAGGATCCCTGCACATCCGTCCCTGTACCCCTCATTAGGGAGTTGGGTTGGGGGGTGCCTATCTGCACGTGTTCTTTTTCGGCTCAAGCTCTCTGTCGGTCTCTGTGAAGAGTTCTATTACACTAATAAGGAGCCCTGGGGACGCTGGTGACAGTGTGATGATGGTCCCCGTGGAGGGCTAGAGGCAGTCAGTGTGTGCTGACCTCATCCTGGGGGAGTGCTGATGAAACCCTGGCTTGGCCTTGCCGCCAGATGTGGGGGGTTAGGGGACAAGGTTGCCGGGGTGTTTCTTGTGTGGCTTCATTGTTACTAGGCTTGCTTGTCTTTGGGGCATTTCATCAAAACTTCTTTAGTTTTCCATAAGAACTTCGAAGAGCCGATAAGCCTGATGGAAAATTTTCTGTAATAACTCAGTGCAGGAACACACTTCACAGATATTAGCTAATTAATCCTCAGAGCACCCTGGGGACAGGGGCACTGGTGATTTTTATCCCCATTTTATAGACTGAGAGACTGAGTCACCTGGAAGAATCTGTGACTTGGGCCAGAGGGAGGGCACAAATCTGGAAGCTGAGGTTAGAGTGCTTTGCCTTTTGGACTGTCTTGGGACTATTGGGTCTTACCTTAAAGTCATTTGAGTAAGTCATTAAGTAGTCAGTCACCTTAGATTTTGCCTCTTCTCTTATCTTTGCTTTCTCCCACTTGATACTAGATCTTAGATGTAACTGGTATCCATCAATACAGATCCCTAGCATCAATCGTAGTAACTGCCTTGTATTCTGCTGAAAATATGTGCCATAATTCATTGTAACCAATTCATTGATGGACGACGAGATTATCTTCATTTTTCACCATCACAGCAACTCTTCTTTAAATATTCTTGGGAAATAGGTTTTACTTTTGTGATTACCTTTGTGGGGTAAAAACCTCAGAGTTAGGCCAGGTGCGGTGGCTTATGCCTGTAATCCCAACACTTTCGGAGGCCAAGGTGGGTGAATCACCTGAGGTCAAGAGTTTGAGACCTGCCTGGCTAACATGGTGAAACCCTGTCTCTACTAAAAATATAAAAATTAGCCAGGTGAGGTGGTGGGCGCCTGTAATCCCAGCTACTCAGGAGGCTGAGGCAGGAGAATCGCTCCAACCCGGGAGGCGGAGGTTGCGGTGAGCCGAGATCGCACCACTGTACTCCAGCCTGGGCAACAGAGTGAGACTATCTCAAAACAAAAGACAAAAAACTTCAGAGTTGCTAATCTTAGGTTAAAGAAAATAGATTTGTTTTCATTTTAATGTGCGTTGCTAACCTGTGCTTTAAAAAGGTGATTTCAGCTTACAGCCTCAACACCAGTGGTCCAGTGCTCTGAGCACAAGCCTCAAACGTCCATGTCGTCAAGTTCACAGTTCCTTCTTTTGGCTAAGCGTGGAAAACCCTTCCCACTGCAAGGGCACAGGACTATTTGCCTCCCCACCGCCCTTTTTTTTTTTTTTTTTTTTTTTAAATGATTTTAGTTTTCTCCTGGAATTTTTTGTTGTTAGTAATTTTGTTGTTAGTAATTTTTGAGTAACGGAATATGACTTTATTTTTTCCTAGTGACCAACTGGATTGTCTGAACACCATTTGTAGAACAATTTATTTGTTTCACCACTCATTTGACATGTCACCTTTTTCATCGACTAAATTCTTAAATATACTGATGTGTGATTAGGGACATTCTATTCTCATTCGTTGCAATGCTTGTCTGTTGTTATGCTAATACTGCAATGTTTTTATTGTAGATTTGTTACAGATTTTATTTCTTAGTTTTCATTGTACTCTTTTGCTATTGTTCTTTCTTAGAATATCCCTGGCTTTTCTGGCCCTTGTATACTTCTTAAGACATTTTAGAATCACTTTTATCATCTTCTTCGTGATCCCACCCCACCCCTACCCACTGCCAGTCAAAAAATCAGATCCCTTTGAAATTTCGATGGTAATTACATTCAACATAGAAATTACTTTGGAGGCTGGGCTCAATGGCTCATGCCTGTAATCCCAGCACTTTGGGAGGCCGAGGCAGGTGGATCATTTGAGGTCAGGCGTTCCAGACCAGCCTGACCAACATAGTGAAACCCCATCTCTACTAAAAATACAAAAATTGGCTGGGCATGGTGGCATATGCCTGTAATCCCAGCTATTCGAAAGTCTGAGGCAGGAGAATCGCTTGAGCCTCGGAGGCAGAGGTTGTGGTGAGCTGAGATTGTTACACCACAGCAGAATTGACTTCTTTGGAGTATGCACTCTTTCCATCCATGAATGTGGGATGTTTTTCAAGTAAAATATGTCATGTCATTGATGGTTTTACACAGTTCATGCATCGTTTCTGTACATTTCCTTTAATTCTGAGTGGCTGTATTTTTAATTTATTGCTTTAGGCTATTTATTTCCATTACATTTTCTAATTGATCTTTGCCAATAGTTATTGATTTATGTGTTTTTAAATTATTGTTTTTAACAGTCCTAATTGTTTTGTTGGTTCTCTGAGGTTTTCTCAGTAGCATATCACATGAAAATAATGTTTTCCAGTGTTGTATGACTTTATTGTTATGATTTTGACTAGCCCTTCCAGAACAGCTTTAATTAAATGTGAGTGTACAAGGAGGTACAATGGAAGACACAATCACCCCCTTTTCTTTAAAGCATTAATTTAGAGATGAAGAGCATAGGAATAAGAGAAATTGTCATGATGATTCCTAGACTTTTCAAAGTCCTTGCTTTGCAGGACTTTTTCACCTATTTTATTTTCAGTTTTTTACTATTCGGTCCAGTATTTATTCTTTGGCCAAAAATGGCTCGACATGCTGAAAACCACCTTATTTTAGAGAAGAAAATCAGCATTATTTTTATTTTGTCAAGCAGAAAAGCTAAAAGACATTGGAAATAACTCCCAGTCCCTTGGCAAACAGATCAGTGAGTAGACCCCTGTATGAGACAGAGCCGCTGCCCAGAGAGGATGGGACGGGGGCTGGCGGTCCGTTGCCATGGCTGCTGTAGCGCGAGACACCACGCAGCCCCTCCACCAAACAGTGTACAGCTTGAGTGGAAAGGGTAAGTTTTTGGCTGAAATAGTAAATAAAACACGGATGCTGTAGGGCATCATCAGAAGTGATTATTTATTCTGCAGAACTAGAGACTCCTCTTCTCTCAGAGGACAACTGACAGCAGCTTCTGTATCATCAGGCTGCTGCCCTCACCCTGCGACAGATTGTGGTAATGGATGGAACAGGGGGTCATTTTATGATCTCAGGCCTGGGGAGCTGCAGGGCTGGGTTCTTATGCTTTTAGTCTCTCCTCTCCTGGTCCACTCTGTGCGTTGCTGCCCACTGATAAGATTCCAGTTCTGCTGTCGGTGCGTGTCTTCCCTGCACTCCTTTGGGTAGTTTCCATTGCTCCTAGAATCAAGTCCTGTCTGCTTATATTCTTTCTAATCTGATTATTTTCCTCCATCTTTTATATTGAACAGCTTCAAATTTCCAGAAAAGTGGAATAGCATATGAACACCCAGTTCCTTTCCCTCCCCTCCCCTCCCCAACTGGAGTGCAGTGGTGCAATCTGGGACCACAGGTGTGCACCACCAGACCAAGCTAATTTTTTTTTGTTTGTTTTTTGGTAGTGATGGGGTTTTGCCATGTTGCCCAGGCTGATCTTGAACTTCTGACCTCAGGTGATCGGCCTGCCTTTACCTCCTAAAGTGCTGGAATTACAGGCATGAGCCACTGCGCCCAGCCTTCCAGATACCGTTTATTTAGTTTCTTAGTTGTTAACATTTTGCTGCCTTTTTTTTCAGAGGGAGTCTTGCTCTATTGCTCAGGTTGGAGTGTAGTGGCACGATCTTGGCTCACTGCAACCTCCAACTCCTGGGTTCAAGCAGTTCTCTTGCCTCTCAGCCTCCCAAGTAGCTTGGATTACAGGCTAATGCCACCATGCCTGGCTAATTTTTGTATTTTTAGTAGAGATGAGGTTTCACCATGTTGGCCAGACTGGTCTCAAACTCCTGACCTCGTGATTCATCTGCCTTGGCCTCCCCGAGTGTTGGAATTACAGGTGTGAGTCACTGTGCCCGACCCATTTTGCCACTTTTACTTTGTCTCTCACTCTCTACACACACAGATATACACACACATACACACAAACACTTATCTGACCATGTAAAAATAAATTGTAGATATCATGACACTTCGCCTGTAATTACTTCAGCATATACCTCCTCCGATAAGGCCATTCTTCCACACATAACCACACCATGTTACCACAATGAAGAAAATTAACACTACTTCCATAAGAGCATCTCATATATACCCTATGTTTAAATTTTCCCCATTGTCCCCACATTGCTTTTGTATCTCTGATCCAGGGGACAATCGGGGCTTGTGCTGTGCATTTCACTGCCACGTCTCTTTATCTAGAACTGCTCTCCCGTCTGTTCTCGTTTTACTTGTCATTAACTTTTTTTGAAGAGTTCCAATCAATTGTTTTATATAATATCACACATTCTGTCTTTGTCTCATTGTTTCCTCTTGATAAGATTAAGATTAAACATTTTTGGCAAGAATACCTAATAAGTAATGTTGTGTGCTTATTACTGCATCACAGTAAAAGGTGAGAAATGTCAGATTCTTCCACTATTGGCAATGCAAATTTGATTGGTTAATGAGGTGACTACCAGAACTCTCCATATTAAAGGTACATTTTCCCTTTTGTAATTAACAAGTAATCTGAGAAGTGCTTCTTTGAGATCATGTTATCTGGTTACTCAACAACCTTTCATTCAGTGGTTTTAGCAGCCATTGGAGATTCTTGTTTCAATTAACTGTTTCTTTGGAACTTTAGCAGTTGTGATTAGGTAACTGTATTATTTCTCACTTATCTATTATTTTTCTGGAAAGAGCTTTCTCATCTTTCCTCTTCTGTTTCTTTCTTTTCTCACTTTCATTTGAGTATTATTACATACTTTTTAGTTCAGAGTGCGATAATCTATTATCATTTTTCTTTCTTTTTATCAGAGACAAGGTCTCACTCTCATGGCTGTCTTCCTGCCTCAGCCTCCCTAGTAGCTAGGATTATAGGTGTGTACCACTGTGCCTGGGTAATTTAAAAATATTTTTTTTTCCTTTTTTTTTAGAGACCAGGTCTTATTATGTTGCCCAGGCTGGCCTCAAACTCCTGGCCCTTAGCAATCCATTCGCCTCCCCTGAACACTGCCCCCTGAGCTGCCCCAGTAGCTGGGTTTACAGACATGAGCCACAGGGCCCAGCTGTTTTTCTTTTTCTTTCTCTTTTCTTGTTTCCTTTTCTCCACCCACCCCCAACACATGTGTATGTATCAAAATCAAGAAGAAAGCTATAAAATTCTATTATCTGATGTACAGACCGTATTCAAATTTAGTCAGTTGTCCTAATAACGCCCTTTATAGAAAAAGAAAAAAATTTTTTCTAGTCCACCATCTAATCCATGATCATGAGTTGCGTGATTGTCCTGTCTCTTTACCCCCCTTAATTTGGAACAATGTCCCGCAGTCTTCCTTTGTCTTTTATGGCCTGGACATTTTTGTAGGATAGAGGCCAGTTTTGTACCCTGTACTCAATTTGGATTTACCTGATGTTTCCTCATGACTAGATTTCATTTGTGCATTTTTGGTAAGAATACGTAGGAGTGGTAGTGTTTCTCTGCGGCAGCATAACAGGACGTTGATTTTGATTTGTTCTGCAATTTGACTTGGATCTGTTGGTTGAAGTGGTATCTGCCACGTTTCTCCATTACAGAGCTTTTTTCCCTTTATAATTAATAAGTACCTTTTGAGGAGATACTTTGACACTCTGTGAGTAGCCCTTTATCAGCTTCACAAACATTGTTAATGATTCCTCACTGAATCAATTATTATGAAGATTGCTGAATCCTCCTATCAGTTATTATGAGGATTGCTGAATGCTGATTTTTCTAATCCTCTTACTATTGAAATATATTCTTGCTAGTTTAGAACTCTAGATTAGCAGTTATTTCAGCACTTTAAAAATGTTATTTCATTATTTTCTGGCTTCCATTGTCATCTGTCAGTCTTGTTATTGCTCCTTTGAAGAAGACAAGACGTATTTTTATCTTCTGGCTGCTTTTAGATTTTTCTCTCAATCTTTTGCTTTTTTCAAAAGTAGTTTTCCTATGCGACGTTCCTAAGGTGGTTTTCTTTGCCGTTAGCCTATGTAACATAAAATCTTTGAATATCCGGCCTGATTGCCTTACTAGTTTTACAAAATTATTAATCGTATTATTATTATTATTTGAGATAGAGTCTCTTCCAGTTGCTCAGGCTGGAGAGCAATGGTGCAATCTCGGCTCACTGCAGTCTCCGCCTCCCAGGTTCAAGTGATCATCCCAGTTAGATGCCTCCCAAGTAGCTGGGATTATAGGCGCCCACCACTGTGCTCAGCTCATTTTTTTGTATTTTTAGCAGAGACGGGGTTTCACCATGTTGGCCAGCCTGGTCTCGAATTCCTGACCTCAGGCACTCTGCCACCTCGACTTACCAAAGTTCTGGGATTAGAGGCATGAGCCACTGCGCCTGGCCTATTATATCTTTTAATATTGTTCTGTCTTGTTCTCATTCTTTTCTCTTGCTTGGACTCCAGTTGTAATTGTGTTAGACCTTCTTTCCGTGTTGTTTATGTCTCTTTTGCTCTATTCTACATTGTCCATCCTCTTTTCTCTTTCTTTACTGATCTTTCAGTTTGCTAATCCTTTCTTCTGCTGTATCCAGTTTGCTGTTAAACCCATTTGTTGAGCTATTAATTTCAATTATTTGCATTACGGTTACCTTGTTTGCATTTTTTTTGGAGGCGGGGGAGACAAAGATTTTGCTCTCTCACCCCGACTGAAAAGTGGTGGCACAATCAAGGCTCCTGCCTTAGCCTCCCAAGTATGCCACCACACCTGGCTTGATTTTTTTTTTTTTTTTTTTTTTTTTTTAGAGATAGGGTCTTTCTGTGTTATCCAGGCTGGTCTCAAATTCCTGAGCTAAAGTGATCCCATCTGCCTTGGTCTCTCAAAGTCCTGGGATTGTAGGCATGGGCCACGCCTGGCCTGATGCCTTTTAAGTTTAGTTTTATAGTAAACTTCTCTGTTTTGTCTCCTGTTTCGTTGAATAGGTTCTTTAAAAATCTTTGATAAACTTTAACACTGGGCTGTCTATGAGTTTGGGTTTTTAAAATTCATGTTTCCTCCTTGGTCCTATTTTTTTGTATATCTTAAATTTTTTTCTTGCGTGACAGTGAATAATTGAGAAGCTGAGAAAGATATCATTTTCCTCTGAAATTTACTTTATGCTTGTGTAAAGTGGGACCATATGACATTGATCTAATCAGGATCTGACCTGAGTCAGATTGCAAGGTTTTAAAAAACAAGTCTGCGTTCCCCTGGTCAATCCATGTTCCTAGGATGTAGCCCTCTGCGGGTCCCAGCAAAGAACCTGAAGTTCTTCCTGGCTTCTTTTCCTTGGTGGGGTGAACCCTAATATTTGTTTACTGTTGTTGAACTTTTACAGGCTATTTCATCCCAGTTAGACGCAGAAAGCCTCTCAATGCTATTTTGATTCGAATTTCTCTTTTGGACCTTAAGAGCCATTTAAATTTCCATATCTACAAGTTGATTATTCATGTATTTTATCCATTCTTAAGATTAGGAGATTAATGTTTTAAAATGGATTTGTTATTTTATATTCTCTGCTTTGGATCTTAAGCTCTTGCCTTACTCAATTAAAAAATTGTAACTGGGTGCAATGGCTTGAGCCTGTAATACCAGCTACTTGGGAGGCTGAGGCAGGAGAATCGCTTGGGGCTAGGAGTTAGAGACCAGCCAGGGCAACCTCATCTTTACAAAAAATACAAAAATTAGATGTGTACGGCAGCACATGCCTGTAGTCCCAGCTGCTCGGGAGGCTGAGGTGGGAGGATCTCCTAAGCACAGGAATTCTGCTCTGTGGACTCCATTTGTTTATTTATTTATGTGTCTGTCTATTTATATCTCTTTAGTCCACCTCAAGATGGACAAAAGCTCTGCCTCAGCATCGTATAGGGTATTTGCTCACCTCTCTGCAGTTCCCTTCTCTCTGAGATCTTGGACTCTGAAGTCTTCGTTCCCTTGGCAGCTCCCCAGTACTTTCAATCGGTTTTGTTTTTCAGTTGTTCTCAGCAGTATTGTTGAACTTTTAACAAGCTGTTTCATCCCAATTAGATGCAGAAAGCCTCTCAATGCTGTTTTGCTTTGAATTTCTCTTTTGAACTTAAGAGCCATTTTTATATCCGTATCTACAAATTAACTATTCATGTATTTTTACCCTTTCTTGGGATTAGGAGATTAATGTTTTAAAATTGATTTATAATTTTATATGCTAAGGAAATTAGCCCATGTCTGGGATTTGTGTTACAAATACATGCTATCAGTTTGAAATTTGTCTTGACTTTGTTTATGATGCTCTTGTCCAGGCAGAATTTTTTAAATTTGTCTATCATTTCTTTTATGACTTCTTCTTTATTATTATTATTTTTTTGAGACTGAGTCTCACTCAGTTGCCCAGGCTGGAGTGCAGGAACATGATCTGGGCTCACTGCAACCACCGTCACTCAGGTTCAAGTGATTCTCCTGTCTCAGCCTCCCAAGTAGCTGAGATTACAGGCACCCGCCATCATGCCTGGCTAATTTTTGTATTTTAGTAGAGATGGAGTTTCGTTATGTTGGTCAGACTGGTCTTGAACTTCTGACCTCAGGTGATCCATCCGCCTTGGCCTCCCAAAGTGCTAGGATTACAGATGTGAGCCACTGCACTCTTTTTGTACCACAGTTAGACTTTCTTGACACTAAAATTATTATTATCATTATTATTATTATTATTATTATTTTGAGATGGAGTTTCACTCTTGTTGCCCAGGCTGGAGTGCAGTGGCATGATCTCGGCTTACCCCCACCTCCACCTCCCTGGTTCTCCTGCCTCAGCGTCCTGAGTAGCTGGGATTACAGGCATGCGCTGTAATAATTTTTCATATGTATATATATTTTTTAGTAGAGACAGGGTTTCTCCCTGTTGGTCCTGCTGGTCTCGAACTCCCGATCTCTGATGATTTGCCCACCTTGACCTCCCAATAACGCTGGGATTACAGGCATGAGCCACTGCGCTTGGCCACCAATATTATTTTTTAAACCTTGAGTTGTTGTTGTTGTTTTTAAGTAATCAGGAATTTTTTTTCAGTATAGAGTATAAGGATTTAAGTTCTGTTTTTTCCAGCTAATAAAATAATCCAGCAACCATTATTGCATGGGTTAACAAACTTTTTTGGTAAAGAGCCAGATAGTAAATACTTTAAGGCTTTGCAGTTGGTATGGTCTCTGAACACTACTCGTTGCCACTGTTGTAGCACAAAAGCAACCATTGACAGTATAGAAACTAATGAGAAATAAAATTTTATTTAGAGACTGAACTTTGAATTTCATGTATCATTAAATTCTTATTTTTCCTCCTAACTTAAAAAAAAAAAAAAAAAAAAAACCATAAAAACTGACCAGGCTCACACCTGTAATCCCAGCACTTTGGGAAGCTGAGGTGGGTGGATTAGGAGGTCGGGAGTTCAAGATCAGCCTGGCCAAGATGCTGAAACCCTGTCTCTACTAAAAATACAAAAATTAGCCAGGCATGGTGGCGGGCGCCTGTAATCCCAGCTACTTGGGAGGCTGAGTCACAGAATTGCTTGAACCCAGGAGGCAGAGGTTGTGAGCCAAGATTGTGCCACTGTACTCCAGCCTGGGTGACAGAGCGAGATTCCGTCTCAAAAAAACAAACGAAAAAAACAACCATAAAAACCATTCTTAGCTTGCAGGCCATCCAAAAATAGACAGTGGGCTAAATTTGTTCCCCTGGCTGTAGTTTCCCATCTCTGCAGTTTTTCTCCATTGATTTTCAATGAAACTTTATCCTATGTTAACTTCTTGTATGTATCTGGATGTACTCTGTTCACTTGAAATATTTCTTTGTGTCCATTGTCACATTACCTTACATGTTACATTATCTGTTAAAATTAATCTTGCCTCATCATTTTTTCAATTATTTGGAATTTTCTTGGCTATTTTTATTTCTGTATAATTTTCAAAATTAGCTTGC
Organism: Saimiri boliviensis; assembly: GCF_048565385.1. NCBI lineage: Eukaryota > Metazoa > Chordata > Mammalia > Primates > Cebidae > Saimiri > Saimiri boliviensis. The sequence continues at coordinate 9,522,760 of NC_133459.1, forward strand.
TCAGTAAAAAATGAAAAATAAAGAATTTTTTTTTGAGACAGTCTTGCTGTGTCACCCAGACTGGAGGGCAGTGGCATGACCTCGGCCCACTGCAACCTCCACTTCAGGAGGTTGAAGTGATTCTCCTGCCTCAGCCTCCCAAGTAGCTGAGATTACAGGCACATACCACCATGCCTGGCTAATTTTTGTATTTGTAGTAGAGGTGAGATTTCCTGTGTTGGCCAGGAGGGTCTCAATCTCCTGACCTCACCATCCACCTGCCTCAGCCTTCCAAAGTGCTGGGATTACAGATGTGAGCCACCGTGCCTGGCCTACTTTTCTCACTTTTTTGTAGACATGGGTCTCACTATGTTGCCCAGGCTGGTTGCAGACTCCTGGGCTTGAGCAATCATCCTGCCCTAGCTTCCCAAAGTGCTAGGATTACAGACATGAGCCACTGTACCCAGCCATGTATCCTTTTTGTTGCTACTTTGAAAGGGATGTATTCTTTCATCGTGTCTTTCAGCCAGTTCTTTAATTTGAAGCCAATTTTTACATACTGATTTTGCTACTTATATTGTTTATTGTACGTTAATTTGTATCAGGTTTTCCAGCTGCTATATGGAAATAACACTCTCCCCTCTTCTTTTCCATTGCTTATATCTATTATAAGATATAAGTCAGTGAATACCTTCAGAACAGTGATAAATAAAACTGATGATTGTGAATGTATGTTCTGTTCCTGGTTTTAAATAATGTGCTTTTATATCTTTTTTTTTTTTTTTTTGAGACAGAGTCTCGCTCTCTTGCCCAGGCTGAAGTGCAGTGGTGTGATCTCGGCTCAGTGCAACTTTTACTTCCCTGGTTCTTGCAAGTCTCCTGCCTCAGCCTCCTGAGTAGCTGGGACTACAGGCAAACGCCGCGACGCCCGGCTAATTTTTTGTATTTTAGTAGAGTTGGGGTTTCACCATGTTGCCCAGGCTGGTCTCGAAGTCCTTAGCTCAGACAATCCACCTGCCTCAGCCTCCCAAAGTGCTGGGATTACAGATGTGAGAGCCATCATGCCCAGCCTTTATATCTTTTAAATAAAAGATGATGTCGCCTTTGGAGAGTGACATGAACACATTTACACAAGTAGATACTCTTCCCCCCGCTCCCACCGACAGATCATTATATTGAGGAAGTACTCTGGTATTGTTACTGTATTAAGAGTTTTTACTAAGAATGGATATGGAATTATATCTAATGCCCTTTATCACTTACAGAAATAATCATATAATTTATTGTCTTTTGATCTAATAAGATTAAGTATATTAATAGATAAGAGCAAATCATGATTATATTATTAGTATGAATTCCAGCCAGTTGTAGGGTAGTGTTTTTTAAATGTGCTAGATTCTAGATTCTTTTTTTTTTTTTTTTTTTTTTTTTTTGAGACGGAGTTTCGCTCTTGTTACCCAGGCTGGAGTGCAATGGCACGATCTCAGCTCACCGCAACCTCCGCCTCCTGGGCTCAGGCAATTCTCCTGCCTCAGCCTCCTGAGTAGCTGGGATTACAGGCACGTGCCACCATGCCCAGCTGATTTTTTGTATTTTTAGTAGAGACGAGGTTTCACCGTGTTGACCAGGATGGTCTCGATCTCTCGACCTCGTGATCCACCCGCCTCGGCCTCCCAAAGTGCTGGGATTACAGGCTTGAGCCACCGCGCCCGGCCACAAATGTGCTAGATTCTATGTGCCATTATTTTATCCAGCAGTTAGCAGAATAACCATAAGTATGTGTTCATGCCCTCAGAGATGATGAATTTGTTCTTGCCTTTGTGTTCATGTTCATGCTTTTATGTTCAAGCCCTCAGACATCATGAATTTGAGGATATTTGGACAAATTAAAGTATTGTTTTGTTTTGCTTTGTTTTTGAGACCAGAGTCTTGTTCTGTTGCACAGGCTGGAGTGCAGTGGTGTGATCTTGGATCACTGCAACCTCCGCCTCCTGGGTTCAAGTGATTCTCATACCTCAGCCTCTCGAGTAGTTGGGATTACAGGCACACATCACCACACCTGGCTAATTTTTGTTCTTTTTCATAGAGATGGGGTTTTGCCACATTGGCCAGGTTGGTCTTGAACTTTTGACCTCAAGTGATCTGCACAGCTCAGCCTCCCAAAGTGCTGGAATTTATAGGCATGAGCCACCATGCCTGGGCTTGAAGTAGAGATTCATGAAGATCTAGTTTATTTTAGTAGTATCGGATACATTAAATACTAAATGGTGCTAATATTATAAATATCAAATTTAAAGCATTGTAATACCAAACAATATTTATTAACTTTAGTAAAATCATAAATACTAATTATAATAAATGTGTACAGTATGTAACTGTTTTCACAACTGAGCCATGAAGTATGTGATAGTTGTGCTTTCTCTTTCGTACAATATTTTTTTTCATAGAGTTAATGGGCTCTATTTGGGGATGGGGGCAGATTGCTTAGCTATGGACTTATCACTGAAAAATATCACTGATTGATCCTCATTCAGCTCAGGCTGTAAAATTCCCCTCAGCACCATCAAAGAGATCAAGCAACTTGTTGTTTTCTTAGTGCCATTTCTGGAGCCCTCTGCCCACTCTCCCGCAGCAGTCTGTACTGCGCTCACTAGACCTGTTCCCCAGCTGTCAGCCTTTCCCTACGACTCTGGGAAGAGCCCTTTTCTCTCTCCTGTGGTTGAGTTCTTGTCTCCTGACTCCCATGTATTCTTTCTTGGATTGCTTTTTTGGGTTGGTGGAACAGATCCTTCAGTAGCTTCTTGAGAAGGTGTGCATGGGAGGTAAGCTTTTTTAGATCAAGTATCTGAAAATATCTTTAATCTGCCTTCATGATTTCATCTTTAGGTTGGCTGGGTTTAGAATTCTAGATTGGAAATAATTTTTCATTAAAATTTTGAGGACATAATCTATTGTTTTCTACTTTTTTGTGTTGCTGCTGAAAAGTCTGAGGTCATTCTGATTCCCAATCCTTTCTATACAAGCTGTTTATTTCCCTCTGAAAGCTTTACCTCTTGTCTTTATTCTACATATTCTGACATTTCACAGCAATGTACCCAGGAGGGTCTTTCTTTTTCTTTTTTTTCCTCTTTATTTACGAGAGGATCTTTTAATACGAAATGTTCTTGTGTTATTTCTTTAATAATGTCCTCTCTTTTTTGTGTTGTATATTGTTTTTTAAGAACCTCTGATAGTTGAATGGTAGATGTCCTGGTTAGACTCTCAAGTATTTAAGAAAATATATTTTCTTTTCTATATTTTATCTTTCTTGCCCTACTTTGTATGTGATTTCTTTTCTTTTCTTTTCTTTTCTTTTTTTGAGATGGAGTTTCGCTCTTTTGTTACCCAGGCTGGAGTGCAATGGCGCGATCTCGGCTCACCGCAACCTCCGCCTCCTGGATTCAAGCAGTTCTCCTGCCTCAGCCTCCCGAGTAGCTGGGATTACAGGCATGTGCCACCATGCCCAGCTAATTTTTTGTATTTTTAGTAGAGATGGGGTTTCACCATGTTGACCAGGATGGTCCTGATTTTTCGACCTTGTGATCCACCTGCCTCAGCCTCCCAAAGTGCTGGGATTACAGGTGTGAGCCACTGCGCCCGGCCTGTATGTAATTTCTTCTAATATTTTATCTTCTAATGTTATCTTCCAGTATTTTTCCTGGGTATTGAAAAATTTTCTGCTCTCAGGTGTTTAATTTATGAGTGCTCCTTCTTTTCTCTTGAGTTCCCCCCCCCCATATTCTGTTCTTGTTTCATTGATGCAACATAACTTTTTTTCTTTGAGAATTAATTTCTGTCTTTTCCAAGTTTTTTTTTTTTTTTTTTTTTTTTGTTTTGTTTTTGGGTGGCTGTTTTCCATTTTAAAGTTTTCTGTTTTCCCTCAAATGTCTGGTGATCCTCGGTTATCCAGTGTTTACGACAGAGGCCCTAAAACACTCACTGGAGCATCTCTGGGCATGAATCCTTCCGAACATGCAAGGGTTAAGATGCCAAAAATCAACCAGAAGTATGTGTTCAAGCTGCTATGTCTAACTGGAAGTTTCTTTGGAGAAAATTTCAACAGGTTTTTTTTTTAGGCAGTGTCTTACCGTGTTGCTTAGGCTGGAGTGCAGTGGCATGGTCACAGCTCATGGCAGCCGTGACTTCTTGGCTCAGGTGATCCTCTCACCATAGCCTCCCAAATAGCTGGTACTACAGGCACATGCCACCACTCTTGGCTAGTTTTTGTATTTTTTTTTTGTAGAGACGAGGTTTTGCCATGTTGCCCAGGTGGGTCTTGAACTTCTGGGCTCAGGCAATCCTCCCACCTCGGCCTCCCAAAGTGTTGGGATTAGAGGTTTGAGCCACCGTGCCTGGCTTTCAACAGTTGTTTTGACATACACAATTTTCACTTTGTACACAACTTTAGAATATGATTTTCAACTAAGATGTGATTTCATTTTATGTTCCAGATATTAACACGAATTGTTTGGTGGGAATGTATGTTGCTTTTCACTTCTGGTGCTTTTAAACTTTTCTGTTTTTTTAAAAAAAGTGTTTCCAAAGAATGCCATATGGTATTTACCAGGGGCTGGGTGTGGGGGTACAGGGTTTTGTTGTTTATAGTGGGTACACAGTTTCAGTTTTGCAAGATGAAGAGGCCTGGAGATGGGTAGTGGTGATGTTTGGACAACTGTGAATGTACTTAATACCAATGAACTATAAACTTAAAAATGGCTAAGATGAGCTGGGCATGGTGGCTTACACCTATAATCCCAGCACTTTGGGAGGCCAAGGCAGGCGGATTGCTTGAGCCCAGTTGTTCGAGACTAGCCCAGGCAACAGGATGAAATGCCGTCTCTACTAAAAATACAAAAATTAGCCAGGCATGGTGGTGGGCGCTTGTAATCCCAGCTACTTGGGATGCTTAGTTGGGAAAATTGCCTGAACTTGGGAGGCTGAGGTTTCAGGGAGCTGAGATCATGCCAGTGTACTACCACCTGGGCAATAGAGTAAGACTTCATCTCAGAAACAAAACAAAACAAAAAAACAATGCCTAAGATGGTAAATTTTGTGTGATGTGTATTTTGCCATAATTAAAAAAATTTCAAGGCCAGGCATGGTGGTTCACACCCGTAATCCCAGCACTTTGGGAGGCCAAGGTGGGTGGATCACTTGAGGTCAGGAGTTCAAGACCAGCGTGACCAATATGGTGAAATCCTGTCTCTACTAAAAAAAATTAGCTGGGCGAGGTGGTGTGTGCCTGTAATCCCAGCTACTTGGGAGGCTGAGGCAGGAGAATCCCTTAACTCAGGAGGCAGAGGTTGCAGTGAGCCGAGATCGAGCCATTGCACTCCAGCCTGGGCAACAGGAGCAAAACTCCGTCTCGGGGGGGGGGGAAAAAATTAGTTTTTGAATGTTCATAATAGGAAAAAATAAAGGGAGCGAGTTTTCATGATCTTCCCTTCAACCATCATCAGTTTATAGGATATCTGGAAAAATGGAAACAGAACACGGAGCTTCCAATTTATGTAGTGCGATCAGATTGCCAGATACTGGGCATAAGGTAGAGTTTTACTCAGCTCTTTCCTCAGATTAAGGATTTCCTGAAATTAACAGGTTGACAGATCCATCTTGTTAAACTGCTTACTAGATTACATGGCAAAAATGGTATCTTTCTTGTTTACTGACCTATCTCCCGCACGTCTGATGTAGTAAGCTCTCAATAATTACATGTTGATGAATAAATTAACAGGATATGCTAGTACTCCAAAAAATTGTGCTGGAGTGATCGTACCTTTACCTTAAACACATACAAATAAGGAAGATAAATCTGTAAAGCACAAGAAAAATGCAGGAGGATGTCTCCATGACCTTGGAGTAGGCAAAGATTTCTTAATTAGGTCACAAAGCCCACTAACCATAAAACAAAAGGATGCTATGTCCAAATCAAGCACTTCTGTTCATGAAAACTGTAAGAAGGCAAAAGAACAAGTCATAGAGAAGATGTTCATAATATAGTCATGTGCCACTGGACAACAGAGATACGTTATAAGAAATGTGTCACTAGACAATTTCATTGTGCAAATATTATGGACTATACCTACAGAAACCTGGAGAGTATAACCTACTGCATACTTAGGCTATCAGGTATAGCCTGTTGCTCCCAGACTATAAACCTATACAGCATGTTACTGAAAGGATGCTGTAGGCAGTTGTAACACAATGGTACATATTTGTGTATCTGATCATAGAAAAAGGCAGTGCATTGTGCTGCAACTATGATGGCTGTTTAAAAAGCTGGCATTTTCTACTAAAGTTAAGTACGTGCTTGTTTTGTGACCAGCGATTCCATTATTAGACATAAACCCAAAAGAAATGGATGCATCTATCCATAAAAAGACGTACAAGAATGTATGTTACAGCTTTATTTAAAACAGCCAAGGCCAGGTGTGGTGGCTCACATCTGTAATCTCGGCACTTTGGGAGGCTAGGGTGGGCAGATCACTTGAGGTGAGGAATTCAAGAGTAGCCTAGCCAACATGGTGAAACCCCGACTCTACTAAAAGTACAAAAATTAGCCGGGTGTTGTGGCACACACCTGTAATCCCAGCTACTCAGGAGGCTGAGGCAGGAGAATTGCTTGGACCTGGAAAGTAGAGATTGCAGTGAGCTGAGATCCTGCCACTGCACTGCACTTCAGCCTGGGTGACACACACACACACACACACACACACACACACACACACACACACACACACACCCTAAGGGGGAAGTGTCCCACCAACAGAAAAGTGGGTGGTTTATGAAACACATACACAAGGGAATATTATATAACAAGAAAAAAGAATAAATTGCTGGTCAATGCAGTTTCATGAATGAGTCAAAGAATTCTGTCAAAAAAAGCCAGATATAAATAATGCTTATATGTTTATGAAGTTCAAGGACAGGCAAAACGAATGCTGATGATCTGCTATAGTGGCCCCTCTGGAGGAGGGTGTAGATGCCTTATGGAATACTGGGAGGTGTTCTGAATCTCCATATGAGTGGTTTTTATGCAAGTATATGCATATGTACAATTTCTTCAAGCTTTGTGCTTAAGATTAGTGTGATTTTGCATATTTAACCATGTATATTCTCCCAGCTTTTAAAAATCAGAGATACTCATTATTAGACTAGAGGAGAATAGGAGTAGGAAATTGTAAATCACATTGAAGGGGAAGAAAAGATGATCAGCAAAGGTTAGGAGAGAAAAAAAACAGGAGGTGGAAAACACAATGTATAATCATGGGATTTAGGAAATCCCCTATTAAAGGACAGATCTCAAACTCAGTAAAACCTGAAGAAGAAACAAAGGCCAGTTTTATGAGTAATGAAGAGACATAACTAAAATGAAACAACACAGGAAAGTTGAAAATAAGGTATGGGCTGGATACAGTCAGCAAGTGCAAATGAAAATAAACAGAATTGGCCAGGTGTGGTGGCTTACACGAGTGATCCCAGAGCTTAGGGGGCTGAGGGTGGGAGGATGGCTTGAAGCCAGGGGTTTGGACCAGCCTGGACAACATAGTGGGACCCCCATCTCAACAAAAAAATTCATAAAAGATGAACCAGGCATGGTGGTGTGCACTTGTAGTCCCAGCTGTTCAGGAGTCTGAGGCAGGAGAATAGCTTGAGCTGCACTGCTAGGCAACAGAGCAAGAACCTGTCTCTTAAAAAAAAAAAGGAAGAAAACAAAAAAAGGAAACAATTTACAATATTAATATTAGGCTGATTAGAAATTCAAGGTTAAAATATTAAAATGAATGCGATGTCAGTTTGTACCATTGCAAAGTTCGACATACCTAGAAGATAATAATCATGAAACTTGATGCACTTAAAAACATTCTATCAAAGTATGCAAAGCGAAAGCTATTAGAAATATAGAATAATTTAGGCCAGGCCTGGTGGCTCACGCTTGTAATCCCTGTGCTTTTGGGAGGCTGAGGAGGGTGGATCACATGAGGTTAGGAGTTGGAGACCAACCTGGCCAACATGATGAAATCCCATCTCTACTAAAAATACAAAAATATTAACTGGGCATGGAGGCAGGCACCTGTAATCTCAGCTATTCGGGAGGCCTGAGGCAGGAGAATCACTTGAACCCGGGAGGCAGAGGTTGCGGTGAGCTGAGATCATACCACTGTACTCCAGCCTGGGTAACAAGAGTAAAATTCTATCTCAAAAAAAACCCCAAGAAATATAGAAGGATGTAAAACTACATAGTTGAAGATATTAACATACTTTAGAATTTAATCACAAGCAAAAAATAAATGAGAATATGAAATAATTAGATAACAATAAACTTGTTATATATATAAATAAATGCCATTTTATATACATAAAACAGGGAATATTAATTTTTTCAGCACCCATGGTACATTTATAAAAAGTTGTTAATTAGCCACAAAATAAAATTCCAAAGGGCAGAAATCACGTAGCCCCTGCTTCTCTGACCATATGGCAATAAAACTAAAATTTACAGTAAGAAGCCCTGCGAAAAAATTTGGCCATTTGGAAAATTTAAAACACTCTTCCGCAGAATTCCTTTCATCTACTTTGTTTGGATTTTTCTGATGTTCTTCTAGCTTCTTGAGATGAGTACTTAATTTATTCATTCATTCTTTCTTTCTTTCTGTTTTTTGTTTAAAGGAATTAGAAAAAAAATGGTGAATAGCATTGTCTGATATTTTCTCAAAATGGACTACTGAAGTGCGAAAGTATTGAGTCATAGGATATGATCGTTTTAAGACTCTGGGCACACGGTGATAGTTTTCCGAATAGGGCAGAGTAGTTCCTTCTCCAGGGGATGAGAGTACCTGTCTCAATATGCTATTTGAGTATGATCACTGAAAAATGAGAAAATAGCAACGAAACAGCCTTTTCATATTGTTTTCATTTGTATATGTTTAGTAACAGTTGAACTTTTAAAATATGTTTATCTCAGAAATGTTTTTTCAGTCCTTCCTCCCTCCCATTTTCTACTGGGATGTTAGTGCTTTACTTATTGATTTTTAAATATCCTTTATATATTAAGAATATTAATTCTTTGCCATGTTTGCAAACATTTTCCCCACTGTTCCTTGTCTTTTATGTTTTTTAATATGTAAAAGTGATTATTTTCACATAATCAGATCTATCAATCTTCTGGTATCTCCTCTATTATTTTTATGGTAAGAGATTCCATCCCCATAATTATTAAATAATAATAATTACAGTAACAGCTAACATTTATTGAGGGCTGGTTATGTGTCAGGCAATAAGCTAAGTCCCTTATTTTATTTAATCACAAAAACCCTACAAGGTAAGTATTTTTTATCTTCTTGCAATTGAGAGAGAAACTAAGGAAAGAGATGGAATAGTTTGTTCATAAACACTGAACCAGTGATGTTCAGTATTCACCCACATTTCATTTTAGTTTTTATGGTTTATGTTTTTATATTTAGCTCTTTAATCCTGAAATTTGTGAAATGGTGTGAAGTGACGCTCCTTTCAAACATTACTTTTTTCCTGACTATCCTTCAAATGAATAAATCATTTCTCTCTCTAGTTGTTTAGTATGCTTCCTCTATTATATATTAAATTTTAATTTATAACAAGGTCTCTTTCAGGGATATCTGCTCTGTTTGTATTGACCTATACACTCTTACACAAATGCCACAATGTTTTTAATTGCTACATTTTTTTTTTTGAGATGGAATTTCGCTCTTGTTGCTCAAGCTGGAGTGCAGCGGTGAGATCTCAGTCCATCGCAACCTCTGCCTCCCAGATTCAGGTGATTCTCCTGCATCAGCCTCCCAGGTAGCTGGGATTACAGTTGCCACCATGCCTGGCTAATTTTTGTATTTTTAGTAGAGGAGGGCTTCACCATATTGGCCAGGCTGGTCTTGAACTCCTGACCTCAGGTGATCCATCTGCTTTGGCCTCTTAAAGTGCTGGGATTACAGGCATGAGCCACCATGCCCGGCCTAATTACAGTATCTTTATTATCAGTTATAATATGTACAAGAATAAGGCTTACTTCATTATTCTTCTCTTTAAAAAAACATTCTGAGGCCAAGCATGGTGGCTCATGCCTGTAATCCCAGCACTTTGGGAGGCCAAGGCAGGCAGATCACTTGAGATCAGTCAGGAGTTTGAGACCAGCCTGGCCAACATGGCGAAACCCCATCTTTACTAATAGTACAAAAATTAGCTGGGCTTGATGGCGTGTGGATATAATCCCAGCTCCTTGGGAGGTGGAGGCAGGAGAATTGCTTGAACCCAGGAGGCAGAGGTTTCAGTGAGCCAAGATAGTACCACTATATTCCAGCCTGGCTGACGGAGTTATACTCTGTCTCAAAAAAAAAAAAAAAAAAAAAAAATTCCGAGAGTTCTTGGCTTTCAGTAATGATGGAGTAGCTTTTATCAGAATAATACTCCCACCAATAACAAAAATAAATTTTGGGCACAATATTTTAAAAACATATTTTGTAGGTACTGGGGAGCCACCAAAAGCAAGCAGGAAATGAAGTGAGTGTAATTCTTGAAAGAAAAACCCCCATCCAGGGGAGCTACCTTTATAAGGCTTTTTCCTTGCTGCACTCCCCAGTCTACCAGGTGCTAGCAAATAGAGCTCAAGCAGAAAGCTGTGTCATATTGGTTTGAGGAATTGGGGGTTGGATTTTGAGACCGTCAGCATATCTGGAAATTGAAGATGGCAATCCTAGAAAGAGAGTCATACAGGGGATCACCCCAAACTATGCGTATAAACACCTCTCACATGCGAGACTAATTGCTGAACTGCCCATGCATGGATGAAGTGTCGCAGATTCCAGCACATGTTTCAGTAGCTGCCTGCTATGGGAGAGAGAGAATTTGGAGTTGGAGTCTTGTCAAGTTAGAGGAGATTCGATGGACATCTTGGACTTGGCTTTGAAATCCCTGAAGGGCTACCCCTTAGTGGCAAATACTACCTCCCAGGACTATGGCATTTTCCCTAGAACTAAGGGCAAAACAGAGATAAAGCATAAAATTGAGCCTACATCAGATCTGCCAGTGATTTAACTGCCTACTGGAATAAACTTAACTCTGCAGAAGAAAACAGAATCCAGAGCCTCTGCAAACTAGCACCTTCAACATCCAGCATAAAATTGAAAAATTACTAGCCATGGGAAGAAACAGGACCCTGTGAACCTTACTGAAATGAAAAGTCAGTTAATAGAAACAGATTCACAGATGAACTAGAAATTTAACTATGAAAAAATATGTTCAGATAATTTACATGAAAAAAATGGGTGAGAGGGTAGAGATGAGAAGTTGCAGTGGAGATAAGGAAGATGTAAAAAAGAACCAAATATAAATCTTAGAACTGGAAAACACAAAACCTGACACTGAAATTTCCCTGGATGAGAGGCACAGCAGATTGGGCACAACGGAAGGAAGGATCCGTGAACTTGATAACAGGTAAGCAGAAATCATCCAAACTGAAGTATGGAGAGAAAAAAATAGCTGGAATAAAAATAGGAGCAGAGCCTTAATGACCTGCAGGACAAAAATCAAACTGTCTAACATAGGGTGACTGCTGTACTCCCCAAAAGGAGAGAAGAATGAGGTAGAAAAGTATTTGAAGAAATGTTGGCTTGGAAATATCCAATTTTGATTAAAGTAACCCCACACAAACAGCAGCCCAGTAAGCGTGGCCAATGACAAGCAGGGTAAATGCAAAGCAAATTACATTAAGGCGTATCCTAGTGAAACTGCTGAATATTAAAAATAAAGAAAAAGGGGCCAGGCGTGGTGGCTCACACCTGTAATCCCAGCACTTTGGGAGATCATGACGTCAAGAAATGGAGACCATCCTGGCCAACATGGTGAAACCCTGTCTCTACTAAAAATACAAAAACATTAGCCGAGTGTGGTGGTACACGCCTGTAATCCCAGCTACTTGGGAGACTGAGGCAGGAGAATCGCTTGAACCTGGGAGGTGGAGGTTGCAGTGAGCCGAGATTGTGCCTGGTGACAGAGCGAGACTCGATCTCATAAATAAATAAATAAATAATAAAGAAAAAGGGAACAAGGATCAGAATTGTGGCTGACTCATAATCAGAGACAGTGTAGCGCACTGGACAATGGAATGACGTATTCAAAATGGCGAAAGAAAAAAGACCCGTAACCTAGAATTCTCTATACAGTGTAAATACAGTGTAAATATCCATGTAGGAGAAATAAAGATATCATAAGATAAAAGCTGAGATAAATCGTCACCAGACATGCATTTAATAACTATCCAGTGTGAGATCTTCCCACTGAAGAGAAGATAATACTGTTTAAAGAAAGCGAAATAGGAATGGGGTCCTGATCCAGACCCCAAGAGTGGGTTCTTGGATCTCGCACAAGAAAGAATCCAGGGTGAGTACGCAGTGCAAAGTGGAAGCAAGTTTATTAAGAAAGTAAAGGAATAAAAGAATGGCTACTCCATAGACAGAGGGCTGCTGGTTGCCCATTTTTATGGTTATTTCTTGTTGATATGATAAACAGGGTGGATTATTTATGCTTTCCCTTTTTAGACTATATGGGATAACTTCCTGACGTTGCCCTGACCGTTTGTAAACTGTCATGGTGATGGTAGGGGTGTAGCAGTGAGGACGACTAGATGTTACTCTTGTGGCCATTTTGGTTTTGGTGGGTTTTGGCCAGCTCCTTTATTGCAACCTGTTTTATCAGCAAGGTCTTTATGACCTGTATTTTGTGCCTGCCTCCTTGTCTCATCCTGTGACTTAGAATGCTTCAACTGTTCTGGGAATGCATCCCGGTAAGTTTCAGCCTAATTTTATCCAGCTCCTATTCAAGATGGAGTTGTTCTGGTTCACATGCCTCTGACAATACTAGATGGAAATTTGGGTCTTCAGGATGAAGAGCAGTGGGAATGTTTAAATATGTAGGAAGTATTTCTTCTATTCTGTAGAACTCAGTTGACTAAAGCAATAGCAACAACGTAGTGTTAGATTTATAATATACTCATATATTTATATGTAATGAACATTTTATAACAGTAGCACAAAAGACAGAAGGAAATGTAAATGGAATTAAGATTCTTTTTTCTTTTTGAGATAGGATCTCACTCTGTTGCCCAGGCTGGCCTGCAGTGGTGAGATATCTGGACTCACTACAACTTCCGCCTCCCGGATTTGAGCGATTCTCCTGCCTCAGCCTCCTGGGTAGCTGGGATTACAGATGCATGCTACCATGCCTGGCAAATTTTTATATTTTTAGTAGAGACAGGGTTTCACCATGTTGCCCAGAGCTCCTGAGCTCAGGTGATCCGTCTGCCTTGGCCTTTCAAAGTGTTGGGATTACAGGCATGAGCCACTGTACCCAGCCAAGATTCTTAATAAAATGTATTATTAATATAAATAAAATAATATAATATGGTACATACAATTATATGTATCATATTAAAGTTCTTAATATGTAACATGGTATAATATTAATTCAGAGTAGACTGCTAAATTGAGAATGCATATCATAATCCCTAAAGGGACCACTGAAAAAAATACAAAGAAGTATATCTAAATATCCAAAAGAGGATACAGAATAGACTACCTAACATTCCTAATTACTCTTTTTTTCAGTCCATTATTTTTATTATATTTTTATTAATCAAGTTCATATGCTGCTTATATATGCCAGGCATTGATCTATAAAAGTAACACTTTATTTAATCTTTATAACAACTTTATTCTCATTTTACAGATGAGAGACCTGACTCATAGCTATTAAGTGTCAGAGCCAGGATTGAAACATAAGCCACTTTTTCCCTGATTTTTGCTTTTAGCCACTGTGTTATGCTTCTAGTGGAGGAAACAGCTGACACATAAATTAACAAATGAGAGTCCTATTGATATGAGCTACAAAGGAAAAGAACAGTCTTCTTCTCAGTAAGGGTTCAACCAGAGAAGCAGAACCAATGGGAAATATGTGTGCTGTTGTCACATCTGAGGCTGGAGCTTGAGGTCTACATGGCAGGTAGTCAGGAAAGGAAGAATAAGAGCAGTCTGGAATCCCACGAGGGCAGAATGAAACCTGTTTCCATTCTTGTTGCCTCTGACCTTGGTGTTAAGGAAATCCTTGTTATTCTTTTTTTTTGAGCGGGGATGGAGTCTCACTCTGTAGCCCAGGCTGGAGTGCAGTGGCGTGATCTGGGCTCACTGCAACCTCTGCCTCCCAGGTTCAAGTGATTCTCCTGCCTCAGCCTCGCAAACAGCTAGGATTACAGGCGCCCACCACCAGTAATTTTAATTTTAATTTTTGTATTTTTAATTTTAATGTTTGTTTTTTTAGTAGAGATGGGGTTTCACCATGTTGGCCAAGCTGGTCTCACACTCCTGACCTTGGGTGATCCACTGCCTTGGCCTCCTAAAGTGCTGGGATTACAAGCATGAGCCACTGCACCCGGCCAATTCTTGTTATTATTCGATGTGCATTCTCCCAGAAAGCTTGAGGAACATCTGAGATAATTTAAAATAATTGGGATTTTTATTGAAATTGTGTCAAACTTATGAATTAATTTGAAAAGCCTTTTTCATTTGTCTTCTTTCATCTCTCTGCAACATTTCTTTATGTTGATCTAACGTTCTCTAAGACTGTAGTAATTTTATATTTCTTATGGCTACTGTGAAAGGAGTTTCTCTTCATTTTATTTTTTAATTATTGCTGGTACATAGGAGTACTACTGATTTTTAAACCTTATATATATTCTATATCTTGCCACCCCACTCAACTTTCTTAATGATTAAATAAAATTTTATAGGTATATGATCAGTCGATTATTTTGTAAACTTGCTTCTAATTCTTAGACATTTTAATTATATTTCCTGCCTTATTACATAGGATGAAACCCCAAGAATAATGTTAAATGTGACTGATGACAGTGATAATGAGTTTTAGGATAAATAGCTCTTTTTTTAAGAGGGAGAAAAAGAGATTATCTCCAAGTGCTATGAATATATCTTACAGCTATTGAACATCTGCAGTCCATTAAGCACCAGTATGCTTTATTCACGTTTATTCACACATTGAACAATTATTTGATGAATGCCCACTATGGGCTGATCAGTATTTTAGATTTTGGGGATACAGTAATGAATATGGCAGAGAATAAAAGTTCAACAACATTAAAATCCTCAGAAAACCATGTAAGATAAAGGTTACAAAGCCATCCATGTTTGGCAACCAGAGAAGTATTATATAGATAGTAATTGCTGTAGAAAAGTACTTCCACCTAGGGTGATCAGAGGCTTTGGTGATGGAAGCGATAACCCGGAACAACTGACAGGCTGTGAGTGTGTTGAGAAGAAGCTGCTCTGTTGGCTGGAACATCAGCGGTAGAAGACTGATGCCTGACTCTCCAGAGTATAAGGAATATCAGGGGCTGAGGAATAAACGAGTTCGCTTTAGTACAGGGGGAATATGTGGTAACAGGTATTTAGTTTAGTTTAGTTTTGTTTTGGGATGCAGTCTCACTCTGTTGCCCAGACTGGAGTGCAGTAGTACGATCTTGGCTCACTTTAACCTCTGCCTCCCGGGTTCAAGCGATTCTCCTGCCTCAGTCTCCTGAGTAGCTGGGGTTGAAGGTGCCTGCCACCACGCCCGGCTAATTTCTATATTTTCAGTAGAGATGGGGGTTTCACTCTGTTGGCCAGGCTGGTCTTGAACTCCTTAACCTCCAGTGATCCACCTGCCTCAGCATCCCAAAGTGCTGGGATTATAGACCTAAGCCACTGCGCCCAGCCTGGTAACAGTTTTTATACTTATCTCTGGGGATCCCTGGAGATTCTGAGGAGATATTTGAGGGAGAAAGAGGGAATCAAGAAGATGGAATTCTGATTTTTCTCCATGCCCGACTGGACCTCCTAAAACCTGAGCATTACTTTTATCTGTTTTACATATTGGGGTCTCTATTTATTCTTTCTACAGTTTTTTTTTTTTTTTTTTTTTCTCTCCTTGAGATAGGGTCTTGCTCTGTTACCCATGCTGGAGTGCAGTGGTGCAATCATGGCTCACTGCAGCCTTGACCTTCTGGGCTCAAGGAGTCCTCCTGCTTCAGCTTCCCTAGTAGCTGGGACTACAAGTATACACCATTGCACCCAGCTTTTTCTTTTAAGGTGGGGTTGCACTATGTTGTCCAGCCTGGTCTTGAACTCCTGTACTCAAGTGATCCTCCCGCCTCAGCCTCCCAAAGTGTTGAGACTACAGGTGTGAATCACCATGCCTGGCTTTTTACATATTTTTTATTGAATACCTACTAGGTGGGAGTAGAACATAGGTGTTTTAGATACTAGGAACAGAGCAGTGAATAAAATAACCCCAAATGTAATGGTAGAGTGGGAAGGAGAAGGCGTTGAGTAGAATAAAATATAAACATAAGTAGAGTAAGAGCAATAGAGGATGCTTCTAAGAATTTACAATTTTAAATGGGATGGTTTGGAAAAGCCCCTCTAAGATAACATTTTGAGCAAAAACTTGAAGAAAACGAGGAAGCAAAACATGCAGATCTCAGGGTAGAAAGAGTTTCAGGAAAAGGGAATGACCCATACAAAAGTCTGAAGAGGAAGTGTGTCTGGCAAATTCTAGGAACAAGAACGGTGGGGCAGGTGGATAGTAGTGAGAGACAAGGTCACAGCATTAACAGGAAGCGAGGTTGTATAGGGCAGCATTGATCTTGGCGAGGACTTTAGTTTTCCTTTGAGTCAAATGGAAAATCATCAGAGTGTTTTAAGTGAGGAGTGAGACCATCTGATGTAAGGTTTTGTAGGATCACCAGGGTGGAAGCTGGGAGACTAGTCTAGTGTTAAGACATCCTCAGATTCCCTGGATATTTTTTGGAAGTAAATCCAACAGAATAGTCTGATTTGTTGGATCTGGATATGAAAGAGAAGTAGACATTAAGGATGACTCCAGGGTTTTTGGCCTTGTGTGACTAGAAGTTTGGAGTCATTAACTAGGAATGGAGCAGTGTGGTGGGGCAGGATTAGGAGTTCAGTATTAGACACCAGATATCCAAGTGGAGATACAGGTGGGCAGAGGGATATTATGAATCAAGTTCAGAGGAAAGATCTGAGCTACAGATAGAAATTTAACATTGTTAACGTCTTGATTTTGATAATTTTTCTGTGATTATATATAAGCACCCCAAATCAAGACATGCATACTGAAATATTTAAGGGGTAGGGTGTGATGTGTGTTACTTAGTCTCAAACAGTTCAGGGAAAGTCATCACAGAGACAGATTAATAGAGAATAATAAAGCAAATGTGATGAATTTAACATTTAAAGAACCTGGACGAAAGATACATGAGAATTCTTTGTACTATGCTTTCAGCAGCTTTTCTGTAAGTCAGAAATTATTTCATAAAAGCACATCTTTAAAAAGTTAAGGAAAATACAGGCATTTCCAGGCAAACAAAAAGAGAAAATTCATCACTAACATATTGTACTGCAAGAAACACTAAAGGAGTTTTCAAGCAGAGAGAAAATGATCTTACACGAAAACACAGAAATGCAGGAAGGAATGAAGAATGAACAAAAGAACACATATCAGTGAATATTGACTGTGTAAAATACGAATGTCTTTCCTGTGGATTTTAATATATATTATAATTGAAACACATGTCAGTATGTGAAAGGATGAGTGGAGGGAAAGTGTTACTACATGTGTGAGGATCTTTGGAGAAACAGTAACGTTTCTCATTTATATCATACTATAGTACAGGCGTCCCCAAACTTTTTACACAGGGGGCCAGTTCACTGTCCCTCAGACCATTGGAGGGCCGCCACATACTGTGCTCCTCTCACTGACCACCAATGAAAGAGGTGCCCCTTCCTGAAGTGCGGAGGGAGGCCGGATAAATGGCCTCAGGGGGCCGCATGCGGCCCGAGGGCTGTAGTTTGGGGACGCCTGCTATAGTAAGTAAAGGATGTATTTGTGATGTCTGGGGCACTGGTTTGCAAGTGTTTTAGTCTCAGAACCCCTTTCACTCCTAACTGAGGATCTCCCAGTAGGCAAACATCCAGTAATTATTGTTGCAGACAAGTTCCATTGATGGGTGCTAAAATGAGAAGATGAAAGTTTGAAAAGAAAGAGCAAAGTTAATCTTTTCCAAGCTATTTATTAACTCTGAAAGAAAAGATAGTAACTTTACAGGAGAGAAATCCATCAGAAACCACCTTGACTACAAAGTAATAGAAGGGAAAACTGAATTAAAAAGAAGACAGGAGAGAAAAGAGAGCGCTAAACAGGTCAAAAGGAAAACAAATTTTCATATGAAAGATATAAACCCCCAAATTTCAGCACTTACATTAAATATAAATGGAGTAAATACTCCATTAAAAGCAGTTGGTCAAGATTAGATTTAAAAGATCCAATGCTGCTTGCATCAGGCACACCTTTAAAGATATGTAAGGATTAAATGTCAAGTGATGGAAAAAGATAGACCATGCAAACACTAAGCAAAAAAAATGTGATACTAACACCAGACAAGGTGATCTTAAAAGTAGAATCAGAATGCCGGGTGTGGTTGCTCATAGCTGTAATCCCAGCAGCTTGGGAGGCCAAGGTGGGCAGATCACCTGAGGTCAGGAGTTTAAGACCAGCCTGGCCAGCATGGCAAAACCCCATCTCTATTAAAAATACAAAAATTAGCCAGGTGCAGTGGTGCATGCCTGTAATCCCAGCTACCTGGGAGTCTGAGGCAGGAGAATCGCTTGAACGTGGGGGGCGGAGGTTGCAGTGAACTGAGATCATGCCATTGCACTCCAGCCTGGGCGACAAGAGTGAGACTCTGTCAAAAAAAAAAAAAAAAAAAAAAAAAAAAGTAGAGTCAGAGATAAAATTTCAGAATGATAAAATGGTCAACCACCAACAAGAGGAACATTTCAAAATACTTACACACCTAATAAACATAGCTTCAATATACGGAAAGCAAAATTGGACAAATCTGAAAGGAGAACTAGACAAATCTATCATAATCGGACGTTTCAAAACTTCTTTCTCAATGTTTCATGGTACAAACAGACACAGCAATCAAGATTCTAACAACACAATGAACAAACTTGCCTTATTACATAGACCTCTACTCAGTGAAGATGGTAAACAAAAAATGTTCAGCCTCATTAGTTGTCAGAGAAATGCAATTTTCTTTTTTTGAGATGGAGTCTCACTTTGTCACCAAACTGGAATGCAGTGGTGGGATCTTGGCCCACTGCAACCTCTGCCTCCTGGGTTCAAGCGATTCTCCTGTCTCAGCCTCCTGAGTAGCTGAGACTACAGGCACGTGCCACCACACCCAGATAATTTTTGTATTTTTAGTAGAGACGGGGTTTCACCATGTTGGCCAGGATGGTCTCGATCTCTTGAACTAATGATTTGCCCACATTGGCCTTCCAAAGTGCTGAGATTACGGGCGTGAGCCACTGCGCCCGGCCGAGAAATGCAAATTGAAATCAGAATGTGATATCCTTCACACCCACCAGAATGACTAAAATTGAAAAGACTGAGAACTTTGCTGTCGGGTGTGGGACAGCTAGAACTCTCCTACTCTGCTGGTGGGAGTGTGAATTGCTGTGACCATTTTGGACATTGTTGGCAGTATTTGTTAAAGCTGAGAAGATGTGCATTCTATAATTGAGCATTTCCCCTCAAAAAAAAAAAAATACATATAAGAATGTTGATAGCAGCATTATTCATAGATTGCCCAAAACTGGAAATAGACACATTCTTTTACTGTATCAGAATACAATACAACAATTTGAATGAATTGTGTCTGTGTATGGCAACAAGGATGACTCTCACAAGCATAATGTTGAACAAAAGGAGCCCTTTATCAAATAATCCTTTCTGTATTATCCCACATGTATAAAATTCAAAAGCAAGCAAACTGAATCTGTGGCATTAGAAGTTAGATGGTGCCTGGGAGGAGACGTGAGGGATGGTGCTAGAGGCTGTTACTCTATTTTTTGATCTGGGTGGTAGTTACATAAGTCTTTTCACTATGGGAAAATTCATTAAGCCGTACACTTAAAATGTGCATGCTCTTCTGTATGCATTCAGTGCCAACAAAAGTTTACTTAAAATTATAATGAGGCTGTGCGTGGTGGCTCATGCCTGTAATCCCAGCACATTGGGAGGCTGAGGCAGATGGATCACACGAGGCCAGGAGTTCAAGACCAGCCTGACCAACATGGTGAAACCCTGTCTCTACAAAAATACAAACATTAGCAGGGCTGTTGGCACACGCCTATGATCCCGGCTTCTTGGTAGGCTGAGGCATGAGAATAGCTCGAACCTGGGATGCGGAGGTTGCAACCAACCTGGGTGACAGAGTGAGACTCTGTCTCAAAAAAAAACAAAAAAACCAAAAACAAAACTATAATGAGACCATTTTCTAACCTTTAAGAATGGCAAAGATAAAATGCCTGATAGGGATTGTGAGTAGAAACAGCCTGGAAGGAAGAGTTGACAGGCCTTATTAAAATTAAAACTGCACACACCTGAGGCTATTCCTAGGGTTAGAGTTGTACACGTACAAGTGGTATATTCAAGGTCCTTTATTATGGCTTTGTTTGTAACAGTAAATGTTCAATAAGGGATGTTAAATAAATTATAGTACATCCATATCAACCATGTAGCCATTAAATAGAATGAGAGAGCTCTGTAGACACTAATATGGAGTGTTCTCCAGGATAACTTAATTAAAAATAGTAAGATTTAGAACAGTGTGTATAGCATGCTATCATTTGTATAAAAATATACATACAGATGTACACATATACATACACACATATATGCTTTTTTTGTTTTGTTTTTTTTCTAGAGACAGAGTCTGTGTTACCTAGATTTGAACTCCTGGACTCCACCACTGTGCCCAGCTACCTATATGCTTTTTACTTAAGAAACTTTAGTAATCGTTGTCCCTGGAGGATGTAACAGGGTGGCAGGTGTGGGAAGGAGACTGGCTTTTCACGATAAGGCGGTCCCTGTATCCATAGTTCTGCCTCTCATGGTTTCAAGTATCTAAGGTCAATCAAAGTCCAAAAATATTTCAATGGAAAATTCCAGAAACAAATAAATGATTCATAGTTTTAAAGTATGTGCCATTCTGAGTAGCTTGATGAAATCTCATGCTCTCCTGCCTGGAATGTGGATCTCTCTGTCCAGCTTATCCATGCTGTGGACACCTCCACCTGGCAGTCACTTAGTAGCCCTCGCGGTGCTCGGATCCATGGTCATGGTATCCAAGTACTTGTGTTCAAGTAAGCCCTGTGTTACTTAATAATAGCCCCACGTGCAAGAGTAGCGATGCTGGCAATTCAGATATGTCAAAGAGAAGCCGTGAAGTGCTTCCTTTAAGTGAAATGGAGAAAGCTCTTGACTTAATAAGGAAGGGAAAAAAATCATATGCTGAGGTTGCTAAAATCTATGGTAAGAACAAGTCTATCCCTAAAATTGTGGAAAAAAAAAAAGATTTGCATAGAATGTATAGAATTTTGTATTATCTGTGGTTTTAGGCCTTTGCCTAGTGTCTTGGAATGAATCCCCCACAGATAAGGGCGGGCTACTGTATACCCTTTTATATCTTTAGAATTTTATAAATGCAAGTATATCTTTTAAATATGAATTTTAAAAGTAATTGTTAAAAATTCCTTAGAAAGGTGTTCTCTCAGTAAGTCCAGTGGAACCCACATTTTCCTTCACACTGAAACAGATCTTTGGTTTAACACCAGGCGACACGGTCTGCGTTGCAGATGAGGGCCAAGCTGTGTGGGGGAAAATAGCCTGTGACGTGGTGCTCAGACTGCGAGGGTGTGTGGGAACGAGGTGATGAGGGCACAGTGAGTTCAGGCCTCCTGTCTCGTGCTCGCTGGAAGATCCAGCACTTGTGGAGCCAAGTGGTGAGCTCCTCCCCACCGGATGTAGTATAATTTCCCTCGCTTTCTCCTTCTGAGCAAGTATAAGTTGAATTCAAGCCTCAACCTCCTGGGCTCAAGCAATCCTTATCTCAGCCCCCCAGGTAGCTGGCACTACAGGCCTGCACCATCATGCCCAGCTAATTTTTGTAGGTTTTTTTTTTTTTTTTTTTGGGTAGAGACAGGGGTCTCACTGTTTTGCCCAGTCTGGTCTCAAACTCCTGGGCTCAAGCAGTCTGCCCACCTCAACCTCCCAAAGTGTTGGGATTACAGGTGTGAGCCACCGCGCCTGGCTAATGAGCTGTCTTTATACATATGTCTTTTACTACATTATTGTATTATTTCTTAGATGCCAAATGATTGAGTCAAAGGTATGAACATTTTAAAAACTCTTGGGATAGAGTGCCGAAGTGTCTTCCAGTGTTTCTCAGTTTGTTCTTCCATGGTACCCTTACTGGCATTGGGCATCCTCATGTTTAAAAGCAGTTTTTAATTGGAAAAAATCCAGTCTTAACAACTTTGCCAGTACATCTGAATGATAGGCTAGAAGACAGGGCTGTCAGTGTTACCTTTTGCCTTGAACGGGATTTGGAATATTACCCCTACCACCCCATGCTGTATAGAGTAGTGCTGAGGAGCCTGGGCCGGGGGTCCAAGCCCTCCCTCCACCCTGTAGCAGTGAGACCTCAGATAGGCTGGTTCAGGTCTGTGAGCCTCAGCCTCCCCTCCTGTACATGGGGAGAATCAAGTGCCTACTTCTGGCACTGCTCGGAGGTGCCACAAAACCGTGAGCCCGCAAACCTTGTCTCGTGCTCCTCAGTGGGCCTGCGCAGGATTAGCATGGAACTCAAAGAGTTAAAGATGTAAAGAACTAAAACACTCTGCTGCACTTGGGTTTAATACACTTGGCTGTTGTTTTGAGAATATTCATTCAACCTAAACTGGGGGAAGGGGTCCTAGCAAGGCTCCCATTTAACAGGTAGGCAAAATCAGATAGCACCCTCACATTGCCTAGCAGAATTAGCACTCAAATATTTATGGATTTGGTTAAGTGCTGCATGTTTATCTCAATACTAATAATGTTGACAGTAGCAACCAATACCAGATTCATTTGAGCTACACAACTAGGTGGTGACAAAATAATTTATGTATTGACCTATTAGGACATAGCATGTTTTCACGTGTTAATATCAGATTAATGTGAGGACTTAAAAAAACATCTGATGGCTGCATGGTAGTTTAAATCTTTAGGAAGTAAGCTGAATGCCAAATAATAGACCTTCTGATCACATATTAAAGATTCAAGATGTAGAAGAAAACCCCCAAGGAACATTTATAGCATCCAGCGGAGTGACTAGAGCATGTGCCCTCGTGCACTAAACTCTTGTGACAAGGTTTTCTTAAAGGAACAAAAATCTCTACCTTGATATGTGTCCTATAGTGGAGTTGTTTCCCAAATCAGGCTGCTTGAAAGAACATATGAGACGGCGTATGGCTAGCCCTCTCATCCCAAAGCAAATGTTTGTTTTGTTGCAGTGATGGAAACATTTCCATTGGTGAAGCAAATATTTAGAGCTGAAAGAAACATTTGGGCAGCCAGGATGTGTCAAAACAGAACAGATGTCTGCCTTTTAAAAACACATTGAAAAAAAAAAAAGCCACCTTGTACTTGGCTGCTGTGGTTGCAGCCACAATGGGTTAAGCAAGAAGTTAGAAATTGTGGATGTCTTTGTGTTGTAATACTGACTCCTGGGCTTGGCTTTGTATCTTTTCCTGTCTTGGTTTTTCTCTTCCAGAAAATGGGGTTAATCACTGTTAAGTGATTTTGTTAAGGATCAAGTCTGGTTGGTTTGTTTTCCCCACACACTTTCTTTTTTCTTTAATTTATCTATTCGAATCAGAAATCTATTCACATGGAACAAAATTCATAAGGATATGCAGTGAAAAGTGTTCTTCAGTCTCTGTTCCCCAGCTAGTGGTCCCCCATGTAACCAGTTACCAGTTTCCTATCCTCCTTTTCTTTTAGGTATATACACACAAGTGTGTGTGTGTGTGTGGGGGGGGGGGGGGGGTGGGGGGAGGGGCTGGGAGGGTAGGTGTGTGTGTAGACTTCTCTGTACCCTTCACCTAGTTTCCCCCATGCTCCTGATGTTCTCTTTGGTTTTCTTCTTTTGGGGGTGTGGATCCTGAGAATTTGCTTATTTAAAATGTGCGGACTGTGTCAAGTGGCAGAGGGGCAGCAGATGTGTCAGGCTGCCCCTGCCCAGCACAGAGAGCCCTGTGTGGGAATCCAATTCTGGGGCTCACAAGGGCTGTGGGCAAGTCCCTACGCCTCTATGTGGTGTTTCTTTTTCCTGATCTATGAAACAGAAGGAAAAAAAGAAAGAAAACAGGAGAGAGATCAGATAAACTCCAGTTTTTCTTGCAGTTATGAATTTCTTTGTTTGGTTATCAAAGCCAAGTTGATTCCTTTTTTTTTTTTTTTTTTAAATTTTATTTTATTTTATTTTTTGAGACGGAGTCTTGCTCTGTCACCCAGGCTGGAGTGCAGTGGTGCTATCTCAGCTCACTGCAACCTCTGCCTTTTGGGTTCAAGTGATTCTCCTGCCTCAGTTTCCTGAATAGCTGGGACTATAGGTGTGCGCCACCACATTCAGCTAATTTTTTGTATTCTTAGTAGAGACAGGGTTTCACCGTGTTAGCCAGGATGGTCTCGGTCTCTTGACCTCGTGATCCACCCGCCTCAGCCTCCCAAAGTGCTGGGATCACAGGGGTGAGCTACTGCGCCCAGCCTGTTGATTCCTTTTTTTTTTTTTTTTTTTAAACCATCCTTCTTGACCTCTTCTGAAACAGGAGCAAGATTTAAGTATCACTAAAAGGGTTTATCAGTTTGGCTTTTCCACGCATGCACAAATACACATTTGGCTTACTTGGCATTTAAGTAGCAGAGATTCCTGATTATCATCCCCTGGGTCTTTAGGGACACATTGTCTTCCCGTGGACTTACTCAGTATACTGTGGGAAGGGCTGACTTCTCTGCTTGTTGCGAAAGTCCTGCTGTCCGTGGCAGCCAGCAACAATATTTGTCCTGCTATTAATCCTCTGGAATCGATCAAATATCAAAAATAACTTCTCTCTGTTTTTGTTTCTAATTTAGCAGAGAGGGATTAAAAGAAAAAAAAAAACCTTTAGATTATATAGATCTAAAAATAGACATCATGGATGCTGATTGGAAACCCTCCCAGTCTTTCATATGAGAGATCTCAATTTGTGTTACACAGAGGGGCAGCTCACTTCTGTCTTGTTCACCAGTTATACTACTCCCCAGAGAAGCTCAATAAATTTTATAGGAAAGTTTCCTCCTTATGCGGAAGGAGCTAAGCTCAATGACTGGTGTGTCTGATATAATTTAGGGCTCCAAGGGAGTACGTCTGCCTTGTGGAATAACCTATCAAAAGTAAATGTACAGAAACTTTTGATCTTGGTTGATTTGGCTGTGTCATTGAAACTGCTGAGCACTGGACCCCGTGAACCCAGCCTATCTGCTTTGGAATTAAACTGCTCCCCCAAACTCGCATTTAATTCACTGCTAAAATGGCCTTCTGTGTGTTGCACTGCTAGTGGCTTCTGAGCTCGCCTGCTGTTGTTCCACGGTTTCCACCACTAGCCCTTTGAAACCTCCAAACTTGGTGGTGGAGTTTCCACATCCCTCTTTGCCTCTTCTGTTGACATTAGGAAAGCAGACCTGCCTTCTCTTTAGGCTTCAAGGAGAACAAGCCTGCCAGTTTCTTCAGTCTTTCAGCTAGCAATGAAATACATTTTGCACTGGCTTTTTTACTCAGTGATTTATACTGGGAGACATGGCCGGGTGAGATCCAGTGTCCTTTTGTCTTTGTGTTTATTTTTCTTCCACATTTAATGTATTTAAAGGATATATTGTCTTTATGGTTCACTGGGATAAGGAGGGATTGGTGCAAGTTTTAATGAAAGGTGCCCCAGCTCTGTGATGAGCTGAGAATTATCTTCTTGGTTAGATATCTTTCTTTCTTTCCTTAGGTGGCAGGAGGCAGTGTTTTGCTGCTTTTTGAAATAATGTTTCTGCCTAACGATTTCTAGAAGGATACCGAGAGGACATTCAGTTTCAGGGCATCATCAGCAACTTTTTCTCCTGTTGTTTGAACTTCCCTCATTTAAGGAGAGGGAAAAGTCTCAGGTCTTGTTCTTAAATTTACATATCAATATTAAGATGATGGGAACCAGCTCCCCCCACCCCCACCCCCCATCAGATCAATTCTTATGAAAACTCTTTCATTCAGGGTAATGACATTTGGAACTAGTTTTCTCAAAAACTGTTTTCACTGCTTGGGAATAGTTAATCAGTGGAGGAAAAAGTGTTTGGCTTATTTGCTTAATATTTTAACCAAGTGAATTAGACAGGTTGGGGGCCTGGGGGAGGGGATAGGAAAGTGGGTGGGGGAGGCCCCATAAACAAGGTGATATATAATATTTTTTTTGTTCTCCTTTTAAATAAATACCGATCAGCTTTATGTTCAGAGACAATAGGAGCCGTTGGCTTAAATTTGCAGTTTACTGTATTTATGGCTGTAATATCAAGGTGCTGCCGTCGTAATTTCATGCCCCAATGAGAAGAGCAAGGTCGAAGCAAATGCTTCCATCGGCATCTGCTAACACACTAACTCATAAACAAGGCCCGGCTGGATCAGGTGGCACGGAATAATACAGGCTAATGAAATACAGCACAGCTTTCCATTACTGTTAGTTTTTACAGTGTCGTCATTACGTGTAATTTATGTTTAAAAAATTCAATTTTATACAAGGCACTGGGAAATAGGGGTCTGCAGGTCATCCCACGACTTTTAGAGGCTCTGAGAGTCCTTATTGTACTCTACTGTTCCAACAAAATGTTCATAAAATAAAATAAAAATACTTTTCCCCTTCCCCTCCCTGAACCTGTTCCAAGAGAGTTGATTTTTTCTTTTAATTTGGGGAGTATTTTTAGCCAGCTGTCTTCTCTGCCTCATCTCCTCCCAGAGTGTGCCAGAGCAGATAACTTAGTTGTTCTGAGAGAGGTGACCCCCGCTCAGTGTCCGTGAGTCCCGGATGAATTGCCCTAGTCTTAGAAATAGAGGGGGCTGCAGAGCGGGGAGGAAGAGGTCCCAGTGACCAGCCCTTGACTGCCACCCTCTGCTGCTGGCCCTCTGGCCCTGTTCCCGTGATCTCAGTCAGATGCCACATTTTTATAATAAAACTAGGGCTGGGCAGGAAGTCGCTGGCAGGAGTTCATTACCTTGCTTATTTCAAACTCTTCCTAACCCTTCTGTCCTGGTTGTTGTTTGACCTGAAAGATGAAGAGAACACTGCTGTCTTCTGTCATCTGTCTTTCTGCTTCACCTGCACAGGGCCAGGCCCCGTGGCAGTGCCCAGCGGTCACTGGGGACAGTGCTGAGGTTACTTATCCTGAGAAACCCTTGCACAGCCTGTTCCACAGAGAAAAGACAGCCCTCCCGGGATCCCTGGTTTGGTCTGAGTCGTGGGAAAGGACCCTAGGGCATCCCAATCGCAGCCAGTACCCTGCAGCTCACAAAGTCAATCAGTTTGGTTTTGTTTGCATTTGAACAGAAACCCCGAGAAAAAGAAAGCAAATTTGTTTATCTTCTAGGCAATAAAAGCAGGCAAGGATGGCAGCCCTGCGGCCATGCAGGTCAGACACTGCAGCAGTGACACCGGGGTTTTTTTCAGGATGTAGCTCACTTGCTCTGTTCTTTTAAAAGAAGCCCACCCTGGAGAAGCGATGCCTGGCCCAGCCCCTGCACAAGGGCAGCAGCCTTCTCCTGGTGCAGGGATTTTTGCAAGTAGATTCTAGAGAACTGAGAGAACAAGAAGTCTGCCCCCACGCTGGGCGCATGGAATCTTCACCCAGAGAGTTTGGTTTGAATTGTGAGCTCTCAGTTTTGCCGATCAGGCCACTGTGGTGTGAAAAGATGAAGTGGCCTCTCTGCCTCTCAGAGTCAGCCCGCATCCTCTTCGCCTCTCCTACTCGGAGACAAGCTCCCTCGTCCGTTTCTCCTCCTTTTCACTAGCGCTAGTGAGTGGAGAGAGTAACACTAAGAAACGGGAATTTCTTAGTGTTGTTCTCTGTCAATAATGGATTTGAATTGTCAGTGCTGTAGACTGAGTGGCTGGGGGTTGGGGACTGGTAGCTCTTGAAAATCACCAAGTGGCAGAAAGGAAGTTATAGAAAGAACATCTGAATGTTTAGTACTAGTGGTATCAGGTAATGCATATTGATACCTCAACTAAAAGAACCTTTGGGGCTTTATTAAAATGGACGAATTCTTCCAAAGGTAGCAGCTAAAGGAAGACTCAGATGAATAGAGGAGGGAGGAGGCTTGCAGGACGGTGAAGCCCTTTGCTTCCAGTTCTCTGCCTGCTCAGCCATTGCTCCGTCCCTCTGTGGTTAGATTATTCCTTGCAGATAGCAATCAACTGGAAGGAAGTGTGTGTGTCTAATTTGCATGAGATTATTTAAAACAAACAAAAAAAAAGGTCTGCATTAGTCAGGGTGATGGTAAACAACGGCAAAGAGATGCCTTTTATAATATAGCCTGTGCCTCAGCTTTCAGAGCCAAATAGAATTCACTTACAATTGGCAGTTTCCTTTATTATTCCTCTTAACCTTTTGGATTCTGCAAGGTCTCAATCTAAGATCAGCAGTTTGTCTTGGCAGGGATGAGAAAGATGGGGCTAGGGCACCTCGATGTCTTATATTGGCTCCATGGCAGCACCTTGTCCCTGAAGGCAGGGTCATCTCATCGCCAAGAGCCAATGACTGGGCAGATAACTACCTGTGATCTGGAGAGAGATGGGTGTTCCCACTCAGTCTCCCTAAGTTCCAAATGAACCACCTGACTCCTGTAAATACAGTCATGAAGCTGGACAGTTCTGCCCAAGGTGGGGATGTTCAGAGGAAGATGACACTCAGAGAAGTCTGTGACAGGCATTTGGATTTGATTTGGGGCTGGAATATTAGAATGAGAACAAGATGAGGACATTCTGCCTTCGTCACTCTTGTGTTGTTCAAAAAGTTGTCCAGGTGTCATTTACAGATAGGAGCCCGGGGTTAAGTCCCTGTGTTGTTTCAGTGTAGCCCCAAAACAATATTCACTGGCCCCTTCCTGTAGATGAGAGTGACGGGGGAGGGAATGGGGTGGGCAGAAGAAAATGTAATCCTTCTTTAAAGCTCTTTAACAAGACCGAAGACCTAAGACATAGTTTGAGTCTGCCATTTGATGTGTGGTAACTCTGGTGTAGAGGAAAGTCAGTGCACTGGAGAGGGAGAGCCTTGAGTGCTCATCAGCATCACTGCTCCCTACAGGCAGGGTGTGGGCATCGTTTTTACCCTCCTTGGACCTCAGGTTTCTTACCTGTTAAATGAGGACAGGGACCGGGATAATGGCCCGGCTCTGAATATGATCCACTGAGATTGTTAAAACGCTTATTTTTTCAAAGAAGAGAAAGGTTGGCATGCATGAGGCCCCGAGTTCACTCCCCGGCACCTCCACCAAAAAAAAAAAAGAGAAAGGATTCATTTACTGTAACTAAATCAAAATCCTGACTCTCCCAGAGAACCAGGGATATCAGAATTTCGGCCAATAAAAATTTTGAGTCTCAAATGATAAGGTCTCTGAAAAACAAGAGCTTGGAAGGAAGTACTGATGCCCTTTCAACTGTGGCCTCACTAGTGGGCTCGGCTGGCGCGATAATGCAAGGAACATGTTTTATTAGGAAAATAGGTTTCATAAAAGCTCAGGGCCAGAGGGCAGATCTACGGGCAGGGAGTCCTGTCCCTTTAACCAGCATTGGCTCTCAGGGCCGAAGCACAGCCTGTAAGTTACTGTATATTTCCCCAGTGTTAAACATTATTGTACTTGTTTATATTTGAAAGAGCCAAAAGGGAAAATGAGAATGCAACTGAATGCTCCTTTTGGGAAAATTATCCTCATTTGCAGCCAGTGGCTGACAAGGCACACGAACCACCAGGTTTATAAAATTCCGTAGTGTACCAGTGACCATCAGCCTGTGCTGACATCGCAGATGCTGTGTTCTTCTCTAATGGCTGATTATGAACTGGTTAAAACCATGTCTTTCCCACTAGGGCTCCAAAAGGGCTTCCCCTTCCTATTTAGTAGGAGCGATCGGCAGTCACTAAGCAGGCTGGAACCCGAGAGGCACAAACTCAGGGGGCATGTGTTCTCTGTTGCCTGGCTTGCCTGTGTGTCCTGTCCCTGTTCTTCTTGGGAGGTGAAATTATGGGTTAAGCAGTCCCTTTGCATCGAGCACCCCCTCTCTAGCTCCACTCTACTGAACTTCAGCTTTTGTCTTTGGAAGTTGGTAAGTGATGCGCTGTGAACCCTGGAAGCATTTTCATCAGGCCCACCAATCTGTTGAGAGCACGGTGCTACTGGGGCAATCTGGTGGCTCTTCAGACTTCCCAGTGCTGTGGCCATGCCTGCCCTTGGCCAGCTCCACTGTGTGAAGAGGGTAAAGAAGGGAACAGCCGCAATTTTAAATGGGGGCAGTCCTGAGCTTCTCAGCACAGAGAAGGGAAAAAAGAGTCCAGGGCTATTTAGAAGAGTTCAGGCATTTTCCTTTGACCAGTTGTGATAGGGCATGAAAAGTTTGAGGGATGGCTGCAGTCAACTGACATGCCGGTATGGTGCAGGGCAGAGCTGTGCTTTAAAGCATTAATGTACACCATCTATTAGCCCCTAGGCACAGAGTATGAGGCACCATGCTTTTGAAGATGCTGATCCTCAGAACCTCCTTGTACTTCATCTACCCCCAGGGGCAAATATACCATGCTGTGGGCCTCTAATGGAGAGCTGCCGACCAGATGTGGAAAAGCTCTCGGCTCTAGTTTAAAAGCTCTGTGTTGCGGCTCGCTTGGATATTGGGATTCCCGGAACAGCACGGGTAGGCCGAGTGGTCTTTTGCAGACTAGCAGTGACCTCCCACCTGCTTTTCCCACTTTCAGCAGCTGGGGCGTCTCTGTACACAGAGCTGCTTCCTGAGCTGGCCCCGTGGGACCACTCGTTTCATACTTGTGTGTCACATTTCGTTCCTGTCCTTCGGGTTGGTTGGGGTCCTCTTCCTCCTCCCAAGAGTCAATGTCCCAAATTGACTTCAGACCCATTGGAAATATCCCAGCTGTGTGCCCACTGGAAATGTGGCCTTCATGGGGTTTTCATTTGCCTCTTATTCTTCTGTGGGCAAATCCTCTCCACATGGCATAGCCACTGCAGATGGCGCCCTGCTACTTCCTGATGTCCCATATACGGTGTGGTTTAGAGTATCGGGAGGATTTAGAAAAGGGAAAAGAAAAACTAGCCAAAGGCAATGCAGGCAGTGTGTGATAGGCTAGAGTCATAATCGTCTGAAAGTTTGGGCCTGGCCTTGTTTTGATCTGTTTTCTTGTTTTATTTTCTTCTTTACGTTCTATATCCCATTCATACTAATCACAGTCAGTCCTGATTTTTCTTTTTATTTCTGCATTTGTCATAAAATAAAGCAAATTATTCCCGTCTTCAGAAACGATCTAGACTAATTAGTCGTCTCACCCAATAATTAGTTTTTTGTTTCCCTGTCTGTTTTCATGCATTATTGTTAGTTTTTTCCCCTCTTTTTTTTTTTAACACCATTACAGATTAAAATGAGCCACATTTGCAGTTGATGGTATCTGTTTTCGGGGGAAGAATGGAGAATTGCAGTACCGAGCGACTTCAAAAGCAGCAATAAACTCAAGGATAAATTAAGGAAATTGAATGAGCCACATTTGGAAGCCGTGTTGAGGCTAATATTCTGTCGCTTAAGGTTAAATTGCAACTGAGGGAGGTTCCAGAGAATTTGAAATCGGGGAGGCAACTTACTAGGTTGCAAGGCATTCTGTGGCTGTAAAGGTCTTTGCTCAGTGAAGATTCTGTTGCAGCTACGGACACTGGCAAAAGGTACTCACCTGCGATTATGTCCTCTTCTTCCCAGGGCTGACAGATGAAGAGATTGATATGGCCTTCCAGCAGTCCGGCACTGCTGCTGACGAGCCTTCGTCCTTGGGCCCAGCCGCACAGGTGGTTCCTGTCCAGCCCCCTCACCTCATATCTCAGCCATACAGTAAGTCACCCACTGAAGCTCCTGCTTAACCTTGATTGGGATTCAGGACTCTGGCCAAAGAGCAGTGCTCTGTATCTCCCAGAGTTAGCAAACCGGGAGAAACCGGGAGCAGCAGAAAGCTCTTGGGTTTTTCCCAAGGAATGTGACACACCCCGGTCTTCTTCTAGACAAACGTTTTAGAGCGTGTGACAAAGGTTTGAGAAGAGACAAGGGATCAGAGTAAATGATTTTATTGTTGGTTCAGGTATGACAGGCAGAAAACCTGTACAACTGTGTATTGATTCTGTTGCCATCTTCTGATCCCAGTGCTTTGGAATGTTACTGTTTCACTAAAAACAACGAAACAACGTGAACATCTGACTCATGGGTGCCTTCTTGTTTGCTCACTGCAATAACCGGTCTCCCGATTTTATTTTTTTAAGTTAATATTTGTAGGCTTAGGTCAGCCTCCATTTCCCATCCTCCCTCTCTTGTCCTGGCTATACCTTGTACATTCACGTAGTAGCAGTCTGTTAGGGAATTTCAGGTTAAAATGTAAAGGTCCTTTTTGAATGTTGCTTTTAATTATCAATATACGGGATCATGACCCATGAGGGGTCTTTTGTTGCTCTTAAATGAAAGCTACTATAGGGATAAAGTTTCTTCAAGCGAGTTATAAATGCACACCTCCAAAATGCAGCCTGAAGCCCTCCTCGAAATCACTTTTAAAAAAGCTAAAATTGACTACAAAGCTATGGAAAAATAGCTCAATTTTGTTTCTTTTCTTTTCTTTTCTTTTTTTTGTTGAGACGGAGTTTCGCTCTTGTTACCCAGGCTGGAGTGCAATGGCGCGATCTTGGCTCACCACAACCTCCGCCTCCTGGGTTCAAGCAATTTTCCTGCCTCAGCCTCCCAAGCTGGGATTACAGGAGGCGCCACCACGCCCAGCTAATTTTTGTATTTTTAGTAGAGACGGGGTTTCACCATGTTGACCAGGATGGTCTCGATCTCTCGACCTCGTGATCTGCCTGCCTCGGCCTCCCAAAGTGCTGGGATTAGAGGCGTGAGCCACTGCGCCCAGCTTCAATTTTGTTTCTTTAATGAAACTCAGCACTGGGCTGGGTGTGATGGCTCACATCTGTAATCCCTACACTTTGGGAGGCTGAGGTGAGTGGATCACCTGAGATCATCAGGAGTTCGAGACCAGCCTGGCCAACATGATGAAACCTCATCTCTACTAAAAATACAACAAGTTAGCCAGGTGTGGTAGCAGGTGCCTATAATCCCAGCCATTCAAGAGGCTACAGCAGAAGAATCGCTTGAACCCGGGAGGCAGAGGTTGCAGTGAGCTGAGATCGTGTCCCTGCCCTCCAGTCTGGGCAACAAAAGCGAAACTCTGTCTTAAAAAAACAAATACGCCAGGCACGATGACTCACGTCTGTAATCCCAGCACTTTGGGAAACCGAGGCAGGCAGATCACTTGAGGTCAGGAGTTCAAGACCAGCCTGGCCAACATGGTGAAACCCCATTTTAACTAAAAATACAAAAAATTAGCCAGGCATGATGGCATGCGCCTATAATCCCAGAGCTCCTTGGGGGGACTGAGGCAGGAGAATTGCTTAAACTCAGGAGGTGGAGGTTGCAGTGAGCCGAGCGAGATCAGGCCACGGCACTCCAACCTGGATGACAAAGTGAGACTTGGTCTCAAAAAAAAGAAATAGAAACCCAACATTGGATCTGTTATCTTTCAAAGTGCCTTTTCTACAATTGTCATTTTAATTGTTATTCTCAGAAGTTTTCTTTTTTCAAAAAATGATTTAGAATGATTAGATCAGATTTTAAAAGGCATATTTTCACATGACGGATTTGTTTTGATCCCCCGACACCTGGCCTGAAGCTACCCTCTTTCCTCACCTCAGCACTGCTTTCATCCGGCTCAGCTGTAGCCAGGCAGGAGTGGTCTTCTCAGTAGAGCCAGAAGGGCCTTTTCTTCTCTGGACTTGCTGAAGGGCCAGCCAGTGGTTTGGAATCTGCTCTCTGTGTTACGGATCTTATTTAGAGACCTCTTCCTCTGGCTGTCCACACAAGGCTGAGTCGGGGAGGCCAGGGAGTGTGTGCTCGAGTGTGTCGTCAGCCAGTACCCTGCCTGGGTGACCCACTGCAGGGCGCAGAGCTTCAGTGCTGAGTCTTGTCCTGTATCCGGGCTACTGGGTTAGCATCTGCGACTTGTCAGCTCGGGGCTCCTTTATCCTTTCTGGCCAGCATTCTTTCCAGGCCCTTGTAGTTGCTTTGGGTCCCAAGCTGACTTTACGTGCTTCTTTTTAACCAAAGGCTGAGTCTCCACACTTTTTCTTTAGTTGTGTCTCTGGGCCCAGCCGTGTAATGGGATTTGTTGAGGATAGGCAGTGGCAGCTGGGGTGCAGAATTTTCTAAGATGCACATCTGTTCTATTCCAGCTGTTTCCTCCAGTGGCTTAATACTGAACAGGTCTCTCGGCTACTTGGAAACTTCTGACTCAGAACAAATCGTTCTGGTCAGTCACAGAGTTGGTAGGCCATGTGTTCAGCTACTTTCCATAGACACAAAGGGTTAAACTGTTAGTCTTTCTGAAAGAGGCAAAATAATGGGGTGGGGAGGGGCAGTTCAGCCATTTAAATCATTCTCCTGTCCAGATTGCTCTGAGAAAAAGCATTACACGTTGAGGTATTTAGGTAGGAATAGTTTTAAGAGTCTCCCAGCCCTAAAAATAAAATACATGTTCTTAGAGACAGACTTCTTCCTGCTTTGACACTCGTGTAAAAACAATGGTAATGGTAATTTTAAATACCTGAAGTTTTTAGTTGTCACCATTGAGTTTCGTTCTTCTCGTACCGTTACGTCGCTCCTTTCAGCTCCGGGGGTGACTGCCTCTTCACTTCTGTACTTTTGCCAAGAGGTGTCAAAACTGCTTAAAAAAAAAAAAAAAAAAAAGCTTGATTTTGATTAATATAGAGAAACAAGACTTTGCCTGACTGATAATAAAACTGATAAATGACATTTGAATTACTTGTAGCGGTAATTTATTACATAAAATATCTTTTATTTGACATGCGATTAGTTGCTGGAAGCATCACTCAATCTGACTAGTTTAAACATGCTCTAAAATGAACCCCAGTAAAAACCAGGGCTGTCTGCTGCTGGCGTTATGAAATATACTAATCCTGGAGTGAGGGAAAAATCTGACTTTAAATATTTAAATGATTAATTGGGTTTATATATTTTTTTTACCTTTCTAACCCCCTTAATTACAAGCAAACTCAGGGGAGTTTCTGAACTAGGTGTGCAATCTGCATGCTTATCACTGAGGCATTGTCTGCGTCCGGGAGGGATTTATGGCCTCCGTTCATGTGTGTTCCTGCCGATTTTACTTCTAGATCCCCGGCAGCCCTTTCCTCCCCATATCTTGGCTTTTTATGGATATTCTATGTCTGAGCCTAGAAATGGGGTCCCCTGGGCTCAGCCCCACACACTCATGTCTCAGGGTGGGGCAGCTTTTCCAAGACCACCCCAGGGAGCCCAGTGCTCTTCTCCTTTGAACTTGCTGGCCTACCTACTCAGTGGCAGGTGTGCCACTGGGTGCCTCTTTTGGCATCTCTGTTCTTTGGTGAATGTGGTTGACCTTGAGATGTTAGTAAAAGCCAGTGTTGGCAGAGAGAACATAGAAACCTGCCCGAATGGTAACAGTTCAATTTCTTGGTATTTTTATTAAGCGTCTACTATATGCTCAGTACTGTATCATGTGAGAGATGCAAAACCTGATCCTTAAGCATCTTGCCAGCTCTTTGGGAAAGATAATATAAATTCTTAAGAAAAGGATAATAAGATGTTGTGATTTAATGCCAAAATTAATTATGCAGACAAGAATTTCTGAAATTCTGAAATACAGAAAAGAGAATAATGTGGGCTAGAGTCAGGGAAGGCTTTTGTGAAAGTGATAGGAGGTTGGCACCGAGGAGAAGCCTGGTGTCACCTGGTATAAGCATAAACCAGTGTTCTCGGGGCTTAGAAGAAAGTCGGTAGAGTTCAGGAGAAGTCAGGCTGTGGTTGGAGAGAAGATTTGACATTCTCCATTTCTCAGTTTGGTTTCTTCTTGTCTGGCTTTGCATCGGGAGTCAGTGCGTGCGTAGGTGCGGGCCTAGCCCAGTCCTGAGCAGAGGCCTGATAAATGCTGCCTGATTGATTTGCGCCAAGCTGATTTGTCTTTTCCTCCCAGAGAGACAAGAAGCTTTGAGATATAAGCAGGGCCAGTGTAAATTTTGTAAGATAATAATTTCTTCTTAGATTTGAACATTTTCCCTTCATTGTCTTTGATAAACAAGTTAGGCCCCTTCAAAGACTGACCTAGAGCTTCAGTTGCCTCTTCTTAAAATAGGATGTAAATGTCTGAGGCCGGTGAAAGGCTTTGAACCATTTAGAAATCCTGAGAGAGAGTGAGTTATTTTTCTGTTTACTTCTTTTATAGCCCTGTGTAGTAACATATACTTATCTGTGATTATCTTAATTCATTGAGCAAGCATCGTTACTGAATGCCTACTGTGTGCCAGACCCCTGGGCGGACGAGATTAATAAGGCCTAGTCGCTTTCTCTGGTTGCTCCTGTCTGGTAGGAAAGATGGTTAGGCCAACACAGCAGTGCCTGTCAGGTGGCCCTGGTGAGAACAGTGGCACAGAAGAGGTGACGGGAAGCTTCAGAGAGCAAATGTCTAACTGGATCTGGTGGGCTGATTGGTTCAGTGATCACACAGGTTAGACAAGGGCATGCCAGGCTAACGCAAAAGCACATAGACATAAAACTGATCAAGTTAAGAAACTCCAGGTTGTTGGGCGTTGGGCGTGGTGGCTCATGCCTGTAATCCCAAATCTTTGAGAGGCTGAGATAGGAGGAGTACTTTGAAGGTAGGAGCTCAAAACCAACCTGGGTAACATAGTGAGATGCCATCTCTGCAAAAAAAATTATTTTTATTTTAATTTTTTATTGTATTTTATTTTTTTGAGGCAGAGTCCCGCTCTGTCGCCCAGGCTGGAGTGCATGGGCGTGATCTCAGCTCACTGCAACCTCCATCTCCCAGGCTCAAGCTGTTCTTCTGCCTCAGCCTCCTGAGTAGCTGGGATAACAGGTGGGTGCCACCACGCTTGGCTAATTTTTGCATTTTTAGTAGAGACAGGGTTTCAGCATGTTGGCTGGGCTGGTATCGAACTCCTGACCTCAGGCAATCTGCCTGCCTCACCCTCCCAAAGTGCTGGGATTACAGGCATGAGCCACCGAACCACGCCCTGTAAAAAAATTTAAAAAAACAAAACTAGCCAGGCATGGTGGTGGGTCTACTTGGGAGGCTGAGGTGGGAAGATTGCCTGAGCCTAGGAGGTTGAGTCTGCAGTGAACCATGATTGTACTGCTGCACTCCAGCCTGGGTGCCAGAGCAGGGCTCTGTCTTTAAAAAACCGAAAAGAAAGAAAGAAACTCTTGAGTTGTTGAGAGTGGCTGGAGCATGGGATCAGAGAGTCAGAAGAAATGGTTGGAGAAAGGGTGGCTCTGTCAACCCCGACGGAGGACAGCCAAAAAGCACAGTGATTTTACTTTGAAATGCATCATCTAATTATTTTTGTAGCCATACTACCTATTTGGCTATCTTATTCTTAGACTAATATTAAAGTTATTTGTGTCATCTAGGCAGGTGTCAGGAGGTTGGTTATCGGAGACATGGGGGTGGGAGGCATTGGCCGGAGGCCATTGTTCCTGACCCCAACCTTCAGGGTTGGGGCCAGTGCTGACTCCTTCAGGGGGTCTTTTCAGTGTTCTGACTTGGAGGGAAGCTCCCCTCAAGACTCCCCATCCCACCCCACTTCACTTAAACATTTATACCAGTGTCTTCCCCATTCAACTGTGACTTCTGAGGCTTAAAAAAAATCTAGTGGCCTGAGGCTCTGACTGAGCAGGTGTTCTAGAAATGCTTGTGGAATGGATAAATGCGGGTAGAAATGTGCTTGAGAATGGAAGGGCTGTCGTTTGGGCGAGCTGCCTCCATGGCCAGTTGGTGATACTGTCTGTGAGCTCAGCTGGTGCAGACTGCTCTGGGCAGGTAGTGGAAGAAGTAGCGGATGGGACCCGCCTCCAGGAGCCGCTGTTCATCCTAGAGGGAAGTCCTGCGCTAGGAGAAAGACAGAGAAGACCATCCCATGTCATCTTGAGCGGTGAGAATGTTGAGAGCTTTCAGAATTTGAGAACAAAGGAAACTCCCAGAATGCTAGTCTTAGGCAAGGCCTTCTGGAAGGGGCAGGACTTGAACTGGCTTTGAAGATCAGTCAGCCATAGGTAGACCCAAGGCATCAAGGCAGGCATCACTGTGGAGAGAGAACAGAAAAGGCCCGGGGTGGGGTGGCCTGTCTCTTCCATTTCTCTCTCTGCCGGTTTAGCAGACATCTCTCTTTTTGCTACCTGAAAGTTACTGGTTTGTGTATGAAGAAAGTGTTTCTCTAAATTAGAGGAAACTGAGTTTTCTTTTGTCGGTGGTGCTGGTTTGGATTAGCAGGCGCCCTCTCCATTTTGTTGCTGTGCGTTCTGCCTGATGTGGTGCCATACGGGGGCTGGATAAATGCCATTCGTGGATGTTGCAGAGGGCAAGTATCACGGGAGGGAACTGAAATGAAGCGATTCTTTCCTTAGGTTTCTTGTACTATTAAAAGTCTTTGATGTTGATGGCAGTTAGGATTCTGGCTGTGGTGACAGTGTGTGTTCGTTTTAGGAAATTCTTCTACAGGTGACAGAGAACTCCAAACAAGGGTCTCTTAAGAAAATAGAGGAGTTTTTCTCTGTTACATAAATATAGGTGGCCCATGGGGGCTGCCAGGAGACTCTGTGGTCTGCAGGGACCCTGCTCTGCCTCACTGCTCTGCCTTCCTGACAGCTGGCTGGCATCCATCTCATGGTGTGTTGTGAGTGCTTCGGCCCCAGCTATCCCACCTGCCATCCAGCTAGTGAGAGCCGGGAGGAGGCAGGAAAAGGGCAGGCTGCCTTCTAAGGACACCTCTTGGAAATTGCCCACGTCACTTCCGCTTTCTCCCTATTGGCTGACTCTTGCACGGCCATCCTTGTCTGCAGGTAAGGCTGAGATGTACAGTCCCGATCTCGTTAGCACGTGTCCTCAGCTTTCCATAGCCCATAGGAAGTCTGAGTTCTGATAAACACTAGATTTAGGATAATGGTTACCTCTGGGCTGGGGAGGAACACATGGCTAGCTTCAATGGTATTTGGAAAGTTTTAGCTAGTAAATTAGGCAGATTTAGAATGGCTCATTGTATTACTGGTCTTATAACTTAAATACGTGTCTTTTGTATTTATCAAATATTACAGGGTACATTATTTAAAGTTGCATTAGAATTCTCAGGCCTGACTTCTTTCCTTGGTTTTAGCTGCAAGCTGTGTGGTGGGAAAACTTAGAGCCTATACCACTAGGGCGTGTTCTCAACCACTCCTGACTTCCTTTAGCTCTTTTTTTTTTTTTTTTTTTTTAAATTCTGAATGGACTTTATTTTTTAAAAATCAGTCTTACTGAGATGTAATTGACATAAATAGAATGCACCTATTTTAATTATGCAATTTGAGTTTTGGTAAGTGTAGATTTCCATGTAACCATCACCACGATAGAACATTTCCAATACCCCGAAAGGTTCCCTTATGTCCCATTTCCAGTGAGTCCTCCCCTCCCTGATCCTGGCTTGAGGGCAACCACTGATTTGCTTTCTGTTACTACCTATTAGATTTCTTTCCTAGAGTTTCTTTTTTATATAAATGGACTCATACAGCATGTACTCTTTTGTTTCTCTTTTTTTCTGCTCAGCATAATGTTGCTGAAATTCACCCAAATTGCTGTATGCATCCAAAGCTTTTTCCTTTTTACCAGTGAGTGCTAGTCCATTGTATAGATGCACACAGTTTGTTTATCCATTCACCAGTTGATGGGCTTTGGGTTGGTTCCAGCTTTGCTATTACGAATAAAACTCTTGCGAATGAACATTCGTATACAAGTCTTTGTATGTTTTTATTTCTCTTGGGTGAGTGCCTCGAAGTAGAATTGCTGGTTTATATGTTAAGTGTGTGTTTAACTTTATAAGAAACTGCTAAACTGTTTTCTGGAGTGGTTGCCTCATTTTACCTTCCCATTAGCAGAGAGTTCTAGTTGCTACATATCCCTGACAGCTGGTGTTCCTCAGTCTTTTGAATTTTAGCAATTTTATTATGTATATGCTGGTATCTCATGGTGGTTTGGATTTATATTTCTTTGATGACTGATTAGGTTGAGACTCTCTTTGTGAGTTTATTGTCCACTTGCATATCTTTCTTGTGAAGAGTCTCTTTCAATATTTTGCCCATTATTAATAGTCTTCTTACTGAGTGGAATGAGGTTTTTAATGTATTCTGGATTCAACACATTGGTCAGATACATGTATTATGAGTACTTCCTCCCAGTTGGTGGCTTACCTTTTTATTTTCTTAACACTACCTTTTGAAGAGCACACAATTTTAATTTTGATGACATATATTTTTCTTTTTTTTCCTTTTACGGTTCATGGTTTTTGCACCCTAAGAAGCCTTTGTCTATCCCAAGGTTGAAGAGACTTTCTCCTATATTGTATTCTAGGAGACACTGTCTCACTCTGTCACCCAGGCTGGAATGCAATGACCTGATCTTGGCTCACTGCAGCCTTTACCTCATAGGCTCAAGTGATCCTCCTGCCTCAGCCTCCCAAGTAGCTGGGACTACAGGCGTGTGCCACCACACCCGGCTAATTTTTGTATTTTGTGGAGGGACAAGTTTTCACTGTGTTGCCCAGGCTGGTCTTGAGTTCCTGGGCTCAAGCAATCTGCCTGCCTTGGCCTCCCAAAGTACTGGAATTATAGGTGTGAGCCACTGCGCTTGGCTCCCAGTGTTAGTGTTTATGTTTACGTCTGTGATCTATTCTTACTTAATTTTCATGAATGGTGTGAGGTAAAGGTCAAGGTTCATTCCTCCCCATATGGATATCCAGTTGTGCCTGTACCTTATGTTCAAAAGATTATCTTACCTCATTGAGTTACGTGTCTCTTTATAAAAAATCAACTCACTATATATGCATGGGTCTGTTTCTAGATTCCTCTTTTAAAAAAGTCATTAAAAAAAAAAAGCTATTGAAGTACACGTTATATGTCATACAAATCATCCATTTCAAGTATACAGTTCAATGACTTTGAGTAACTTTACCTAGTGATGCAGCTGTCACCATAAATCAGCTTTAGAGTACTTCACTTCCCCAATAAGATCCTTTGGGCCCATTTACTGTTAATCCCTGTTCCCACCACTAGCCCCAGGCAACCACTAATCTTCTTTTCATCATTATGAATTTCTGGACATTTCAGGTAAATGGAATCAGAATATGTGATCCCTCGTACCTGGCTTCTTTCACTTAACCTGATGTTTTTGAGGTTCATTCATATTGTAGCATGTATCAGTACTCGTTCCATTTTATCATGGAATCGTATTCTGTTTTCTGATGATACCTCATTCTCATTTTGTCCATCAGTTCACCAGTCGATGGACATTTAGATTGTTTCCAGTTTCGGTGAAGATGAATAATGCTGCAAAGAACATCTCTGTGCAAGTCCTGTGTGGGCATATATCTTCATTGCTCTTGGGTAGATATCTAGGAGTGGAATTGCTGGATGTGATAGTTTTATGCTTCTGGATCCTTCTTAATTCTTTTCTTTCTACTCAGTTTTTGTAAGTATAATTTACATGCAACAGATACATCAATTTTATGTATACAATCAATGAGTTGTACAAACAAGTAGTAACTCATTTAACTCCTATAACCAACATGACAATCACAATATAGAAAATTTCCATCACCCTGGAAAGTTTCTTTGGGCACTTTCTGTCATCCTTTTCCTCTGCCTCTGGTTCCTGTTAACCACCAGTCTCTGCTCTGTCACTGCCGTTCCTTCTGCCTTTTCAAACATTTCGTATAGACCGGGCGCGGTGGTTCACGCCTGTAATCCCAGCAATTTGGGAGGCCGAGGCGGGCGGATCACCTGAGGGTCAGGGATTCAAGACCAGCCTGGCCAACATGGTGACTTCTCTACTAAAAATACAAAAATTAGCTGGGCGTGAGTGGCACGCACCTGTAATCCCAGCTATTTGGGATGATGAGGCAAGAGAATGGCTTGAACCTGAGTGGCGGAGGTTGCAGTGAGCTGAAATTATGCCACTGAACTCCAGCCTGGGTGACAGAGACTCTGTCTCAAAAAATAAAAATTAAAAGTAAATAAATAAATAAAACATTTCACATAAATGGAACCATATAGTATGTAGACTTTTGTGTCTGGTTTCTTGACCGTAATGCTTTTGAGATGGATTCATGTTTTTATATGTATACATACCTACACACACATATTTATATAAATACATATAGTTATATAATTTATATATGTATTTCCATATTCTATATACATATATAGTATGTATTTGGAAAATACATACACAAGGAATGAACTATTTATGTCTATATTATTATCACGATTCATGGTTTTTGCATCCTGTGAAGCCTTTGTCTATCCCACGGTTGAAGAGACTTTCTCCTATATTGTCTTCTAGGAAGTTTTAGTGTTAGTTTTTTGGAGACAGCATCTTACTCTGTTGTCCAGAGTCTATTTATTATATATTTATATACATATGTACACAAATATACAGAACTTTTATATATATATATGTATATTTATATATTTTTCTTTAAAGGGCCATATTTTAGACTTTGTGAGCCACGTGTCTCTGTCACGTTTTCCTTCTCACTTTCTTTTCTCTTTTCCCTCCATCCTGTCTTTTTCCTCTTTCTCCTCCTTCTTCTTCCTGTTCTTCTTCTCCCTTTCCCATGACCACAATTCTTTAAAAATTTAATAACCAGGATGGGTGCAGTGGCTCACGCCTGTAATCCCAGCATTTTGGGAGGTCAAGGCAGGCAGATCATTTGAGGTCAGGAGTTTGAGACCAGCCTGGCCAACATGGTGAAACCCCATCTCTACTAAAAATACAAAAATTAGCCTGACATGGTAGCGCGTGCCTATAATCCCAGCTACTTGGGAGGCTGAGGCAGGAGAATCGCTTGCAACCGGGAGATAGAGGTTGCAGTGAGCTGAGATTGTGTCACTGCACTCCAGTCTGGGCAACAAGAGTGAAACTCCATCTCAAAAAAAAAAAAAAAAAAAAAAAAGGGTCAGGGGGCTAAAGTAGGATTGGCCAACTGGCTATAGTTTGCTAACTTCTGTTGCTCCATGTACCACA
The DNA here is from genome assembly GCF_048565385.1 of Saimiri boliviensis. Lineage (NCBI taxonomy): Eukaryota > Metazoa > Chordata > Mammalia > Primates > Cebidae > Saimiri > Saimiri boliviensis. The sequence continues at coordinate 9,566,257 of NC_133459.1, forward strand.
GTTTGTCTGTCTGTTGACCAGTTGGTAGTCATCTGGTTCACTCCCAGTTTGGGGCTATTATGAGTAAAGCTGCTGTAAACAGTCATGTATAAATGTGCACGTATGCTTTCATTTCCTAGAAGTGGAATGGCTTAGTCACTCTTTATGTGCACATATACTTTCATTTCCTAGGAGGCAGAATGCCTTAGTACATGTTAGGTACATGTTTCGCTTTAAAAGAAACTATCAAGCTATTTCCCAAAATGATGGTAGCATTTGTATTTCCATCAGCAATGTGTAAGAGTGAGTTGCTCCATATCTTTGTCAATGCTTGATAGTCTCACTTTTGAGTTTAGCCATTCTAATATGTATGTATTAGAACCTTATTGTACAGCACTTTTAATTTGTATTTCCCTGATGACTAGTGACATCAAGCATATTTTCATGTGCTTATTGGCCATTCACATATCTTTTATAAGGAGTCTTTTCCAATCTTATGCTCATTTTAAAAGCCACTTTGTCATTTTATATTGAATTGTCAGAGCTCTTTATATATTCTAGTTATGAGTTCTTTGTCAGATGTATGTTTGGCAGGTATTTTCTCCCAGCCCATGGCTTGTCCCTTCATTTTCTTGAGAGTGCCTTTTGAAAAGCAAAAGCTTTAAATTTTGATGGTGTCCATTTGAGGGTATTTTTTTCCCCTTTTGTTTCATGCTTTCCAGATGTTTTTGCCTACCCCAAGGTGGCAAAGATTTTCTTCTATGCTTTCTGTTTTCTTTTTTTTCGAGATGGAGTTTCGCTCTTGTTACCCAGGCTGGAGTGCAATGGCGCGATCTCGGCTCACCGCAACCTCTGCCTCCTGGGTTCAAGCAATTCTCCTGCCTCAGCCTCCTGAGTAGCTGGGATTACAGGCACGTACCACCATGCCCAGCTAATTTTTTGTATTTTTAGTAGAGACGGGGTTTCACCATGTTGACCAGGATGGTCTTGATCTCCTGACCTCATGATCCACCCGCCTCGGCCTCCCAAAGTGCTGGGATTACAGGCTTGAGCCACCGCGCCCAGCCTGTGCTTTCTGTTTTCTTATAGAAAATTTATAGTTTTTGCTTTTTTGTTTAGGTGAGTTAATTTTTGTGTTTGCCATAAGGTGTGAGTCAAGGTTGGTTGTTTTTCCTTTGGACATCCAGTTGTTCAGCATGACTGTTGCAAAAATTATCCTTTCCCCATAGAATTACTTTGGCCTCTTTGTCAAAATCAGTTGACCATGTAAGCATGGGTCTATTTCTGGATTCTTCTGAATTCTTAACAGCTTAATCAGAGTTCATTTTTTAATCTATGGAGAAGAGATAGAGATGTGCTCTCCGTGTCCTTCCTGCCTAAAGATGGCACTGCTAATAGCATCGTAGCCCACGAGAAATGGAAAAGATAGTCTTTCACGGGCAGTATGTGTGAACACAGGCTTTGCATTTTCCAACACGACTACCACTGGGCTATTGTGGTGCTTTTTGCCATCAGGCTGCCAGGTACTTCTGTTCAGGGCAGAGACGATCTGTTTTTGTTGCTGCTCTCTGGGCCTGTCTTTCTGCCCACTGCCAGCCATCCACAGCCATGTGCTACAGGGCCCACCCTGCCCCCAGGCTGAAGCCAGCCCCCGTCAGCCCAGCCAGGCACCCCCTGCCCCCCGCCCTGCCTCTTCGAACATGTGCTCTCCACCTCTGTGCTGTAGCAAGCACTGATTTGGTGGGCTGGCTTTATTCCAGGACCTTACTGGGAGTGAGCCTGTCTTGTCATTTAATTTTCAGGGTGGCTTCTGAGTGAAGCTGATGGGCTGATGCGAGAAGCTAGAAACACTGCTGGATGGAGTCATGGCTCCAACCTTGAGGAGCCTAGAGGGGACCTCACTGGGCTGGCCCCTTTTCTGCCACTGCTTTGCCCATGCTTGGGCTGCCAGCCCCTGCAAGGACATGAGAGTTCTCTCCCTCTTGTCAGCTAGCCCATCGCTGGAGCGCATGTCCCGGCAGCATGGTTTCGTGACAGCTGTCAGCTCTGTATTGCTGATGAACGTTTACTGGATTGCAGGATTTCCATGGTGTGCGTCAGTCTGTGACTTGGTGGTTTCAGGCTCAACACTGTCATCTTGTATGCACAAGTCCCGGTCCTGGGCATGTGTTCTTAGTTGATGATGTTTGTTCTCACCTGTTAGGTAAAATTTGGCTGGTGGAGGTATCGTTAAAGAAACAATCATGTTGGTTTTGTTGGTGTTCAGTGAATAGTTGGGAGCCGTGGGGATGCAGCTGTCCTGTCTCCCCTCTCTACCATGGTGTTACCCAAACTGGAGCCTTTGCACAGGCTGACCTCCATGGAGCCCGTCAGAGCTTAAGCTAGTTCATGGAGACCTTGGAAGGTTGAGTTTTGAAGAGCTCCACGCCCCTTGCTCTACAGCAGTTTGTCCCCTGACCTCATTGCCGCCCACAGCGCCACAGCATAGAGGCAGTCCCAGGAAGGCCCAGGTGTACGGGATGAGGATTGCCACCACAGATGCCCGTCTCTTCAGCCTTCACTAAGATGCCAGGGCTGTGGTACTGGTGAGGAACCCCTGCCATGCAGCTGGGGCGCAGGTCCTTCCTGCTGGGAGGTGCTGTAGACAGCTGGATTCTGAGTGAGAGTTAAGATGTCTTCTGTTCTTAGGTTCTTTGGGGCTAGCAGAGCCCTGCCACCGTCAGTCAGTGCTTGATAAGTAGAGAAAAATGTCCTTGAAACCCCCTGGCTGGTGGTGGCACCAGGGTTTCTGACCCCAGGCTTGTTGCCCACTCGCTACCTCGTCTGCCTCGTCTACAGGGCAGGCTGGCCCCTGCTTCCAGAGTGGAGACTCGAAGCATTTAACAAGCCCACTCATTGTCTGTCTTTTTTTCTTAGCTTGAGAAGAGTGACTGTCCCATCTTTGGCCCTTGTCTTTATACCTCTGGACATTCGGGGAGCCTGGCGACGGGAGGCTATGCTCCGGGCGCCCTGCTCTCAGTTCCCTCACAGGGTCTGCACTGGACTTGGGAAAAACAGGTCCCGGGGAGGACTGGAGGTGGTCGTGGCTGGGAGTTTGAGCTAGTGTGGACCATGCTGATGTTTGCAGTAGCCTGGTCTGTTACCCTCTGAGAGCCACGCAGAGGGTAGGAGTCATCTTGATCTGAGTTTTTCTCTTTTTTCATTTTGCCACAAGACAGAATTGTATCACACATCTCCAAAACGAGTAAAATGGCATTTCAGCTTCTTGTCTTTATAGACTCTCTGAACTTTAGGAAAGATCATTCTGGTCCTTTTTTCATTAATAATGAAAACTAGGGGGCAATAAAATGTTCTTAGTGTGAGCATGGCAGGAGCGCGCAGTGAGGGTGAAGGGTGAGGCTGCAGGACCACAGGTGTTTCTCAGGGCTGCAGGAGCGCAGAGCTCTGGAGAGTGGGCCAACTGTTGGAGGTTCCTGGTCCTCATCCCACACGCCAGCATCTGCTCAGCCTCGGCAGCCCAAAGGGCCCCCGAGAAGGCTGCACTTCTCATGGTGGGATGTTTGCAGGCAAGCAGAGGAATCCAGCAAACTCCAGGGACTGGTCAAGTTTTCAGCCCAGTCACGGCTGCTCTCTTGCCAGAGGCTTCATGGTATCTGAGAAGTGAATACGGTATTTGGGCCGTGGGCCCCATTCTGCACTTGTTCTGCCTGAGGATTTGGCCTCCACACAGGGATGTTCCGAGCATGGATGAAAGCCCTCCTGCGCAGGGACTCAGAGAGAGCGGAGAGAACCAGTCGCTTTGTCTTCAGCTTTTTCTCCTGAAAATGAACTTGCACTAGATGTTACGTTTTGCATCTGGGGTGCAGAGCAAAGCTGGCAGAAGCGGGGAGACAGAAGAGACAACTGATTGGGACTCCCAGTGCCCGGCTCCTTGGGGTCAGGGTGAAAGGTCCGTCTACTTCGGTGGTCTCAGATCTCCTTGTGTAACGAGGGTGGTTCGTGTCGGGTGGGGGTAGCCCCCATCAGGCGAAGCAGCGCTGTTCCCTTCCCATGGCCGTTTCTCAGACACCAAGTGTCACTGCACCGCCTGGGAAGGGAGTGGGGAAGTCCTTGCCAACCATCACACAAATCCCTGAACCCATAAAAGAATAGATTGATAAATTTGTATAGAAACCTCTGCATGCTACAAAACATTAGCAGAGTCAAAAGAAAAATCAACCGGAGATGTTTGCGATGCAGTTCACAGACAACAGGCTAATATCCCTGCTCCATAAAAGTCTCTCTAAAGTAACAAGGGAAAAGAAATCAAGTAGAAAAGTGGAGAGCATACAGTACATCGAAAAGGAAATGCTGATGGAAACGTGCTCAGTCCTCACTCAAAATGAGATCAATGCAAATTAGAACCAGAGTGAACTTCTGCTTTCCTGCTGTGGTACTGGCAGGAATCTCTGCGTTTGAGTCGTGCGTTGTGTGGGTGCAGCCGTGGGGAAGCAGGCATCGTGCAGGGGCTGAGGGTGAATTATTGGCCCCATGGAGGCAGCGTGGCAGCATTTTTCAAAACTGCAAATGCCCAGGCCCTGGGACCAGCCTCTGGGAGTTCTGAGGTTCACGGGTGCGCACGTCCCCGGTGGGAGATGGCACGTGTGCATGTTGTTGATGGCAGCGTGGTGTGCAGTAGTAGAAAGTTGGAAATTAGCTGAATGCCCGTCAGAGGGCAGGTGACGTGAAATATCCTGCAGCTGTAGATAACAAGATTGAGAGATGTGGAAATGCGAAGGAAGAGAAGACCTCCTGTGCCACCTCAGACGTGCGCACAAACTCTCCGGAAGGATAAATGTAAGACTACTGATGGCTGTCGGTGGTGGAGAGGCCTTTTTGTCATGGACTGACCTGTGCTATTTGACGTGTAAACTGTATGCGTGTTACCGATTCAAAAAGTGTAAAACAGAAATGGGAGTTGGGGACTGAGGGAGAGCCATATGTTGATTACAGTTTTGGGACCGAGATTCCAGGCCTAGGACATATTGGGGAATCTGGCGTGGAATCTGCAGGCAGGGAGGGAGTGTGGTGGCCAAGAAGAGACTCCAGGCTCCTCCAGCCCTGTCCTCTCTGCCCTCTGAGAGCACCGTTCAGCAGCTCCGGGGGAAGGGTGTCTCTTGTCCACTCAGAGGTCTTTGCAACTTGGATCCTCCTGGTTGGCTGTGTGCCGGCAGCCACATCGTGCCCTGAACTGAAAGAAAGAACGGACTCTCTCCTCCCCTCTGGTCATGAAACACCAGGGCATGGTAGGTGCCTCTGAAACTTACAGGCACAGGTGAGAAGTGGGGGCAGAAATCTCTCAAGCAGCAAGAGCTTCGCTGGGCCACATTGACGCTCCATCTGAGAGTTCAGAACACTGCTGTTCTTCCCTCTCCCCCTTCCTCCCGAGTGAGCAGCGCACCGCAGGGCTCCTTCCGGATAGCTCTCCACTGGCGCTGTGATTGCCTTCCCCACTGGTCTGTGTCCCACCCACGCCCCTCCTGATGGCAGATCTCTCGGTGGGAGGCAGAGCACCCACCAGGTGGCCTGGAGATGGCTGCTCCAGAAAAGTGTTCACAGTGGAGACAGGGCCCTCCTGTGTGCCTCAGAGGATCAGATGAGGTGTGGACATGGGAGCACTTTGTGAATGGTACTCGGGAAAGTGTAAAGGTGGAAACTCCCCCCTGTCAACTGGAATTGCATTCAGGAAGGCCATTCCAAAGAGAACCGGGCCCAGGCACAGTGCTGTGTGCCTGTAGTCCAGCTGCTTGGGAGGCTGAGGTGAGAGGATTCCTCGAGTCCAGGAGTTTGCTGATGGGGAGAGGATTCCTTGAGTCCAGGAGCTCTGGGCTGCAGTGTGCTGTGCACACGGGGTGTGCGCTAAGTACTGTATCAATATGGGTGACCTGGAGCAGGGACCACCAGGTTCTCTAAGGAGGTCGGAAATGGAGCCAGTCCAAACTCCCATTCTGATCAGCAGTGGGACATGCCTATAAATCAACACTGCACTCCAGCCTGGGCACCATAGCAAGAGCTCAGCTCTAAAAAGATTAATTAATACAAGTAACGAGAACGCGACCAGGTGCTCCCCTCCGTGCAGACTGGCTCTCTCCACAGCAGCAGCTAGGTGGTCTCCTAGGACAGTGCTCTACTCCCTTCCTGCCCTCTGTGCTGGTCCCAGTCCCTCTCCACCTCCGTGGACCCTTGCTGCAGCCTTACCCCAGCTGTCCTGCCTCTGTGGCCCCCACTTCTGGCCACCCTCAGGGCCACCCCAGTGCTGCTCTCCAGGGCCATGGCTACACCCTGACTACCGTTGCTCATGGAAGAATATTCAGCTTCCTTGACCACATGGCCCACCTGGCCCCACCTTTCCCTCGTTCCTGCCCCACCCCAGCCTCCACTGCACCTGCAGCTTCCCTGGCTCCTGTCTACTCTCCCCAGCACTCTGCTCTTGGGGTCCTCTGGGCCACCGCAGCGCTCTTCTTCCATCAGGCCCAGGGTGCTCACCTGGTCTGCACCCACCTAGCGTCTCCCCTCTGCGCTTGCTCCCCTCCAGCCCCCAAGGGCCTCGGGATTCCTCCAAGGCCCTGCGCCCCCCACCACTCCCATCCCTTTGTGATAGTTGTTCTCACTCTCTGAAGTCTTGCTTGGTCATTTGGAGACTTGTGTTTTCTCTTCCCTGGCTCCAAGTGAGACAGGGCCGGGAGGTTTAGTTTACCACAGTCCACCCTGGTGCCCCCAACCAGTGTACCACAGTACTCCTCCCCACTTCGCTGAGGCCCTGCTTGGTTCTGCTATGGCCCCCAGCTATCGCAGGGCTTATGTGGGTGTATTTATGCTCTCCCAAATGTACTCACATTATCCTCTCTGGATCTTGTTTCTGAGGTAGAGACCATGCCGTTGGTCTTCATATCACCTCTGCCACCTGACTCCCCAGTCAGAGCTCAGCTCACTGCTAGATACCTCACCTACAGCCTGCCATCAGGGTTGGGTGACTGGCATCCTGTGTGTTCCAGTTGAGGCAGTGGGTGCAGGAGGGGACAGAGCCGAGCTGCTGCTGTGATGATCATGTGTTGCCTTCCTGCAGCAGAGTGTCCTACTGGCTGATCATTGGAGGCAAAGAGACTATGTCACTGAGGCCCGTGTGCCAGTCCCCACCCAGGGAAGGATGCCATCTGCCCTTTCTACCCCTCCTCCTCTTCCACCCGCAGGCCCCGCAGGCTCCCGATGGCGAGATTACGGCGCCCTGGCCATCATCATGGCAGGCATTGCATTTGGCTTTCACCAACTCTACAAGGTGAGTCTCCCAACGGCTGTGGGTGCTGTGCGCCTGCTGCCCTGTGGCATTCAACCCCCTTTCACTGGTTCCTGGGTGGAGGCACTGCCGTGCTCCACCCTGGAGCTGCTTGGCAGTGAGTGGCTGTGGTAGAGGTTGGGGTTCACGGCTGGATCGAGGTCCTGCCCCCCTTTTCTCCAGTGCTCAGCATGCGCCACCCAGTTCTCTGCTTGCAGTGGCATTGTCAGGTTGTCCCTTGCCAGCCTGCGCCAGCCACTTAGAGTAGTGCCCACACAGGAAAGCTGTGCGAGAAGTTTTGAGAGACAGAAATACATAATGGCAAAGAGTATGGACGCTGGGCCAGCTGCTGCTGATCCCCGCCCCTGGCCCTCACGAGCTTGGTGAGCACAGGCTCTGGTCTCATCTGTAAGATGGGGATAACAGTCCCCACCTCACGAGGTTGTTGTGAAGACCCGGAGAGTCACTCCCTTGTAGAGGCTCAGAGCCATGCCTGGCACTTGGAAGTGCTTTATATACCATTGTCCCACGTGGCATTTAAAAGCAGCAGAAACTCTGTCTCTATCAAAAAAATACAAAAATTAGCTGGGCATGGTGGTGTGCATCTGTAGTCCCAGCTATACTTGGGAGGCTGAGGTGGGAGCATCACTTGGGCTTGGGAGGCAGAGGTTGCAGAGAACTGAGACCACGCTACTGCACATCAGCCTGGTTGGCAGAGGGAGACCCTGTCTCAATTTCAAAAACAAAACAACCTAGGCACAGTGGCTCATGCCTGTAATCCCAGAACTTTGGGAGGCGGAGGTGGGCAGATCACTTGAGGTCAGGACTTTGAGATCAGTGTGGCCAACAAGTGAAATCCTGCCTCTACTGAAAATACAAAAATTAGCCAGTGTCATGGCATGTACCTGTAATCCCATCCACTCAGGAGGCAGAGGCAGGAGAATCGCTTGAACTCAAGAGGCAGAGGTTGCAGCAAGCCCGCAGTGAGCCAAGATTGTGCCACTGCACTCCAGCCTGGGTGATGGAGCGAGACTCTGTCTCAAACAAACAAACAATCAAAACAGAACAAAAACACATTCTGGGATCTGGAACTTCTCTGAACTGGTGTCCCCTTCAAATTGCTGACTGCATACAAGCACCAAGAAGAATGCGACACTAATGCAGAATCCTCAAATGAATGCCTGGCTGTACTGAGCCTTAGGCACTGTCGCATGGCCACCTCTGGAGGGCCTGTGGCCTGACGGGATTGGGAGGGCTGCTTGCAGCTCACCTTGGTGTGCGCGCTCACCGGAGCTGCCACCCCTAGTTTCTACGAAGCTCTGGCCTCTCTGCTCTGCTTTAAAAAAGAAAAGAAACACTGCAATATCAGTCATAATGGTAACAAGAGAATTTCTAAAACATCTGCTCAGTTTCTTGAAATAAAAAAAAAAAAAAATGGTAAGAAGCTCTCATCTTGCTTTAGAGGCATGTGAAGACTTCGGCTCGGGCAGCGTGTCTGCTCCTTCCCTTAGGACTTCTGAGCTCAGAAATGGAGTGTTTAGTTGGTTACAGACGCACACATGAGAATTTTTTTTTTTTTTTTTGAGACAGAATCTAACTACGTTGCCCATGCTGGAGTGCAGTGGCGCTCTATCTCGGCTCACTGCAACCTCCGCCTCCTGGGTTCAAGTGGTTCTCTTGCCTCAGCTTCCCGAGTAGCTGGGATTACAGGTGTCCACCACCATGCCTGGCTAATTTTTATATTTTTAGTAGAGATGGGGTTTTGCTGGGTTGGCCAGGCTGTTCTTGAACTCCTGACCTCATGATCCACCCGCCTTGGCCTCCCAAAGTGCTGGGATTACAAGTGTGAGCCACCACACCCACCTGAGAATTCTTTACCTTTCATACTGAGGACATTTCATCCTGAAGTGTAGGGCTACTTATGATGAGTTTTGGCTCAGTTGTGGGTAATAGCTCACGCTGTGGTTGAAAAGCACTTTGCAAAATAGAAAATGCGTCTATACATGTGCTACTGAAGAGTGATCTTCACTTAGGAGTCACTCTGGAAATGAGTTCCCACAAACCCCTAGCAAGAGACCTTCTTTTCCTTTCCCCGTACACAAACTGTAATGGAGAAGTTTCCAACCTCTTTCCTATCTGGGCCCAGATAGATTAAGAACTGGAATTTCTCCCTGGGCGGCTCCTGCCAGGCCTGTGCCGCGTTGCCTTTGGCAGTGCCCATTGAAGTGGGCAGCCGGTCTCACTCTCCTCACCTGGGGAGCTTTGTTTTCACGTCCTGAGTAGCTGGATGTCAGTGCACACGTTCCTACATGCAGCTGTCCCTGCAGGACCCGCCACCCACCTCCATCCTCCACACCCTCACCTCCACCCTCCACACCCTCACCTCCAAGGCAACCAAGAGCAGCTGTTGCCAGCCATGCCCTGCTCGCCTCCTTCCTGAACTGCCCCCTAGCGTCCCTGGTTCTAGGCCCCTGTGAGGGATGGCCCTGTTTCTTTTTCACCAGAGCCAGTTTCTTCTGGTCCTGTGCCCTCCTCTCCCTCTGCCCTGTATTTCAGTTCTGGGAAACTCAACTTCTTTTGACTCTTACATGAAGGAAGTGTGTTCCGAGGATTCAGGCTTAATTCAGAAAAAAACGGACGTGACCTCTTCCAGCAGCCCCAGAGCACTCATGTTATCCCCTGGTGAGAGAACCAAGGGTCCCCGAAATGTGGTGGTGCTGTTCCTTTAGTTTCTCCAGTAGTTTTTTGTTGATTAATTTTACTCGTTTGTTTCCGAATAGGTGATTCATTCACAGGTTCAAAATATTCACAATCTAGGAGAATGTGCCTGGAAGAGCTCCCCCGCCTCCTCCGTCTCCCGGAGGCTCCTGCGGTGTCTGTTGCTCGTGTGTCCATCTACAGTTATAGCTTACAACTTTGACAGTAGAGTTTAAAACTTGGTGTTACAGAAATAGTTTAGCATCATTAAGAAAAGTAAATAAAGGACTCAGAAAGTTCCCATCACAGCAGTTCCAGTTGACTCTCCCTGTCCGCGTTTCCTCCTGGTCCTTGTCCTTATTCAGGCAGAATTTTTACGTGGTTGTAACTGCAGTCTCATAACTTTTTCAAATATCTTGTTCATTTATGGTGTTTGCTTAGTGTTTCCAAAACTGGGGGTGACAGGGAGAAAGCTGGGCGGCAGAATTAGAGAGACAGTTGGAGGATAACCCTGGGTCCGTATGCATTCCTCGCCCTGTCCTGCGTCTTGCAGAAATACCTGCTCCCCCTCATCCTGGGCGGCCGAGAGGACAGGAAGCAGCTGGAGAGGATGGAGGCCAGTCTCTCTGAGCTGAGTGGCAGCGTGGCCCAGACAGGTAAAGATTAATGACTCCATCAAGTCACCCCTCACAGCCTTCTCCAGGCAGCCCCTTCTCGGCCCCTCCCTTCTCCCTCCGTCTCCACTCTATGTGGTGACTTCATTTATCTGCTCTGAGAATCTGTTCACATTTGCAAATGAAGCCGCCGTCATTTCGGTTTAATTTGAAATTGCTTGTTTACTGTCGGCGTGGCCTCAATTAATTATGTTTTTACGGAAAGGCTCCCAACCTCAGAATATTAATAAGGGGAATAAAATGACAGCCTTTCTAAGGGCTGTAAAGTTCATTTTTAATTTCTGCTTCTCTGAGGTTTTCAGGGGGGTTTTCAGTGATTTTCCCCCTTCCCTCTAAGACTCCACTGTGGGGTCAAGAGAGTCTGTAATTACTGTGGCTCCCGGGACCCCGGCCACCTCCCCTGTTATCGACTCAACAGGGCTCACATTCATTACCCGGTGCCCCAGCGATGGCCCAGATTAGCTGGGACCTGTCTCGCCAGAGGTGGCTTCTCTTCTTTATAAACTTGTTTACTAGACAGCAGCTCCGAATCTAAAAACCAGAGCGAGGCCAATGAGAGAGCCACCTGTCCCAGGCAGGAGT